>NC_043712.1:12352609-12571251 GCF_006229205.1 Suricata suricatta
ACGTGCTAAAGAGGCAGTCTTTTTTCCATCGCATACTCTTTCCTGCTTTGTCAAAAATTAATTGGCCATACATTTGTGGGCCCAGTTCTGGGTTCTCTATTCTATTCCATTGGTGTATGTGTCTGTTTTTGTGCCAATACCATACTGTCTTGATGATGACAGCTTTGTAGTAGAGGCTAAAGTCTGGGATTGTGATGCCTCCCGTTTTGGTTTTCTTCTTCAATATAACTTTGGCTATTCGGGGTCTTTTGTGGTTCCATACGAGTATTAAGAGTTTTTAATTATATGAAATTATTTCTGCTTATCTTTTTACTATTAACTTCTATCTTAATAGTATTATAATTAAAGTACATTCTTTCTTCTTTCCTCTTGCTCTTTTCCTTACTTTTGTCTGTTTTCCAGTTTTTTGCTTTATAACCTATTACATGGTCATGTTCTATTTGCTTTTGAAAATAATGTGGGAGCACCTGGGTGGCTCAGTTGGTTAAGCATCCAACTCTTGATCTCAGCTCAGGTCTTGATATCAAAGTCACGTGTTCAAGCACTACCTGGGGCTCAATGCTGGCAAGGACCCTACTTAAAAAAATGTGTATCCTCTAGTAATGAAGGCAAGATTTTACATGTACATATTAGATTAGCTTGTGGATTACATTATACAAATTTTATAGCCCTAATGTTTTTGTCTGTCCATTTATTACTTGAAGAGTTATGTTAATGTTTCCCTTTATGATTATGGGTTTCATATACTTTTAAATTGATTTTTCTTTTCCCATTTTTCCCTGTACTAGTCTGGAAGTTATACATCCTCTTTTTATTCTTCTAGTAGTTACCCTAGAACGGTAATATGTATATTAAAGTTAGTATCTTTATTTTTCTCTTAACCACACAAATATCTTAGGATATTTCATTTGGTTGCATCCCCCTGACTTATATGCTTTTGTTGTCCAATATTTTATTTCTCTCTTACTTTATCCTTTTTTTGAACTTTACAAATTAGACATTATTATTATTATTATCTCACAAAGTCTTGGTATAGTTTAGGTTAAGCCACATGTTTACCTTTTACTTTGTTTATCATTCCACTTTACAACTCAGATCTTCCTTCTGGCATCATCTCCTTTCTCCTGGAAGTAATGTTGTAGCCATTCTTTTAGTGAGGAGCTATTTGTAATAAGCTATCAGTTTTTTTTGAGAGAGAGAGAGAGAGAGAGAGAGAGAGAGAGACAGAGAATGTGCATGCACAGTGAGCAAGCAGGGTAGGGGCAGAGAGAAGGAGAGAGAGAATTCCAAGTAACCTTCATGCCCAGCAGATTCTGACACAGCCAATCTCACAAACCGTGAGATCATGACAGGAGCTGAAGTCAAGAGTCAGACATTTTTAACTGACTGAGCCACCCATGCACCCTCTATCAGGTTTTATTTGTCCAAAATTACCTTTATTGTGCCTTCATTCTTGAAGGTAGTGTTGCTGCACATATGGTGCTGAGTTGACAGTTATATGATCTCAGCACTTTGAGGAAATGCCTCTGTTTACTCACTTCTATTTTTGCTACTGAGAGGTCAGTTCCCAGGCGATGTTTTTCTTTTGCTGGTAAAGTGTCTTTTTCTCTCTGGCTGCTTTTAAAATCTTCTCTTTGTCTTAGATGTCTTCTGTGTCATTATGACTTTCTGGGTGAGGATTTCTTTTTATTTATTCTACTTGAGATTTGTTGGGACTCGTCTCTGAGGTTTGCTATCTTTTATTAATTCTGGAAAATTCTCATCTGTTTTCTCTTTCAATATTGTCTCACCCATTGTTTCACTTCTCTCTTCCTGGGATTGTGATTCAGATGTTTTTAGACTTTTTTTTTGTTTTGTTTTTTGAGAGAGAGAGATAGAACATGAGTAGGGGAAGGGGAGAGAGTGAGGGAGACAGAGAATCCCAAGTAGGTTCTGCGCTGTCAGTACAGAGCCCAACATGGGGCTCATACCCATGAACCGTCAGATCAGGACCTGAGCCAAAATTCAAAAGTTGGACGCTTAACTGACTGAGCCACCCAAGAGCCCCTAGATCTTTTTTTGATAGTGAGCTCGTGTTCCTTGGAACTTTAATCTCTGATAATTCTCTGAGACCTGAGTTGAAAGTGAGGATTTTCATCTCATGCCAGTGGCTCAGAGGGCTCTACCAAGCTAGAACACTGAAAACCAAACTTCGGCCTCAGGCTCTGAAGGTTATAGGTGTAATATGAACTCTGACTCCAGACTTGCATGTGTCATGGTAGACATTCCAAGGGGAGGCTCTTTCCCCTTCCCTGAGCCAACACCAAGAAAAGGCAGGGTTTCTTCTGGTTCACCCACGAGGATGTGGCCTCACAGAGGGCCTGGCTTGATTGTAGGAGCTTCTAATCTGATGTGTGCCTTGCCAGCAGGCTGTCAGGGGCCAGACTAAGACAATAAACTTGCCATCTGAAAAATGTCATTCTGGCGAATGGCAGGACTCTTGAGTGGAAGCAAGTTAGGTCACTGACATAGACCTCTGGAGAGACGGTGCTACCCAGGACAGGATGGGGCTGGGTGTCCAAGGCTGTTAAATTAGATGGCCTCTCTCTTCCCCTAGACTGGAAGATATCCAGTATCAGGGAGCGTGTCTTATGCTTGTTTTGTTCTTCAGTGCCTGGCACAGAGAAGGCATTCAGCAAATGCTAATTGAATTGAACTGTGTAATCAGTAATGGTTCTAGTGCTGTGTTTTTGGACTACCTTCAAAATTACTATTTTCTTTAAAGGGAAGTGACATAAAGGGATTCTAGGCAGTGAACCCATCCTGTCTCTGGCATCGCAAAGCTCAAGCCAGAAATAGAGAACCAGCTGTTTGTAAGCCCCTGCAAGCCTTTGGTTTTGGCTGGGTTTACTTTCCATGATAACGTAGCTTTCTTTAGCCTCTGCACTTGGTCCTTTCTTAAGGAGTCTCCGGCTCTGTTTGAAACTACTTACACAAAGCCTTACCATCTTATTGGATTTATGACATTTTCTCAGTAGTTACTAAATTTTACGACTCCCTAGGCAGGTTGCAAAGATGTTCCTTTAATGGTATGTGATAGCTGTGAAAACATCTGACTCTTAAGACTTCTCAGCAAAAGTACCCTGTGTCTAGGGAACAAAGGGACGGTCCCTGCTGGGTCACAGTTTAACAAGTGTCAGTGGGTCACTAAGGAGGGTTGTTCAAGAGTTTATACAATACTTTCCCATTAGAATGGGCGGGAGTATTTCTAGCAAGTACAGTGAAATAAAGCATACATATACAATTTTAAATCCTGAGGCCTTGAAGTTCTCCATTATTCATTCAACAAATATATGCTGAATATCTACTGTGCCCCAAGCCCTGTTCAAGGCATTGAATAAAGACTCAATTAGACCCATCCCTGCCCTTGAACCAGGACTACTACTGGTCCATCTCACCCTTTTGTGTGAGTTAGAACAAGAGGCCCCCTCCTCAAAGAAAAAAATATTAAATTAGCCCATGTATTATTTACATCTCAATGATGAATTTGTTACAGCATATGGATTATTAATGATAAATTATTACTTATTAAGTAATATTTACACAGCATTATAATGAAATGCTTGTGGATTTAACCTTGAAATTCAGAAATATTTTGACGCAGTAAACAAACATCAGCTGATTGAACTGCAATAAGATTTAACCAGTGGATTAATACTGGAGTTTTTTCCAAAAATATATGAAAAGTACTCACCAAATGTACATTAGGTATATTAGCAGATCTGATTTAGAAACATAGTATAGTTGAGATATTATTAGATCAATAGTCTTTTGGTAATCCAATTTGTCAAAGGGGCACAATACATATTTTCTTGTTAAAACAAGACACCTGATTACTGAAAGGACGCAAGTCTGAACCAAACTGACTCCATGACAGGCTTTAAGTTTCCCCTCTGAACTAGAAGGCCTAAGTTTCAGTTTCCCCGAAACTACCAGGCAGTTAGTTACACATTGTCCAAGGCAGGAGAGACCACCCTGGTAACACCCAATCAGGAAAGGCCAGCTAACACCCTTAACATTCCTAAGGGCAGGCCTGTCGATGGAAACCATAGATAGTTACCTGTTGTTTAATACTAGATTAACCAGTTACTCACCCCACGTGGGGGTCCTTGGCCCACCCTGTAATTGGTTATTTTCAAAGAAACACTAAATATTGTGATTGGGTCCCGCCAAAAGTAACGAATGCTCTAAACAAAATGTATGGTTAAAGTTGCTGCCAATACTGTTATATGAGAATGATTGGATCACTGTCCCCGTGTCACAGTTTCCTGTAACTCCCCCTTCCCAAGCCCATAAAAACCCTGCTCAGCCCTTGTTCGGGGCTCTCAGCCCGGATCCACTGCGCTGGTGAAGGCTGTGAGACCGAGCTTAGGCCCGGCGAGCTTAAGCCCATAATAATAAAGCCCTTTGCTTTTGCATGCGTGACTCGGTCTCCCTGGTGGTCTCAGGTGTTTGGGGACGATATTGTGATCTGGGCATAACAATTACCATATGCTAGAAAATTCTTGTCAGAAATATAAAATTGCCCAAAGAAAATCATCTGATGTTTGTTTACTGAGCCAGAATTTTTTTTAATGTTTATTTATTTATTTTTGAGAGAGAGAGAGAACCTCTGTGCTCAGGATGGAGCCCGACATGGTGCTCCATCTCACGACCATGGGATCATGACCTGAGCCGAAAGCAAGAGTCAGATGCTTAGCTGATTGAGCCACCCAGGGACCCCTGAACCAGAATATTGTTGAATTTCCACTTTAAATCAGCAAGTGCTTTTACTATGATAATATGTAAATATTATATAAGAATTAATATTTTATGAATAATCCATTTGTAATAGAATTAAAAAATATAAACACACGAATTGTAAATAGATGGAAAGTGTTCAAAATATGAAAGACACCTGTGTGTGACCAGCGTCGTGGCCCCCTTGTACATGACCTAAACAAAGCCATACATGGTGGCCTTGGAGGCCCCCGTGTGGGGAGCAGACATAGCTGATGAGTTCCATGGGAGACGCTAAGAGTTCCGCTAGAAGTATGTGAAGTGTGGTGGAGGCAGAGGGAAGGAAAACGAGGTCAGCCTGGGGTTTTGGCAAAGGCTTGTGTGTGTCAGAGGCACTCGGGTAAGTAAGATTCAGAGTCTTTTTGACACGTTTTGGTTGTTAAGTAGCCTCTACTCTTTTTTCTGGTGGGGGGTTCCTACCACTTTCTGGGTAAGTGAGACAGCTGCATTCCAGATTGGCATGGTGTTGCTATTTTTGATAGACTGTGTTGATCTCCTGCGTACATCTTCCTCTCTCTTCTTCGGGTCCCTTCTATTATAACACAAATCAGCTTAATTGTTATGGCTGGTTTGATTTTTCCCCCCACCAGATTTTAAGTTCAACTAGTGCAAGGGTCACATGCGTCTTGTTTATTATCATTTATTATCGGACTGTCACGCTCCGGTGCACAATGCCTAGCACACTAGAGAACAGGCTTTTTACAGATAGTGGCTGGAATAATTTTTTCATTCATTCCTCAAAACATTTCCTGAGTCCTTATTTGGCACCCTGGACTCCACTGAGCCCCATGCAAACAAAGAAATGAACCCCCTGTGGGTCCCACCCCTCAGGGAGCTCACCCTCTAGTTATTACAACTCAGTGGAAGAAGAGCAGTGGTCGGGGGCAGGGGCAGGGGCAGGGGCAGGGGCAGCTGATTCGGATTCCGGGCTCAATGGAGCCTCCTGGGCGGGGGCTCTGAGCCGAGTCTGAAAAGAAGGGTTCTGGAGATGGAGGCTGGACAAGCACTCAGGGCTCAGCAAACATGGCAGCAGGGCGGCGCTGGAGCACAGGGAGCACATGGGATGGTGTGCAGCTGGACATAGAATTCGAGAAAGGCGCAGTGATGGATGATGCCACCTACCAGGTGGGCAGAAGCCAGGGCATAAAAGTCTGAGCTGCAAACTGAGAGCTCTGGGAGCCCCTGGGAGGCTGTGAACAGGTGTGTGTGCGTGCATGTGTGCGCGCGCACGTGACGGAAGTCACCTCTGTATGTTGGAAAGACCCCTCCGGCTGCAGTGTGTAAGGCGTATTGAGAGCTTGTGGGGTGAACTGGAAGTAGGGAAAGCCTCCTTGGGGGCAGGGAGAGTGGCTTCTGGGCCAGTTTCCGGCACGCGGCAGGTGGCTGGGGCATAGTAAGCCCTGAGATGGTACTTTGTGACTGAGGAAGCAGCAGGGTAGGATCACAAAGTCCTCCTTGCTGAATGCCGTCGCTTGCCGTCCTGTTACTGCTGTCACTTGATGGAGCTGCCCAGCAACCCTTTGAGGCAAGGAGGCTATATACCTTAGCTCCACTTTACAGACGAGGTAACTGAGGCTGGGCTGGCCAAAGGACTCAAACCCAGGTCCCTGTCAATGCCAAGTCAAGCGCACTCTCCATCTGTCCCCGGGTGGGGTGGGTGCAGTGCTGGGGGAGAACTGGCTCACTGGTGTCTCTTCTCTCCAGGGACCACTGTCTTCCTTCCTGACGAGGGAGGGGCTTCAGGCTTCCAGCCCTGGAGTCCCCGCTTCCCTGAGTCTACTTGCAGGCAGAATGAGATGACTGCCCAGGGGGCATCTGAAAACTGTCTTCCCCAGAGCAGCAGGGAGAGATTTGTGGGCCCCTGGCACTGTCCTCACATGAGTATCATGCTGCTATTTAATAAAGGCATCAGTGCTTGAAGGGCCATTAAGTAACCAATGATATATTTCTACCTCGTTGGGGAGGAAGACGGAGAGTTAAATCAAAATCAGACCGTGTGGAAATAAAAGAATAAAGAGGCTATTCACATGCATGGCCCTCCCCTGAGGGGAACAGAAAGGGAACAAACCGGCATCCAGGTCCCGCTCTAGGCCAGACACTGCTAGAAGCTTTCGCACTGGCAACGCTGACAAGTAGAGACGGTGCTGTCATTTGGACAAGTGGACCCTACGGACACCAGCCACTTAGGGGAGGATCCAGAATCTCAACCTTGGGTCTGACGTCATGCTTCCTGCTCTTTTCGCTGCCCCAAGCTGCCTCCCCTGTGCAGTCTGTCCTCTGCACAAGCAGTGATTTGTTTCTGTGCAAAGGGTGAACAGTGCAGAGGTCAGCCACCTGTGCTCGTTTCCACCGAATGCTCCCTGAAGGCAGGAGCTTGTCTGTCCCCACCCCCACTCCCCCCCAGGCCTGGCTCCGTGTGGCACACGCAGCTGGGTGAGGCAGGCAGGTCACCCCCTCTCTCCCTGCATCTCACTACTTTCCCTTGTGTCTGTCCTGTCCTCTCCCCTCCTCTGCCCCCCAGAGCCACCTGTCGGCTCTCCTTGAAGACAGTTCTCACTCCATCCTGAGATCCTTGCTGGTTAGTAAATGAGCAAGCTGATGGCGAATTAGTTGTGATTCCTCCTCAGGTGCCGCATTTAAAAGGAGATCTTGGAAGACAGCTTCATATGTGAGAGCCAAAGGGATGAGGTCCCTCCGGTGGTGTGACTGGCTGTGGGGTGGCTGTTCTTGCATTCAGAGTCCCTATCACATCCTGGCAAAGCATTTAAGACTGAAGATCTAGCTGGCTGGTTAGACACGCCCCGGGCTAACCCACTCTCCCACGCCAGCTGTGTCCTACCCTAATAGCCCAGGTTAGGCAGGTGCTGCCGCCCTCGCTCCCACTGACCTCTTGGGCTAGAATAGCTCTCGTTCCCCCACTCCCTGCCCGCTGAACTTGGAGCCCCACTTCACAGCCATTTGTGAGCTCTGCCACGAGCCCCACCACGCTGCAGAGGCAGCTGCTTCTTCCTCTGTGTCCTCTTAGCACTCGGTATGTTCCCCCTGGATATGTTGCTCTTCATGGGGGATACTGATTTGTTAATGGACACTAAACTCTGAGCACTTTGAGGACAGAGATTGTGTTGTGTGTGGTGGGGGAGGGGTTCTGTAGTGCTTTGCCTACAGCAGGTTGTCCAGAGAGGGACCATGACCAGGAAGAACGTGAGAATGTGT
Source organism: Suricata suricatta (assembly GCF_006229205.1). Lineage (NCBI taxonomy): Eukaryota > Metazoa > Chordata > Mammalia > Carnivora > Herpestidae > Suricata > Suricata suricatta. Next base: position 12,360,641 of record NC_043712.1, read on the forward strand.
GCCAGCGCCGGCTTCAACGGCAGAGGGGCAGAGAGCCACAGGAGTGAGGGAGCGAGTCCAGCCCTCTCCCTCTCCTCTTTCTGTTCCTGTCTCTTGCCAGGAAAAGATGCCTTTGTGTGGGGGTAACACTGCTGGGTCTTCTCTGGGACCCTCCAGCAGGGGGCTCTCGCCTACCTTCCCCTGGGAGAGTGACCACCCCCTCCCCCTGCCCTTCCTCCACCCCCACCCACCCCCTCAGCCAGACCTGTGTTCCATCCTGACCGTCCTAGGGGGAAACAACTGCAAACTTGCCATCCTCCTCTCTGTTCTGACCTGACCTGAGGATGCTTGAGAAGTCTCCCCACGGCGCAGCTAGGGACTGTCTTAGTCGTCACTGCATTGTTAGGCCTGATTCATAGTAGGTGCTCAGTGACTCACACTTCATGGTCATCAAAGGAAACCAGAGCTGGACAGTAGTGGTAAAAACAGATTCTATTTAGGAACCCTTGCAATAGAGGAAAAGAGGCCTAGGCTGCATTCTGTGAACCACTAGGACAAGTGGGGATTTATAGCCAAGGAGCCAGGTAGGGGCGAACTAGAAAATGACTAAGAAGAAACAGTCGGGCAAGGGGACTGCTGGCCAAACCAGTTTGACAGAATTCTCACCGAAGTAGGTCAGAGGGATCAGATACCTAAGGTGGAGAACGAGGCATTTGCTTAGATTCTCAGGACGGGAGATCAGATATTGAGGGAGAGAATTCTTATTCAACTGATCTCAGCAGGGTTCTCGGCTAAGACTGGGCGGTGCAGAGACTGAGAGGAGGGCCGAAGGTGGAGGCCTAGTTGGGGAGAGTGTTCAGAGGAGCCTGACTAAAGTTTGGTCACCGAGAGGCTCTGTCACCGCAAGGGAAACTGGGAAATGTAGACCAATATCGTGCCCAGAAAGAAGAGGAAATGCATTTCAGCGAAGAGTCCGCAGTCCCCGCCACAGTGCGGTATAGAAAAAAGATGTGTCTGTCAAATCTGGGTTCCAATCCAGCCTTCACTCCTTGCTAGCTGTGTGGACTTGGAGGAGTGTGTTGAACTCGCTCAGACTTTGGGCCTCAGTTTCCTCAGCTGAATAATTGGGGTAGTAACCCCCCCACTTCAGAGGATGGTTGAGAGAGAATGTAGGAAAAGCCCAGCAATGTGTAAGCCAACATTACTGTGAGTGCTGTCACTCCAGTCATTGGTTCCTTTATTGTTATCATGTATTTCAATTTTATTGATTGGCTAAAAACTTAATGACGTGCATGTGGTAAAAAAAAGTCAACATAGTATAAACGTATAAATTGAAAAATATGTCTCTTATCTCACCCTTAGTTCCCTTTCTCAAAGGCAACTACCATGAGCTGTCACTTGGAACATTTCTAGAGATCTAGAACATCTGTGTACAAATAGCCCTTTTCCTTACTTAATGCCTTCATATAATATGCTGTATTCTGCACCTTTTATTTAATTTAACAATATAACTTGGCCATTATTTCATGTTGGCACGAACTGATTTACCGTGTCCTTTTCTCAACGGCAGCACAACATCCCATGGCATGGACGTCCCTTCCCTTACTTACCCAGTGCCCTGTGACATGCATTGAGTCAAGCCTACAGGGCAGTCCCTCTCTAGAAAGCTGCGGACAACATACCCTCATCTAGATGTCTTTGCGGCTTGTGTGAGAATATGCGTAGGACAAAATAAATCTAGCATTCATTAAAATGTGGAATGTTTTCACTCTGGTAACTATTGTGGAGAGAAAGGAGTAGGAATCAGAGACTTGGCTTGTCATGGAGAAAGCGAGAGATAAAGTACATCATTCCTTTAAAGTCTTTATGAATACAGACCCTTGTTTCCTCTTCCCATGATGCCTTGGATTCCAGATTCCCCAGCAGGGATATTTGACAGATTTATAAACCAATGCAAATCAGCTTTTAGCTTGAGAGTTTATTTCCCCACATAAACAAGTTGTCAACTGACTCTCTGAATCCCTTACTCATCAAAGAAGTTGGATTGGCTATATTAGAAACAAAGTCCTTTTGTTTGGTTGGTTTTGAGTGGCAGAGAAGCAAACGCTGTTGAGTGCTTTGTCTGTGACAGGTATTTTTCAGAGATTATCTTATTTGATCCTTGTAAACCTTTGAGGTGAAAAATATCCCTGATTTCCAGACAAAGAAAGGCATGGGTTCACAGAAGTTAAGTGATTTGCCCAAGGTCCTACAGAAACAAGATTTGAACTCAAGTCTGGATGACTGTACCACCCTCTGGTCCTCTCTTGTTCTTTTTTTAGAAAATTCTGTAGAACTTTTCTGAACGTTCAATGTTTACCTATTGCATAAATATCTGATGATTGGCAGGGCCTCTGGATGGTTCTGTGGCCTTCCTTAGTTTCGCAGAGAAAGAGGGGCTGTTATGGCTCCAAGCTCAGTGTCTGGCATGCTTAGTCCTTAAATCATCAATGCAGCAACTCTCAGGTGACTAGTCCAGTCTACACTGTGGGCTCTGCCCCTTGGCTCTAAGGCAAGATTGCTGTCTCTATGACCCTGGACTCTGGCTCCATGTCCTTCCCTGGTGTTCCCCCATACATTTTATCAAAGTTCTTCTCCTGTGTTTTCTGTCTCTTAACAAAGAAAAGTCATTTAAAGCACTTTCTGGTGCCTGGATGGCTCAGTCAGTTAAGCATTGTAATCTTGATTTGGGCTCAGGTCTTGATCTTACAGTTCATGGGTTTGGGCCCCATATACTCTTAGCATGGAGCCTGCTTGGGATTCTCTCTCTCCCCCCCCCTCTGCCCCTCCCCTGCTTGCACTCTCTCTCTCTCAAAATAAATAAGTAAACAAGCAAAGAAGCACTTCCTACGTGGTAGGGCATTTTTATGACTAATGACTCCCCCTGCCCCACACACCTCCTCCCAGTTCTCCAGCCTTTGAGCTCATGTTGCTTCAAGCTTAACGTCTTCTCTCTTTTTCAAAACCCAGGGTCAGTTCTTCCCAGGTCCCAGGAAATCTCTTGCCCATGAGCAAAAATTAGCACATTAAAGCTCCCTCCCACCCCCCTCCCCTTTGAAACATCATATCCAAAGAACCACATTATGATTCAATCCACTGTATCTTGGGAAGGGCCTGTTTTTTCAGAACATATCTTAGAATCAGTGCTTTGTGCCTGCAAATCTCTTGTTTATTAATTTAGTATGTCACTATTAACTCATTTCCATATTAGCACAGTTCTCTTGTTAGGCTATAAATTCACTCTTGTTTTATTATTTTTTTAATAAGCATTTGTTAAGGGCCTGATAGTGTCAGGTCAGGCTACCACCTCCATGATCTCATGGATTCCTCAGAAATAACTCTGTGGAGGGGGTATTATCACCCACCTCTGCAGCTGGGGAAAATGAGGCTCCGAGAGGTTCATTAACTTGTCCGTGTTTCATCCAGTAAGTGGTAGGTCTGGGATTTGAACCTCAGTGTTTGGATTCCAAATCCATAACCTCTCCCAGATGAAAGCCAAGGATTACAGTTTCTTGTTTTCTTGCCGCTTCAGTTACCTTACTCAACTCCTTAATTAGCGATGACTCCGAATCAGTGCATGTTACCTTCTGGTGTGGGAATGGGTTTTGTTTTGACAGCAGTCACACAATCCATACTGAGAAGGCATTACTTAATCCGAATGAGAGATGGTAAAAATCCACAGGAAAGCTGGAAGAAAGTGGGGGGAGGTGCGTTTTTATTTGACTGACTGGTTGACCTCTAGAGAGTTTTCTTTCTTCCTTTTTTTTTTTTTTTTTTTTATGATCCCCATTCCTTCCCCACTTGGAAGGCTGAAGTGCTTCAAGGAGCTCCACCCGGTTCTTCAAAGTGTGCAGGAGGCGGCAGTCGACCAAGCTCCTCCCGTGCTGGGTTTCAGGTTTTCTGAAGCCTTAACCCAGAGTATCCCAGACTTGTCTGATCATAAAAATCACCTGGAGCATTTGTTAAAGTTTGATTTCCCAGTAGGGGTGGGACCCGGGGAACGTTTATCATTATCATTTGTTAACAAGCTCCCCTTAGTTGATTCTTCTGATCAGACTAGCCTGGGAAACCCTGAGTGTCCTTGCTGGGCCTTAGCGGACTAACCCCCTTTGTGGACCGTCCTCTGTGGATTTGAAATACAGCTGGTCACATTGCATCGCAGTTGAGAGAACATGAATTCTGGAGCCAGAAAGCACAGGATTCAAAAAACCCAACATGGCTGCTTATAAATTGTGTCATTTTGGGCATGTAATGGAACATTCTCACCTTGAGACCTCTGCTGCCGCCATTTTCTCTGCCTGGAAACAAATTGTTTTCCTTTCTCTCCTTCTTTGAGCCTCCTTTGTCTTCTTCTTCTGCTCCCCGGAGCTCATTCCCTGAGAACCTCCCCCAAGCTGGGTCACTCATGATTATTTTTGTAAGAATTTTCTAAGTGTCTGTCATTCCCCACTAGTCTAACCATGACTCTTGGGTTTAGTATTTAGGACTATGATGATAGGGAAAGATAGGATAAAATAGGCAGAGAGGGAAAGGTTAAGACCTGAGGTCCCCAGGTGGGGAAAAACACATTTTAAAACGATGCTGGGAGCATCTGACCACAGCAAACTCCCTGAGGTTTAAGGTTCCTCTTAAGGATGTAGCAGCCGCCACCTAGTCCCCCTCAGGTTCCCTTCAGGAGTTTGACAATCAAAATACCTAACTAAAATAAGTAAACTGTAAAACTTAGGTTATACGAGGGATGGTGTGACCATAGTCTGACTTCTCACGTGATGGAATTGAGCCAATCAGGAATGGACAACCCAGGACCTAGATTTATCAAGCAGTAGGGTTGGTTCTACTTGAGAAGGAACGAGGAGGGGAGGGGGCTGGGGGCCGGGGAGGGGGCACGACCAGAACCTTATAAAACAAAGACCCTTGCCTGAAGTCAGAGGTATTCACTTTCAAATGCCCCCTCTCTGCAAAGAGAGCTTTCATATTCTTACTTTCTGATCTTCTACTCTAATAAACTTTTGGGTCTACCCAAAAGTTTATTTTATTTGGGTCTACCTCTTCATTCTCTGAAGCGGTAAATGAATCCTGGGTATTGAGGTAAAGAAAAATCCTGCAACACTATGTTTATAATTGGTTATTTTATTATTATGACTCTCATGTTTTTTACCGCATGCCCAGCACCTGGTGCAGTGTAGCGTGAATGATCTCGGAGCTTTGTTTTTCTCATGTGTAAAAATGGACGAACACGGTCAATCCACAGGGTTATCAGGAGATTCAATGAAATAGTGAGTGTTAGAACAGCTTGCATACAGTAGGCATCTAATAAATGTCCTTCCTTTCTGTTAGAAAACAAAGTTCAGCTGAGTCAACTCAAAGATCTCTTTGGCTTCATTCAACAGCTTGTGAATCAGGTAGCATCCCATGTAGCAAATAGAAAGTAGCCCCAAGGAGCTGTGCAAAATGAGAAGTTTGGCAGAAGGAGGCAGAAAAAAGAAATTTTTAGCAAAAAAGTGGATTGTTGCAGGCAAGGTCACCTTCCTTTGGGGTAAGCAGGGGTCTGTCAGGCAGATTACTTTATTAGTATGGATCAGGTAATTCCAGATTGACTGGTTAGAGATTACATTCCTGGAGAGGCTGAAAATCCATTTGGGGCCTGTTTCTTTTTTTAACACTCTTTGGAGAACCCACTTATGATTATTAGTGCTGAATGGAATAGATTATAACTGAGGCTTTAAGCCTCTTTACCCGACACACTATTCTACAAAGTTTCTAATATTCTTGAAGACTGAGAATTTAGTCTACTTTTCTTTCCCCAAGTCCAAAGACTGTCTTCTTCTGGTTTTTTAACTTGGTTCTGGTGACCCACTTCAAAGTCTCTCATAATTGTACCTAACTTCCTGTGGAGAGCATATTTTTACATTTTCTTTATTCAGTTTGATGCCGAGAATGAAAATGATGTAATTGTAGACCGAACTTAATATTTTAAGAAGGTCATGGGTGGTTGAATGGGTTTCGAAGGTAGCTCTATGGACTCTCTTTTCCTGGAATTCTTTAGAAAGTGTAAGAACATTGTTTAGTGATGATTTCTTCTCATCTTTTGTGAAATCCACGATGATAATAGCAGGTGAAGCAAATTCAGAATTTTATTTTGTTTCCTTCCTAATTGGGACTAACTTGAGGATGTGAGGCTGCCATTCTGATTTAAAGCATTAGGAGAAAGACTTACCATTTAACGGGCCCTTCCTCTGGCTAATAGATGCTGTCCCCAAATGAGGGCCAGGGCGACCAACAATCTCAGTCTGCCTGGGAACTGCCTGGGGAACTAGTCTTTCAGTTTAAAAACCGGAACCATCCTGGGAAAACTGGGGTGAATCGGTTGGCTCTCTGTGGAGCAGCCTGCTGGAGGAATTAAAGTCACAGCGGAGCAAGGATTAGCCTGCTTTCCTGTTGTTTTAGGGGACCCAGGAAACAAGAAGTTAAAAGTGCTTTAAAAAATTTTTTTGTGAAAGTTCTTGAAAATTAATTTCACTTCTAAAGCCAGCAGTCCAAATACAGGAGGACTCATATAAATGCCATTGCTTATGCTCCATTTAGAAACTCAGTGACAGTCCCTTGGAAAGGTGTGGTTACTGTGTTGTAAAACCCAATCCTGTCTTTTCTGCACCTGAATGGCTACAGCCAGCCAATTTATGTGACTCACTTTCTAGCGTTAATCTTTTCACTGATATGTTGTGAATAGTTCATCTTTGAAATATTTTCTTCTAGTTAAACACCAACACTAGTACTGATATTATGACTGATGAGTTTTAAAAATAGATCAGTTGGGGCACCTGGGTGGCTCAGTCAGTTAAGCATCCGGCTTCGGCTCAGGTCATGATCTCACGGTTTGTGGGTTCGAGCCCTGCGTCAGGCTCTGTGCTGACAGCTAGCTCAGAGCCTGGAGCCTGCTTCTGATTCTGTATCTCCCTCTCTCTCTGACTCTCCCCTGCTCGCACTATCTCTGTCTCTCAAAAAATAAGAAACATTAAAAAAAATGAAAATAGGTCAGTTTTGAAAGAAGGACCTTAACTCGACATGAATTGTATATTATTGCTTACATCTCACGAGGTAAAATTTGAACTTATTTTAATATGTATTTATGCCTATCTTATTCCCCAAAAGTATGAAAAGTGGCTTGCAAAAATACATACATTTCTATACTTTTTTTTTAAGTTTAGGTAAAAAATATCAGGGCAAAGGAACAGTAAAAATGGCATAATAAAATGAAGTCAGGGAACAGTTAGTATCTAGAAATGTGTGATCTAAAGATCTTGCACAGTTTTGATGATGGGACACAGATTTGGTTCTGGGCTTTCTGGTTACCAAGGAAACATTGAAACATTCCAAGCTGTTAAGTCACGGTGCTGGCAGGTAAAATAACAGATAATGCAGTTTTTCCTTAGCAGTGAAGGCTGGGAGAAATTTCTCAGACGGCCTGATAAGGAGCTTCTGAGTGACTGGCATCTGCTCCATCAGCGCCCCCTTAATCAACGCAGTTTCAAGGTTTTGTATGAGAGAGCGCCCCTCAGTGTCCTTGGAGGGCATAACAGTCAAGTGCTAATCAGACACTGCTACCTCTGATACAGTGGTCCTTCCCTGGGGCCGTGCCTCAGTCTCCTGGCAAGTGTCTTAGCATTTAGATTTCTAGATCTCAGCCCACCTCTACTAAATCAGCATCTCTGTACTTTTGCAAAGCTCCTGGATAATCTTGATAGAGAAGCACTTATTTAGAATTTTTTAAAAAAGCTATTCAAAGAGGAAACTCAAATGTCCAATAAACATTTGAAAAACATAATTCAGTCTCACTGGTGTTATCATGAATATGCAAATTGAAACAATGATGAGCTACTACTTCACATTGATTAGATTGGCAAAAATATTTAGTGGTAGCCAGCAGTGTTGAAAATGTGCGTGCTCTATGACCTAAACAATTCCACTTCTAGAGAAGTTCTTGTCCATGTGTACAAAGAGATACAATGAGGATGTTTATTGCAGTGTTCTTTGTAATGAGGAAAAATCAAAAAGTACCTGTATTCATTCCATCAATGGTGGTGTGAGTAAATCAATGTATGATGTGGGTTGAATTGTGCCCCCCCCACCAAAGATATGTCTAAATCTTAACCAATATCTGTCAATAGGGTCTTATTTGGAAATAGAGTCTTTGCAGATGGAATTAAGTTAGGGATCTCGAGATGAGATGATCCTGGATTAAGGGTGGGGCCTAAATCTAATGATGAGTGTCCTTATAAGAAACGAAAAGGAGAAGACACAGTGACACACAGAAGTGAAGACCATGTGAAGGCAGAGGTAGGAGGGATTGAGATTGGAGTGATGCATCTTAAATTTTTTTAATGTTTTTTATTTATTCTTGAGAGAGAGAGAGAGAGAGAGAGAGAGAGAGCAGGGGAGGGTCAGAGAGAAAGGGAGACACAAAATTAGAAGACAGGCTCCAGCATCTGACCTGTCAGCACAGAACCCAACGCAGGGCTCGAACCCATGAACTGTGAGATCATGACCTGAGCCAAGGTCGGAAGCTTAACTCACTGAGTCACCCAGGCACCCCGAGTGATGCATCTTTTGTTTTTCTTTTTGAGAGACAGAAAGAGACAGCATGAGCAGGGGAGGGTCAGAGAGAGAGGGAGACACAGAAACTGAAGCAGGCTCCAGGCTCTGAGCTAGCTGTCAACACAGAGCCCAACGCGGGGCTTGAACCCATGAACCATGAGATATGACCTGAGCTGAAGCCGGACGCTTAACCGAGTGAGCTACCCAGGCGCCCTGAGTGATGCATCTTAAATCCAGGAATGCTTGGGATTACCAGCATCCACCAGAAGCAAGAGAGAGGCATGGAATGGAGTCTCTCTCAGATCTCTCAGTAGGAACTGGTCCTGTCAATGCAGTGATTTCAGATTTCTGACATCCAGAACTGGGAGATAATACATTTCTGCTGTTTTAAGCCACCCGATTTGTGATCATTGTTTATGGTAGCCTTAGGGATCTAATAAAATGGAGATCTCCCCCCTCCCCCAAGCCAGGAGGATACCCAGAAGAGGGTTATGGAGTTCTCCCTCCATCAAGAGAGTGGAAGCATGGAGCTAATAATCTTCCACAGTGCATCTGAAGCAGTTTTGTCCTGATTTGAGGCTAACAGAGCCCTTGGAGACCATGTGGCCCAACTCCTCCCACTTTAAAGATGAGGATGCCCAGGCAAGGGAAATGACTTACCCAAGACCCGATTGCTAATAAGGAGCAAGCTTGGCTTTGAACCCAGTCTGACTGCAGAGTCTATGTTCTTTTCACTTCATCTGTGGCACTGGCCCCAGAATGCATCCTCTCAGATCAAAATGGCAGCCTGGACTGTAGGAGCTCAGATGTTGCAATCAGAAGACTTGAGTTAGTCTTTGCTCTTCTGTGCTGTGGGAGTGTGGCAAGCAAATGGCTCTTAACTTCTCTCACCCTTAGATTCTTTTTCCTGGCAGTGAGGCTATAACCTTTGCTCCCAGAGCACCTATATCTCTGGATTATAAGTCTCCCGTGAGATAATATAGGTGAAGAGGTCTTTATTAAGCAGTTAATCACTGTACATATGGAGTTACCATCGTCTAATCGAGCCTCAGACCTTGAATGTGAAAACTCAGAAAGTATGGTAGGCAGAATTCTAAGATGACCCCTAATAACCTTCCTCCATGTATAATTCTCATCCTTTGAGTGAAGGTGGGACCTCTGGATATGATGAGCTATCACTCTGATTATTTTACATTGGATGGCAAAAGGAAGATTTCCCTGGGTGGGCCTGGCCTAATCAGTGGAGCCTTTAAAAGGCATTTTTCTCTGGCTGGGTTGCAGAAGAAGTCAGACAGATGTGCTCTGGCTAGTCTGGAAGAAAGCAAACCGTCCACCTTTGTGAACTGCCCTCGGAGATCACTATGGCAAAGAACCGTGGGCAGTCTCGAGTTGCTGGGTACGGCCCCTGGCCAACAACTATGAGGAAAATGAGGACCTCAGTCCTATCACTTCAGGGAGATGAATTCTTCCATACAGTGAACTGGAAGATGAGCCTGAGCCCAGACAAGACTAGCAACCCTAGCAACACTTGCATTTCAGCCTTGTGATAATCTGAGCAGAACACCCAGTCCTGCCACGGTGGATTACTGACCTAAAGAGCTGTGAGGCAACACATGGGTGCTATCCAGAGCTACTGGGTCCATGTTACTTCTTTTGTGCAGCAACAGAAAATGAATACAGAGAGATTAGAAGGTTTTCCTTGAATCATAGAACCAGTAAGTACACCTGTCCGTGTATCCCTCCAAGGAACTCTGAGCTTCTCTACGGCTGGAGCTTCATCTGATTGAGCTCTGGAGCCAGACTGGCTGGGTTTGCACCATGGCTCTGCTACTTATGAAGTCCAAAACTGAAGCAATTACCTTACTTCCCTGCGCGTCCATTTCCTCATCTGTAACGTGGATATGATAACATTACTAACCCCTAGGGTTGTTAGCAGTGTTAAGTGAAATACATGTGAAGTACTTAGAACTGTGCTGGTCACATAGTAAATATTCGGCAAATTGTTATATCTCAGCACTCAGGCCATTGCTAGCACATAATAAGCACTCATTAAAGTTTGTTGAGTGGATGAACTAATTGATTTGGATTAGGATCTTGGTCTCCTAATTCTTAATCCTGTAGTATTTCCACAAATCGTTATTTGTAATAGAACACAGAGTTTTCCAAAGCTAGTTTTACTGGTCCAATTTCTTCAGGATGCTCCAGAAAGGCACCAGATTTATAACACCATGAAAAAACAGAGGTGTTTAAACTCATATCAGAGTGCTTAAAGACCTGCGCCATGTGGAAGGTGACTGAAAGCCATGAGTGGGCTGGCTGTGTCTTAATAGACCATGTCAGCTGGTCAGGGTGACATATTCTTAATACAATTGCCTAATTATCTAGTCATCAGGGAAATACCAGCTGTCATTGCCAACTGAGCTGGACCATCAATCAGTTTGTTCTGAGTTCATAACATAAATTAAAAGGTATTGCTTAAATACTTAGCCGGGGAATAACAACCCTCATCTCAAGGAGCTAGTGATGCAGTGGGCTTTGTTACAGCTACTGGCTGCGCTGAGCTGTGAATAATGGGATTTGGAACTTGACAATACAGTTCAACATTACACACAAAACGAGAGCCCAAAATTTGTTAAGGATGCCCGTACACTCTCACCTCCGCTCTTGTCACATTTGCATTGGTTTTGCTGATAATTCCTTTCAAAAGTCCAAACAGCAAGGTGGGTTCCAGCTGTGAACTAGACCATTGCTCTTGGACTGGCCTGAAGTGAAGGTGTATGTTTCCTTTCCCATGATTTCCTTGTTCACCTGCAGAGTGGTTATCAGAGCCTGGACTGCAGAGATGAATTACCAAAGCCTACACATGCCTGCTGCATGCCTGAGCAGTGTCACACCAAGATTTGTTTTGAGGCTTATAGATTCTGGTTCCACTCAGCTCCCCTTCTGTTGCGAGACCCCACAGTCATGCTTTTTCCCCCCACACTGAACTGTGTGCCCCTCATTCGTCCAGCATCCGTGACTGTCACTCCTTCCCAGACACTGGGTGAGGCACCTGGAATGCAGACATAATTAAGATGCTTTTCCTGCCCTGAAGAGACTTCTTTTTTCTAATTTTTTATGTTCTTTATTTATTTTTGAGAGACAGAAAGAGACAGTGGGAATAGGGGAGGGTCAGAGACAGAAGGAGACACAGAATGTGAAGCAGGCTCCAGGCTCTGAGCTAGCTGTCAGCACAGAGCCCGACGCGGGGCTCAAACCCATGAACCGTGAGATCATGACCTGAGCCAAAGCCGGATGCTTAACCAACTGAGCCACCCAGGCGCCCCCTGAAGAGACTTCTTATCATGTTCCCTCATGCCCCTGTGCCTTTGCACACGGGGGCTCCTCCAGCCTCGACTAGCTTCATGCCTGCTGGGCTTGGCAAATTGCAGCTCATCTTTCAAGTTTCTACCAAACCATATCTTTCCTTCAAGAAGATGAGTTCATACCTGCTTCATGCTCCCATAGCCCGTTGACTCGCATCTGCTCGTGTTTGCCACTTTGTGTTGTGATTTATCTATAAGCTCACATTCTAAAGACAGGGACTATGCCTTCTTCTCTGAATCCCCGGCACTTGACATTGAGCTGATGCTTGAATGTTTACTTGAATAAAAGGCTATCTTGAAAAAAGAGTATAACTATTCCCATGTAAGGTGTTTAGGAAGGTGGAGGGATGGAGCCAGAGAATAAATGTGGCTTTCTAATATCTCTTTTACCAGCAGGGGGAGAGATGTGTTTATGAAAATCCCATCATGGAAGCCTTTAAGTTCTATGGTTTGAAAGGCCAAAGAGAGGCTCAGAGTCTTTCTCAAATTTATAAGAAGTCATTTTACTTCAAGTAAGAGTGGGTACAACCTTGATTAACTTGAGTCATGCCACCTTATGGCTAGCTAATTTCTATTTTTTTTCCTTGAGTATTGTCATTTCTTATTCTATTGGGGGAGAGGTTCAGGGATGGTGATGGTTATTTTTTCACAGGTTTAAAGCTACAGGCAATAATATTCTGTGCTCTCTGAACACCTTTCAATGCAATATTGAGGTTGGAGAATTTAATTATTTGTTCCTGGAACCCTCTATCTGGGACTGCTAGGGCCCTCTGACCTTAGCTGTTTGCTTTTCTTCCTCAGTAACAGCTCCAAGAACATACTCACCATCTCTTCAGTTCTCCCCTCCATGACTCCCAAAGTTGCACCTCTTGCTTTGACTTTTCTCTGTTCCCATTCCTGTTTCTAATCCCTTGTGGTATAGTTCCGATTAGATGTCCTGTTGTTAACTTTTTCTCTCCCAGATGTACTTCGTTTCCATTTGCTCTATTCTGCTTGTGGCTCCAGTGAGCACTGAAATCAGGAGGTGAGGGTTAGGACAGGCAGAGGTACCTCAGCAGAAGATGTAGGTGCTCTGAGTCAGAGTACTTGGGCACAGGCAGTTCAGCACTCTGGAGAGCTCCCAGGTGGGGGGGCCGCTCCCTTCCTCTGGGTCCTGCCTCCCCTGCTCCTTCCCACACACACCAGCTTTGGTATAGTGTGTGTCACCGGAGTTCTGTTGGTTAAAGTAACCTCATTTATTTCTCTTAGGCTTAGTTCTTCGGGCACTGAGGACTTACTGGGGCTGGGTTCTGTTCCTTGCTCTACCACTTACTGGATACATTACTAGAGACTAAGTAATTTAATTGCTCTGAGCCTTAGTTTCTTCATCTGTAAAATGGAACGGCAATCTACCTACTTGGTAGTGTTGTTGTGAAGGTGAATTGAGGTAGAGCATGGAAAGTTCACAGCACATAATATAGACTCAATAAGTAATAGTCACAACTCTTAATTTTAGAAGTTACTGCTACAATAGTATTAATTCTCAACAATATGCAGTGGGATGGCTTTGGGAGGTTATAGGCTCATTTCAGGGGTCAGGATCTGGACTTGAATTCAGGGGTCAGAGCTTGTCCTTCTTTATCTAGTAAGTCCTCTAGGAAACCACCTCTTTGTTCCTTGGTTTCATTATTAACAGAGCACCGGGTGCTTTAGAGTCAACACAAATCATAATTGGTTGTTGGAAAAGAAGAACAGGGCCTCACAGATTTGCAGAATGGGAAATAACCTTGCGTGTGCCAGGTGGACAGTAGATGCGAAGAGATCCAGTAATGCCCACGGTGGCTCAGAAGGTTAATGGCCACAGACCGTGGAAGACTGGGTCTCCAGGCTCTTGCCTGGCCTTTGCACATGTTTTCGCCTCTTTGGACCCCTTTCCTTCTCTAATCTTGGCAACCTCTCTCTCCCTCAAGAGTCAGCTCAAATGTCACCTACCTCTCTGAGCCTTGGTTGCCTCTTCTGTGAAACGGGGGTATGACAGCTATTCATAAGCTGTGTGGAAACTACATGTCACCATGTGGGCGAAGAGCTCAGCTTGGAGACAGGCATGTAGTAGATGCTTGGTAGGATGGCAGCAGCAGGCACCCAACAATCTGGGTATGTGTCTGACTCAGCCGCTGTGCTTTGAGCTCTCTGAAGGTAAGCGCTCTTTTATTCATCCCCCTGTTTTCACCTCTCCAGCTTTAGTCCCCACCACTAACACTCTGCTCCATATGCAGAACTTCTCAGCATTCCCTGAGCATATCGGCCGGCTCAAGGACTCGATGTGCTTGTGTGTTGAATGAATGAATCGATGTTCTGGCTAAACCACAGTGCCTTTAGACCAGCTTTCTAGGGGAGTTGCCATTGCGGACAGTCCTGAAAGGGCCTGGGTATCTGGTAAACTGGGGATGAGCTGCAGCTAGAGGTATCAGGAGTGACTTCAGGAAAAGTCGTTTGAGAATCCTGGCTGGGAGGAAAGTGCTGCCGAAATGGAAACCTAATTTGCCTTGTTTCCATTTCAGTTAACAAACACATTTAAAGTTTTGGTGTAGATGTCTTTGACATAATTTGAGGACGAGTGGTGAAATGATATAATTTACGCACAGTGAGAGATCAGAGAGCAGGGAGGTTGCTGTTGATAGTACAGGGGAGCAAACCTAAATTTCTCTCGGTCCTTCTAGTTCCTTGACTGACACACCTCCTGCAATAAACAAGAGATTAGAGATTAACAGGGGAAAACAACTTTGTGTTAATTTTATACGTATGCGACCCCCAAAGAGACGAGCCCCAAAGAAGTGACCAAACAGACAGTTTTCATACTTTTTTGACAAGGAAACAATATATTTGGGATGAACTGACAAGATGAAGTTTGAGCTTGAGGTAGTAAATTAGAAAGGAAGTAACAAGGTTTGTTTACATGGTCTCCTGGGCTCCAAATTTTCTCTCCCCAGTGATAAGGATTTCACCTTTCCTCGTGGGATCTAGAGGACACCTTTTGCATCAGAGATTTATTTTCTGCTTTCAGGGAACCAAAGGACGGTCAGAGCATCCTTTCCGTGTTGGCTGTTTCTTATGTAACTTTAATTCAAAATAATATGCTAGCGTGGCACATTTGGGGGCAGCCTGCCCTGAACCCCATCAATAATTTTGGAGGGCACAGTGAAATTAATTTGTAATTTATAATTGATACTGGAACTCTTTTCCATTGGCTGAATTATAATGGAATGGAGTAAGAGTCATTTGAAGCAGGCATTTTGTTTGTATCACCCTTATGAATTAGAAAGTGGAAAAAGAATATAGTGCTAAATTGATGTCCAATCTTTTCAGAGCAATTTGCTAAATAAGCTGGAATTTTAATTAAAACTGCAAGCCAAGAGGTAAATCACGTTAAAAGTTTGTAAAGTTTTTCTTTTTCTTTTGGTTAGTATAATTACTACCAATAAAGATTCTTTATGAGTAGGAAATTGGACACCACAATAAATAACTGGAGGAGATTGCTATGGGACACTGAAATTATGAGAGGGACAACATTCTCTTCCCTTCCTGCTAATATGGGCCTTTTTTTCTAGTTCAGTTGTTTGGTAATAATTCTGACCTCATTAAAAGTATTGTGATCAGGAGCAGAAGCAAGGTGGACGACAGGCCTCACTGCAGCTCTTCCAGCTTTAATTCGTATGAGTCAATTATAATGAATGGATTTAATAAAAAATACAACATGCTTTGGTGATTAACTCAGTGAACAGTGAATGGTGCACTTACCCAGAGTATCATATTTGCAATAACAAAGAAATGAACAGGAAAAGGAAACTTCATAGATCACAAGAATTGCTACTTTCCAGCAAAAGGTTGTTAATTACTTATCCTTTTGCTATATTTATTGGCTCTATTAGAGGATGAGTAATTATTGTCTTCCTGGGAAACCCGTTGGAGCCAGACAGCATCTTCATTAAATCGGAAGTCTCCTCAGAGTGCTAGTTATCCCTGTGGGATCCTTTCCATTCAGAGTCTCCAACGACTAGGAATCTGGAGGAGGTGAGAGAGGAATGTCAGCCCACGGGCATGAAAGAAGGGGCTTCTTTAAAGTGCACTGGCTCTCAGAGTAGTTCTTGCACATGAACTTGGTGATGTGCCTTTACTCCTCTATGCCTTCCCTGCCCCTACTCCCAGTGCATTCTTTCTCTCCTTGCCTCATTGCCACTCTACCCTGTCCTTGCCTTGACCAGGTTCCTCATGGGTCTGGCTGCCCTCCGTCTCACTCTACTTCCCCTCCATTCTCCATTCTAGCCAGATCTGGCATAGCCCTGCTGGAGCACTTCCCTGGGCTGTCAAATTCAAGCTCGTCAGCTTGCCCTGTGAGCCCTTCCTGGTCTGTCTGGGTCATGGAGACGTCTACAGCTTTGTCTCCCCTACTTACCTAGGACTCTAGGTGTGTGGAACTTCTTGTGCCCTCCAGAGTCCCTGCATACATTCTGCTCTTTCCCTGACTCCCTTTCTCCTTGTCTCTGCCTGGCAAATACCTATTTCCCACCCAGCTCAAATGGTCTCTCCTTGGTTCAACGGTCCTTCTCTGGAGCACAGACACTGCTCCTCCTGGGCTTGCACACGGATAGCACATCTGCCTCTACCCAAGGCTGGCTTCTGAATCCCAGGAGCTATGTTTGATTCACTCCTATTTTTCAATAGGTGGATTTGTTGAGGGCCAGCCTCTACTTTCTCTGCCAGGGGACATGTCTGAGGACTTTTCCTCTCTACTTCACTCACCATGGGACTTAATTAGGTGAAGAACTATCCAGGATACTTGCTGTCAATATTCTATGATTGGACTAATTTAGCTCCTACTATGTGCCAGGCGATTCACATTCTTTCACTTACATAGTTGTTTTTAATCTTCACAACACCTTCTGTGATGCCTAGTCCTCTTTCTTAGATGTTGAAACCAAAGGCCTTAGAGATTGGCAGGGCTAAGATTTGGACTGAGGTTCTGGAAGTCAAGTTAAGGAGATTTTGTGTAAGTACAGACTTTCCCCAGAGGTTAGATGCATACCCAGGAAGACCTGCCTGGCCTCAAATACCCTAATATACCTTGTGCATCTTTAACCTTAGGCTGGTCCTAGAAGATACCCCATACACCATCCCCTGTGGGTAACATCTCACCAGCCAATAGGTATGGGGTGAAGGGTGGGGGAAAAGCATAGAAGAGAAGAAAGAAAACAGCATTTTTTGAACACCTACTGTGTACTTGGCTTTGTATGCCAGGCATAGTGCTAGGTGGCTCAAACACATTATTAGACCATCTAATAACCCAACTGTATTACCATTATTGTTCCTGTTGAGGAAACAGGTTTGCCCCACATGTAGGCTTTCCTCCCAGCCCCATCCAAAGATGCCGTGGTCAGGAACCTGGCAGGTCCCTCCATAGCATGGGGAGGTCTTTTCTCATTGGCTCTATTTTCCCAGGTAGGAGGGAGCCTGGAGTCTCCCTGGAGGCAGCTGGATGGTTTGTGCTTCTCATCTGTGTGGGAGGATTGTGATGCCATTAGCTGAGATGTGAGCAAGAGAGGAGGGAGCTAGCTCCCAGGCTCAACAGGGGCTCTCCTTCTGTGGATATGCTCAGATTTGGCAGATAGAGCCATGTTCCATGTGGCCATAACCTTCAGGATTTGATGGATTTCCACCAGTTTTTTTTTTTTTTTGGTTTTTTTGGTTTTGTTTTGTTTTTTTTGTCTGCTTGCTTTCTTGATTGAAGAGTACTAAGGTTTTAGTTCATCCTTGAAGGGCAATTGCTCAGTCCTTTCCATGTCTTAACTGGTCTTCTCTGAACTTTTCTGTTCTGTGTTCTTTCTTGAAGTACTAACCACAACTCATTTTTTTATGAATATATGTGCTCATTTTTTCCCATAGATTAACACAGCTATCCATCCATTCAGCTTTGTGGAATCAAAAGTACACAATCTTTGGACAAATTCTGGGTTGCCACTTATTAGCAACAGAATTATATTTTTTCATGTGTGAAATGGAGGCATATATGTAAGATACCTGGCACACAATTAAGTATTTGATAAATTAGTCTTGAGGCACCTGGGTGGCTCAGTCAGTTGAGCGTTGGCTTCAGCTCAGGTCATGATCTCACAGTTTGTGGGTTCGAGCCCCGCATCAGGTTCTGTGCTGACAGCTAGCTCAGAGCCTGGAGCCTGCTTCAGATTCTGTATCTCCCTTTCTCTCTGACTCTCCCCTACTCATGCTGTCCCTCTCTCTATCACAAAAGTAAATAAAAAACATAAAAAAATTTTTAAAACTTAGTCTTAAATTCCTTCATTCTCAGAATGCTTTCATTCTCTAAGACACTGTTATAAACCTGGAATGGTGTATTCATTGTCTATTACTGTGTAACAAATTTCCCCAAAGTTTAGCAGCTTTAAATGTCACACATTTGTTATTCACACAGTTTCTGAGGGTTAGGAATCTGAGAGTGACTTAGCTGGGGTTCTGGCTCAGGGTGTCTCTGACGACTTGACTGGGGCCGAAGGATCCACATCCAAGCTCATTCACGTGGCTGATGGCAGGAGACTTTGACTGCTTACCTCTCTCTAGACCTTTTCAAAGTGAGAGATAATGATGATGAGAGACAGAGGTGGGAGCCAGCAAGCCAGGCAGCCATGTGTGCAATGCACGCGCGCACACACACACACACACAGCCACACACACAGCCACACACAGCATGAGTGAGACAGAAGCCACAGTCTCTTTATAAGGGTATCCTAATAACGGAAATGACATCTCATCACTCCTGCTGTAGATATTGGTTACATTGACCAAGCCTGTGACAGTTGTGGGAGAAGACTACACAAGAGTATGAATTCCAGGGGGCAGAGATAATTGGAGACTATTGTAGAGACTGCCAACCACAGATGGCTAGGTTGGGGAGAGGATAGAAAGAATGGAATGTCTCCACCCCAAAGCATTCTGTCTGATGGGGAGGCAATCATGTAAACATAAATACCCTACAAGGCAGTGGCTGTACTACAGGCATCAACAGAGTGCACAGGGAACGTTGGAGAGAAATCTATTAACTCTGCCTGGGGGCATTGTCAAGGGTTTCCCAAGTGCAGGTACACTGTGGTGTTCTTATTCAAGAGCTGTCCTAATGATGCTTGATATTTGGTTGGCATCTTTTTTAATTGAAGTTGCTCATTAAGGTGATTTCCTTGGACATTAAAAATAATAACCCATCCTATATAACAGCAATTTGCTTTGTACAAAGTGCTTTCCCATGCGTCCACAGAACAGCCCTAGGAGGTAGACAGGTTTTATTGCTGTTGTTTTCTTCCCTTGCAGGTGAGCTGTAGAGGGGGCAAGGTCAGTGTGTCGAAGTCTTGGGGTGGGGTGTGGTGGGTTGAGGCTTCAGCCAGGGTCTTCCTCGTCCATGCGTGCTGCTCTGGCTGGTACCCCTTCCTTGTGTTTCCTCAGGGTGCTTTGGGCCTCTCATTTTAAAGCAGTAATTTGGGTCATTTCCCCCTGTAGATGCATTACACATGTGCTTGGCCATATCAAAGCTTATTTGCCACTTTTATGCCCAATCACTTGAAAGATTTCCTTTCATGAAGAAGCTTTATGAAGAAAATCATTCACAAAGTACAGAAATGTGAATTGTGCTTTTATCAGCATTCGCTGCGAAATTTCATTTTGTGAAACTCCCCAGGGGGTTTGAACTTGCTCTTTGGGCTATTTATTAGAAGAGGAACTGGAACCTCAATTCCTTAAGCACAAACATGCTCAAAGGACATTTAATGGTTTCAGTTCTTGGAGACTGGCTGTTTTGTGAGTTTGTTTTATTCCTTCTAGGTAAGAGGGAAAAGGATTTTGGGTCCACACAGGTGTATACGTTGAGGGAGAATCCTCCTTTGTAGCAAAGATGGTAGCATAAGGGATGAGGGTGTGCTAGTTACTATAGTTTGTGTGTGACTAATAAATGCCACCTTAGTGACATACCAACCTCAGTTGTGTGTAATGTTAAGTGCTTGGGATTTGATCCTGACTCTGCCCTCAGTATCTCTTGGAAAAGTCATATAATCTCTCAAAGCTTAGGTTTCTTCATCTATAAATAGGATTATTTGTAGCACCTTTCTCCTAAGGTGGTTGTGGGGATTAAATGACATAATCTATGTATGAAATACATAGACATAGTAATAAGAATTACATAAATATGAACTTTATAATGACAGTGATGATGATGGTAACAAAGTATCTGAGCGGCTGGTGTTCATAAGTTCCTTTGTTTATGTGATTATTCATGAAACATACTACAGATGTTCTAACAATGCTGTCTGTAAACAACCAGAAGCTTCAGGGAGTCTTTGGATCTCCTCAAATCATATGTGCATATATCATATTTTATGCATATGTGTGCTTTTCTGGTGAGGATCTCAAAGTGATTCTTGTCCCCGAAAATTATGACCAAACAAAAAGTTATAAACAAAGACTTGGTGTCAGGGATCCACAAATGATGATAAGACTGTTTTCATCTTCAAAGAGTTCACAGAGCGGCAAGGTGGGCAGACTTACAGACGGGATGTTGCAAATGTCCCATGAGGGTGTAAGTGACAGGGGCCACATAGAAGCCCAGGGTTTGTGAGATAGCTTCATGGAAAGAGGGAGTGGATGGTCAAGCCAAGTCAGAAGATTCCAGGCTGAAGGAATAACATCTAGAAATCCATCGCACAAAACAGTGAACTTCTGTATACTTAAATACCACAAGTAGTCTGGCAATGACTGTACAAGTGCCCAGGTGTCAGGGACCCAACTTGAAGCAAGCAAGCTGGTGGAGAGGAGTTTGGGAAGAGTCTTTTGGGCCACGCTTGGAGCTTAGAGTTAATCCTGTGGTCTGTGGGAAGGCAATGAACAGTTGTAAGCAAAGGAGTGACATGGTCAGAGCTGTGTGTTGGGTGGACTAGAGGAGGAAGGAGACCATGGCAGATGGGGGACCTCATCCCAGTGAGAGATGAGTCCACAAAGGAAGGCAGTGCCATTGAGGATTAAGGAAGGGGAGAAAATGTAAAAATAAATTAGGAGATAAATCAGAAAACTTGCTGACCAGTGGATGTTGGGGAGGGAAGGGTGACATGGGTGATTCTCAGGATAATAACTTCTAATTTCCCTTGGGCCTAGTACTAATCGGACACCTGGTTAGTCATACTTGAAGGCCTGAGACAAGTTATTGTCATATTGTTCCTGGCCCTAGAAATGCATGGTATTATGAGGGAGTTAAAGGTTACACGTGAAGTATGCAAGAGTGCTGATAGTGATATAAACAGTGAGTGCCAAGGGGACCAGGAGGGTCATCACCATGGGCTGCGGTGGTCTTGGAGCTCTCCGTGTTATCACATTCAGCGGGCAGTTGTTAGTTTCCAACCTCTGAGGTTGACCTCTCAGCCATGTTTATACTGTTTATCATTCCCTTTGTCTTGAAACACTTCTCATCTCTGGTCTTTTTCAACTCATGCTCTCTGTGTCTCTGGTCCTCCTTACTCAGTGAGTTCTACTCAGTTGGCTCATCTCACTCTCTGCATGACCTACTGTTTCTGTGATCGGCTGGGGGCAGCCCTATCCCTTCTGCATCTGCCTAGGTCTTCAGGCTCGTGTCACACTGCTTTCCTCTGGTCCTCTGTGCCCCAGCCACCTTGGTCTGCCTTTAGGGTTTCCAGTGGGCCATGGACAGTCTGACCTCTGGGCTGGAATACTTTTCTTTTCCTCACTTACCTGTTCTTTAGAGTCCCAGCTGAAATAGCCTTTTCTTAGCGATAGGGTGACCACTCAGTTTGCTGTTCAAACTGGGATACATTTGAAAATGAATAAAAGCTCTATTAACATTAACCCCAGGACAGCAGGTGTAAACTGGAACTGTCCTTGGCAAATGAACACACGGTCACCCTACTCAGAGTGGCTCTCTTTGACTTCCCAGATACAATTGGGCCGCCCTGTGCTCTCATTGCTCTCTGGACCTCAGTTCACAGTCCTTACCATGGTTTGGTTTGCAGTGATACATTGGAGTGACTGACTCAACTCTTTCTCCCCAGTGGACTGTATGCTCCTTGAAAGCAGACATGTCCCTGTGTGTCTTGGCCACTTGAGGCACATTGTACTACATGATACATTAAATTTAACTCTTAATGAGTAAGTCAATGATCACTTCAGATTTGTATTGTTGTGTGGAATGTACAAAGCATTTTCATTTCCGTTATCTTGTTTGGCTCCTATTGCGGATTGACACATTTTCTTGTCTCCGTCTATGACGGACACAAAGGTTTTGGTCGCTTAAGATCACATACTAAGTGACAGAAACAAGTCTAGAACTCTCAGGTCTTCTGACTCCAAGTGCAGTCCTTTTTTCCAAAAGGGGTTGAAGAAAAGAAAAGGAAAGATGACTCCCAAGTTCAGAACCTAGGTAACTGGGAAGATGGTGCTGACCTTGAGAAAAATGAAACTGAGAAACATGGCCACTTAGAACTGCCCCATGAAAAGCCACATAGCATTCCAGGCTATAGAGAGCTCAGAGCCACGGACGACCCCTTTACCCTTAGGGAGCATAAGGAGACAAGTTTTTATTGTTATTTTATTGCAGTGAAAGGTACCCAACAGAATTTACCTTAACCATTTTTAAGTGTACAGTTCAGTAGCATTAAATACATTTACACTGTTGTGCAACTATCAACACCACCCATCTCCAGACCATTTTTCATCTCCTCAAACAAATTCTATACCCATTAAACACTTAACATTCCATTTCCCCCTCTTTCTAGCCCTTAGAAACCACCGTTTTACCTTCTGTCTCTATGAACTTGAGTACTCTAGCGTCTCATGTAAGTAGTTTATTTCACCTGACATAATGTCTTTGCAGTTTCATTCATGTTGTACCAGGTGCCAACATATCATTCCTTCTTAAGACTCAATAATTTTACAATGTATCACTATACTCCATTTTGTTTATCTGTTGATGGACACATGGGCTATTTCCACCTTGGCTACTTTGAATAACGCTGAGCATTTGTATATCAATATCTGTTCAAGTACCCTATTTCAGTTCTTTTGGGTAAATACTCAGACGTAGAATTTCTGGATCATGTGACCATTTCATTTTCTGCAGCAGCTTTTTACATTCCCAATGCCTACGGGTTCCAATGTCTCTACATCCTTATAAACACTTATTTCTTTTATTACTTTTTATGCTAGTCTTCTTAATGAGTGTGAAGTTGTATCTCATTGTGGTTTTGATTTGCATTTTCCTAACGATTAGTGATGTTGAGCATTTTTTTCATGTGCTTATTCACCATCTATATGTCTTCTTTGGAGAAATGTCTATTCAAGTCCTTTGCCCATTTTTAAATTGTTTTTATTGTTCTTAAGTTGTAAAAGTCTTCAGACATATTCTTATACATGTATTTAAAATATGTTTAAATATATTCAGATACATATCTGATACATACCTTATCAGATACATGATTTTCAAATATTTTCTCCTATTCCATGGGCTGTCCTTTCATTCTGTTAACAGGTGTCCTTGGATGCAAAAAAAAAGCTTTAATTTCAACAAAGTTCAGTTTATTTATCTTTTCTTTTATTATCTGTGCTTTAGTGTCATATCCAAGAAGTCCTTGCCAAGTTAAATATTGTGAAGCTTATTCCCTATATTTTCTTCTAAGAGTTTTATGGTTTTAGCTCTTTTGATTAGGCCTTTGACCCATTTTGAGTTAATTTTTATATATGGTGTAAGGTAAGGGTCCAACTTCATTCTTTTTGTCTATGGATGTCCAGCTTTCCCAGCAGTTGTTAAACAGAAAGTCCTTTCCCCATCAAATAGTCTTATCATCCTTGTCAAAAATAATTTGACCATATATATTAAGGTTGATTTCTGCGTTCTGTATCCTGTTCCCTTAGTCTATATGTTTATCTTTACGCCAGTACCATGCTGGTTTTTACTTTGTTTTTAGTTTGTTTGTTTGTTTGTTTGGTTCACTGCAAAATTGAGCAGAAGGAACAGAGGTTTCACATGTCCACTGATCCTGCATACGCATAGCCTCCCCAGCTATCAAAATCTCATGCCAGAATGGTACATTTGTTGCAACTGATGGACATACATTGGCACATTATCACCAAAAGTCCATAGTCTATATTAAAGCTTATTACTCCTAGTGGTGTACATTCTGTGGGTTTGGACAAATGAATAATGATATGTATCCACTATTATGGTATTATGTGGAGTAGTATCACTACCTGGAAAATCCTCTGTGCTCCACCTATTCATGCCTTCCTCTCTCCTAATCCATGTGACCACTGATTTTTTTACTGGCTCTGTAATTTTGCCTTTTCCAGAATGTCATATACTTGGAATCATACAATATTGAGCCTTTTCAAATGGGCTTCATTCACTTAGAAATATTTAAGAACCCTCCATGTCTTTTCTTGGCTAAATAGGTCATTTTTTTAGCCCTTAATAATATTTCATTATCTGGATGCACCACAGTTTATCTACCCATTTACCTACTGAAGGACATCTTGGTTGCTTCCAAGTTTTGGTGATTATTAATAAAACTGCTATAAACATTCATATGTAGATTTTTTTCCTGGCCATAAGTTTTCAACTTATTTGGGTAAGTGCCAAAGAGCATAATTACTGAATCATATGGTAAGAGTATGTTTACTTTTTAAAGAAACTGCCAAACTGTCTTCCAAAGTAACTATCATTTTGCATTCCCATCAATAATGAGTGAGAGTTCCTGTTGCTCCACATCCTTGCCAGCATTTGGTGTTGTTAGCATTTTGGATTTTGGCCATTCTAATAGTTGTACAGTGGTATCTTATTGTATCTCATTGTTTTATGTACTGTTTTGATATCTATGGCTTTGCTGTTCAGTTTTGGCATCAGGAGGTATGATAACTCCAACACATTCTTCCTTCTCAAGATTGTTTTGGTTATTTGGGATTCCTTGGGATTCCACATGAATTTAATGATAGCCTGTCCTATTTTTTCAAGGGAAAAAAAGTCATTTGGGTTTTGGTAGGGATTCCATTGAATCTATACATTGCTTTGGGTAGTATTGACAATATAAAGTCTTAACAATATAAAGTCTTCTAATTCATGAACATGGGATGCCTTTCTTCTTATTTATTTCTTCTTTAATTTCTTTCAGCAACATTTTGTAGTGTTTGGCATACAACGCTTTTGCCTCCTTGGTTAAGCTAATTCCTAAGTATTTTATTCTTTTTCATGCTATTATGAAAGTAATTGTTTTCTTAATTTTCTTTTTGGATCATTCATGGTTAATATATAGAAAAAATTGATTTCTGTGTATTGATTTTGTATCCTTTAACTTTCCTGAATTTTCTGTGTGTGTGTATGTGTGTGTGTGTGTGTAATCTTTAGGGTTTTCTACATATAAGATCATCTGCAAACAGATCATTTTACTTCTTCCTTTCCAATTTGATGCTTCATTTCTTTTTCTTGCCTTTTGCTCTGGCTAGAACTTACGAAACTAAGTTGAATAAAAGTGGCAAAAGTGGGCTTCCTTGTCTCATTCTTGGTCTTAGAGAGAAAGCTTTCAGTCTTTCACCACTGAGTATGCTGTAAGCTGTGTATGCAGTTTTTAAAAAGATCTTAAAAAGAGGTGGGATTTTGAAGTCCAGGGACAGATTTAAAATTGTATTTCTCTGTGTTCTCAGCACCTAGAATAATGTTGGGCACATAGTCATTGTTGAATGAATGGATTTTAAAAAACACAGTTTCTCAAAACTGAATGAGCTGAAGGCATTGCTGAAAGAGGTGTCGATTTGGGATTCATGAGGTTGGCAAGGATTGAAGGGTGACTTCAAGGTGACAAGGAGTCATTGGCTGTCTGGTGACATGGAGCAGGTGTCGGCCCCACTTTGCAGGCAGCACAGCCACTTGGATCTTAGCAAAACTTTGCTTGGGTAGTTTGCTGTTTAGAGAAACTTCCCTGGTTAAGTTATTTTTCTCTTTCTCTCTGTTAGCATTTAACAGCTGGAGAAAATAACATATGTTGTATCTCTTTGTATTTATGACTACTGAATTAATAACTTTGGTCCAGTGGATGCAACGAAAACAAGAAAAATGCTATAAATTATAGATGAAAGTTGTTCATGCTAATATAGTGTGTAACATATGCCTTACTTTGGCACAGCTTTGAAATAATGTGAATGATTTAAAGGGCTTGAGTCTGTTTGCCTTCATTTCAATTTGGAATGGTTGGAAAGCATTGAGTTACCACCATTTCATTAGTAATGCTATGTTCTTCCATCGGAATTTCACTCTCTCAGCTTGAAGCAGATAAAAATCCTGATTAGCTATAGTCTTAGGATGGGAAAATCAAGTGATTGCATTTAACGTGTTGGCATCTCTCTTCATCTGGACTTTAATAAGCATGAATTGACATGTCCCCACTGTTTTCCTTTAACAAGGGTTATCTGAGTTACAGATTTAAAACATGAATTCTTCAAGTGTAGAACTTGTTGATAACTTTGAGAGGCAGCAGGATGTAGTGGGAAGAGCAGGCTTTTCTGTCTCACTGAGGGATTTCTGGCTGCTAATTAGGAAACCTTATAGTGTGTGGAAAGAGGGGATAGATTCTAAGGATACAAGGCTGTCTTACAGGACCAAGGACGGGGGCAGGGGCAGCCAGGCTCAGGACAGTTTGGACTTGGGATCTAGAAGCCCTGGGAATGAAGGTCACTCAGTCTGTCACTAGGACCACATGGCCTTACCTTCACTTTTCTATCTGCCCCTGCTCCTTTCTTCTCTCTCAGCAGCCTGGCTGCCTTTGTTTCTTTGTGCTCACAGCTAAGCACAGCTGCCCGTCTTTGACTTTTTATCTTTTCCAGTTTGAGAGCCAGCAGGGGTGGCTGCCTGGCATGTCTGATTTCCAAATTCCTGAAAGAGAGAATCTGGTTATCTCACCTTGAATCAGATGACCATTCCTGGGTTTGTTCATTTATTCATTCAAAAAGTCTCTATTGAAGTCTTTATTGAGGCACTGGGGGGTGTATTCTGCCTTCACAGACTGTGTGTGTGTGTGTGTGTGTGTGTGTGTGTGTGCGCGCGCGTGTGTGTGTGTGTGTGTGTGTGTGTGATTGAGCATGGGGTTGGGGCGAACAGGGGAAGAGAATGAATGAGAGAGCATGAACAAGAGAGTATGAGCCCCCTTTTTGGGGGGACTGACTTGAGAGTTGCAAGTTTCTCTTTTCAGAGAAAGAGAAGTATGGCTTGGAATTCACATAGACCTGGATTCAAGGCCTGATTCCTCTCCTTCCCAGCTCTGTGTTACTTTGGGCATATTAGGTACCTTTCTCAGCCCCCATTTTCTTACCAGTTAAAATGGGAATTATTCTTTCTAGGGTAGTAACAAGGATCAAAACGAAAGGGTATGTGTAAAGTCATGAGTTTTGTACCTGCCGCATAGAATCAGAACTCCACCTCTCACTGGGCGTGACCTTGAGCAAGTTCCTTACCCTGTCTGGAACCGTTTCTCCACTTATAAAATGAGAAAGGATATCATCTACTTCACATGCTCATTTGAGGATTAAATCACGTGATATGTGCCGGGTCTCCAGGAATTTGTATGTAATAGACACTCAGGGTGGAGGCTGGCCCTCTAGTTCTTAATAGTCACTTTTTCCTCCTCTGTCTTCTAGGTCCCCTTTGGCCGACGCTTGCCTTGTGACATCTACTGGCACGGAGTGTCATTCCACGACAATGACATCTTCTCCGGCCAAGTGAACAAGTTTCCAGGTATCTGTTCTTACTGTTGACTCTGAAAACTGTTTCTAGGCCGAGCGTCAAGGTGCCCTCTTCCTCAAGGACATGACAGCATTTTGCGCTCAAACTCAAGCACTCCTAATTGGGACTTGCTGCCCGCACTGCCACGCTGCCCCCACCCTGGGAGGGAGGCTAAGAAGGCAGAGGTACTCAGAATTTAACCCACCAAGAGTTTAAAGACTGGAGGCTCAAAAACAAAAAGACGGGCTTTCCTGGTCTAACTTCACTCGTGGAAGAGCATGATCTTCACCTTCTGGGCTATAATATGAGGGTGTAATGCGGGGACTATATTCTCAAAGTGAAAAGCAATCGGCCACTTAAATAATTTGCCAGAAACAGAAGTACTAAAATTCTAGGAATATGTCCCCCAAAATGGCGTTAGCAGCTCCTATTTTCTGTAAGTATCATAACTGGAGTCACGATTTTTAAAACCACATACACCAGTCTCTGTGTTGGGAATGACAGCCTGAGACAGTGCCTGGGGACATTATCCCAGGGGGCTTTCCTGGAAGGGACACTCGTGCCAGGAAAGCGTCAGAGCTCACACTTCAAGACACCCCCTCACTCCGCTCCCAGCCTCTCCACATGCCTTTCCATTTTATTTTTAATCTCTCCCGCCCTCTTCTGCTACTGATGGCCAGTCGTTATTTTTAATGGCTGAGGAGGGTGGTTAAGGGAGCGGGTGTGCTCAAGAGGAAGGAACATTTGGTTAGGCTGAGGGTGATCACACCCAAAGGGTCTTTCTCTTATATTCAGAAATTTTAACTCAACATGTACAGACCGAACTGTAATACAATAATAAAGAATTTCTTTAAAAAAAGAGCATCACCCTCAATCCCATCCCTCATTCGACAAAACAACAATGTATTTCCATGTTTCCTCCCAAACCTTAACCATATTTTTGTATCACAATTCGTATCATATTTTTGTATGATTGTAGCCAGAGTGCCGTTGCCTGAATATAAGGTATTTTCTCTTAGCATGGTATCATTTATGCTAATTAAAAATTTTTTTTAATGTTTTTTATTTATTTTTGAGAGACAGCGAGACTGCACGAGCAGGAGAGGGTCAGAGAGAGTGGGAGATACAGAATCTGAAACAGGCTCCAGGCTCTGAGCTAGCTGTCAGCACAGAGCCCAATGCGAGGCTTGAACCCATGAGCTGTGAGATCATGACCTGAGCCAAAGCCGGATGCTCAACTGACTGAGTCACCCAGGCCCCCTTTATGCTTATTTTTTGAAAGGAGAATCAATTTACTCTTTTTCTGGGGCACCTGGCTGGCTCAGTCTGTAAAGCACGTGACTCTTGATCTCAGGGTTGGGAATTCGAGCCCCGTGATGGGCCTAGAGTGTACTTGGAAGGTACTCTTTTTCTTTGGCATATCCTATGCCACGTCTTTAAAAAACAGCTCTCAGAAAACCCAGTGGCCATACATTGTACACTGGTGAGTTATGCCGCTTCCACTAGGGGGGTTTCAATTAAACGTGCAGACTACAGTGGGCCTCGCATGACTCAGACTCACTTCGAAGGATTTAGGGCAGGACGCACAGCTTGCCAGCCAGTCAGTGCCAGGCACTTCTCTCCAGGGGTGTCTCTGCAAGGGTGCCAGAGGCTAGTCTCACCCCTCGAGTGAAAGCCCAGGTACATGGATACGAGACCTACATTGGTGAACGTGGGTCTGCCTTGGCTCAGAGACTCCCTAAGAGCCGTGTCTCCTCTATCTACTCTGAAGCATGGCTTCCAGGGTCCCCAGCAGGGTCCTGTTAAGTTACGAGAATCATCACATCAGGAAAGCCTGGAGCTACGGCTTCCTACCAGGTATTTATGCGATTTGCCGACCAGGGGATCATTTTAACCATATGCTCTGTTGTCTAGTAACACAGCTAACTTTCTACCTTTATCGGTTTCCAGGGAAACAGAGCTAGAAAATTAACCCAAGGTTAGAGGAGGAGGGAGGGTTGTGTTGGAGAACAAGAACGATTCTGGTAGCCAAGGTTCTTCCACACGATTTAATGGGATAGCTATTATTTCCTCTGTCTTGACGCTCACCAAAGGTGACTTTTTGATGCCACTTGAAGGACTTACTGGGATATTGAGAGAACATAATTTGGAAGAGAACAAACCTTTGAATGAGGACAAAGTTCCTAAGACATGAATCATCAAATGAGGCTTCACTTACATTTCTCCCTATTTGCTCAGGCCTCATCTCATGGCTGAGAGTAAAAGAAATCAGGACTATGGCTTTACATTTGGAACACAAATTAGAGGAAAATACCCTCAACGGACTAGTTCCATTCAAGGTGGTATAAGAATATTCATTCCAAAGAAGCAAGTGAGCTCCACCCCATATTCCATGTGCTAGTGACTGGAAGGTATAAATCTCCACTTTACTGACAGCAGTTAATTAGTTCTAATGAGAAAGCAGGCTCTTGAACCTCTAGGCAGAGAGGCAGTGTGGCCACACCCTCTGCCCTATGGCCGACAGCAATTCTTAGCTACGATGTGATTCCAGAAGGGTCCGTCCTGTGGCTCTAGTTTGTGTCCAGGCTTATCTTCTGTCTCTGATGTATTCTGTTACTTTAACAATGCATCCTGAATGCATTGTATATCACGTAGAGTAAGTTCTGCTGGACGTAGCCAGCAACTGTAAGTGTGTCACATACCGAATAAACTGGAGACCTTTGGGGATGCATATGGAAGTGATTTATTTGGTTTGTGTCACTTTAAATTTTAGCCACTTTTCTATGGGCAAGGTCCTCAAGATGTGTTATTGTGTCTTTTTTTTATATCTTTATTTTATTTTGAGAGAGAGAAAGAGACAGAGCATGAGTGAGGGAGGTCAGAGAGAGAGAGAGGGAGACACAGAATCCGAAGCAGGCTCCAGGCTCTGAGCTGTCAGCACAGAGCCCGACATAGGGCTCGAACTCACGAACTGTGAGATCATGACCTGAGCTGAAGTCAGATGCTTAACTGACTAGCCACCCAGGTGCCCCTGTGTTATTGTGTCTTAAATGATGAATTAAGACTACTTGTGAAACATAATCTGATATAGATAGGTCCTTGGCTTTAAGAAGGTCCCAAACTGGCAATTCTCAGCGTACAAACAATAGATGTTTGCTGAGTTTCAGGGTCTGAGATGCATGGCCTTGCATGGCAGGTGTCACCCAAGAGTCCGCTGCGAGGAGGGGACTTTCTGGCATCGAGGGAGAGGCCCCAGCGAAGAAGCTATGGGGCAGCTGACTGTCAAGCCCTGGGCTGTGGTGGGGATACAAAACAAGGAGAGATGCATGTAGGGAGAGAAGTCAAATAGAAAATAAATACTAGACCGAGGAAGCCTGGGACGCATGGGAGTTAGGAACTAGGGCACATGACCTACTGAGATCTGCCTGGGGGGCAGACCCTGGAGAAGGGAATTGCCGTGTGAGCGGAGCCGCCAGGGGTGGATGGGCCTGACCTCCCTGCAAAACGAGGGAGCAGAGTTGGTGCAAAGACATAGGATGTTTAGAGCAGGCTGCTCATACAGTGAAGGGTAAGTGGCCCGTGATGGTCAGAAAGGGTCGAATGTGATGGGGGCAGTGGATAGGTGACAGGAAGGGACCAGAGGATAGCATTCTTACAGTCTGAAGGTCATGGGGAACCACTGAGAAATTGTTAAACCAGAGTGACATGGGTCAGCTTGCATTTTAGAAGGGCCAGCCGGAGAGATACCTTGGAGGTGAGCAGAAGGGCTGAGCAAGGAAACAGAGGTGGAGCTAAGAGGCCACTGCGGCGTCCAGGCAAGAGACGAACTTGTCCGTGGCAGTGAGAACAGAGAGAGGAGGATGGATCTGAAAATATTTCTTTATTGTTCAGGGGCTGTAATGTGTTTTTGCCAAGAAGTATCATTATCAGCGATATTGGGATTGAATAGTGCTCCCCACACAGCTCAGATTTTGTTTCGCTTTTGCTTTTTAAAATTGGGTTAAATAGGTCTGTGTGGGCAAGCCTAAGAATCAGACTCTTCTACTCTTGTGCAGCTTCACAGGGGATAAGACCCACCAGGCCTTGAGACTCCAGTGTAGCAGAGAAGAACCCAGGCCCAAGAGTGGCAGGAGGCAAGTTCTTGGGGTGGGAAGCTCTATCCTGAGTCAGGGGGTTTTCCTGAGTGAGAAGGGGAAATGCCAGCAGAGGGACATCTGGAGGTAGACCTTGTTGAGGAACCCAGGTAGGCAGCCAGCCTCAAAGGAACCTGGAAGTAGGCAGCCAGAGGGCAGGCACAGGGCTAAAGTCACAGGCAGGAGGACCCTCGCCCTCGCTGGGTAATTTTGGGTGGAAGAGAGGAGGAACTCCGGAGGGAACAAAGCAAAGGCCTTGCTAAGGCACCAGGAGCCGAAGACAGGTTACTGAAATCTGGGAACAAAGCAATGGAGAAGTTGAAATCCTCCTTATCTAATTGGAGTACAAAGTCAAGGTCAAAGATTGCCTTGTTCCCAATTTGAGGGGGAGTGCGGTGGAGTTGATGGTTAGACCTAGAGCTTCCACCTCAGATCAGAATGTGTCTCAGAGCCTAGGGCAGGGGTCACAGGCAACGGTCACTTGCCACAGCTGCTTGGAGAAGGGAGGTGGCGTCTAAAGCCCGAAGAACCTGGCAATGACCTCTCTTCCCACATGTTTACTCTGGGAACATGTGCTCTGGCTCAGCTAGAAACCCAGCTGCTCTCGGCAGCATCTTACTGAGAGAAGATGACACTCCCCACATCTGTCTCGGGGCCACCACCGGAAGCCCAGATGACAGCGGCTTCCGCATGGGGTGTGTTGGGGGTTGGGGACGCTCTCCCTGGAGGCACAGGGAGGGATCACAGCCTAGATACGGTGGAGGAACGAAGGGCTTGGTGGTAAGGATTGAGAGAGGTGTACAGTGGTGCTTTCTGGAGACAGGCATTTAGGCAGAGGAGGGGTGAGCGAGTCTGGTGGTCGCAAGTGTCTGGGAAAAGCAGCCGTTGGCTTGTAGGGTGCTTCCGAAGCCAGCTGATTTCAGTCGAGAACTGCCTGGAGACTGGTGCAGTGGCAAGCGTGGGGGCACACCTGTCAGCTCGTGTCGGGACTGAGGGTCCACGTTGCAGAAGGAGCCCTGCAGGTTCCAAACGGACATGTACTCAGTTTGCAGGACACCGATTTTCATAAAACTTTTCAGGAGCATTCACACCTCACTTCTGTGCTCACAGCAACTCTGTCTGGGTTGTGTGAGTCCTTCCGACCTGCTCAGGGGTTTCTGAAAGAGAACCTTCTGTCACAATGCCATTAAAATGCAGAAAGTGCCACAGCACTGTCTGGTCCAGAGGCTACATCTGCTTGGTGTAAGGTGCTGTTTTAGTTAGTTACGAAGGGTCTGAGTCCAGTAGGATGACATGATATTGTCAAAGAAAAGAAAAAAAAAACTTCAAAAATAAGGTGAAAGTTTTGTTTTGTGCACTTTGTGTTTGGCTCCAGTGTTTCTAACTCAAAAATTCTCATTTCACAGGGACTGAAAGGAAACAGCTATGCTTTCCTAGGCTCATACTTATTTCTTGGGAAGCTCAGCTCAGTGTCTTCAGTGAGTTTCTTTAATATCAAAGAGTTCACGCCAGGGCCTGGTTTATTAGTGCTTTTTAAGCTCCGTTATTTCTTATTTAATCCTTCTCTGTATCCTTCTAAACAAGAGCCACGAAGCCATGCATTGACATCTTGAATCTGCGATCTTCAGATTTATGGCCCTTTTTCATGTGCCGAGGGAAGCAAGAAGCAGGTTATTGAAACCTTCGCTTCCTGAACGTGGGAATGTAGAGAAATCGCATTCATTCTGACTGTGCCCATTTGGAATGTGTGATAATTCGGACATGGCAAACCGACATGGAACTGTGTGCTTTCTGTTAAAAACAACCTTTGTAAGCAAATGTCTAGTGTCCGTGATGGAACTGTGTCGCCTCTTTGAGGGCGAAGGCCATTTTTAGCCTCCATTTTCAGTGGTGATATTTGCTTTGAGAGATAAGCCTGCTGAACTTTGGAAGCATTTCTACCTATTTGCTTAAAATTGGCTAAGGAATAGACTCTGTTTCTTCTCTTGTCAAAGTTCCTGAAGATGTTACAAGAAAAAAAACCCCACTGTCTTTTAAAATGTTCTATAAGTGAGACGTTTGAATCCCCTCTGGGCAAATTAATGAGGTCTGATCAGTGTTAGTGCGGTACTTAGAACTGAAGAACTCCTACTAAAGATGCCATTTTTTCTCCCTCAACTGTAAATTATGCTATGATATCCTTTCAACTTTCTGTCCTTATTTCAAGGAGACAGTTTTTATGCTGAAAGCTGTATGTTCTTCTATTTTATGCCTTTAAGACTCATGACAGATTAAAACAAAGCAACTTAATTAAGCTTCTCGTAATGTAAGCAGAGTCCGCGAGATAAGATGCTGGGGAGTATGAGACAGACGCAGCCCCAGAAGTGTGTGTGGTGGCCCCAAATTAAGGAGGCTGTGAAGTTTTAAGGGCAAGATATAAATGCTTCTCTTTATCCATTATCTAGGAGGCTGACAAAGAATGGAATGATAGACTAGGCGGAAACGCGTTCCTTCTGATTGATTCTTCATTTTTATAAGAGAAAAAAAATATCCGCCTATTACCTCAAGTTTTTCGTTAATTTGGTAGGTCTTTCCGAACCATGAGTCACCACTGTGGGGAACAGCTCAGGCCGTTTTTTATGCTGTCTGAAAACGTGAATATGTCGGGTGGGTGGTTTTAAGAGTCCCCGATAATGGCTGTTTTACAGCTGGTGGCCCACTGCTGCTCACCCCTCACCGCGTCCCTCCCCCCAGGCATGACGGAGATGGTGCGTAAAATCACTCTGAGCAGAGCCGTGAGAATCATGCAGAGTCTCTTTCCTGAGGAGTACAACTTCTACCCGCGCTCGTGGATCCTGCCTGACGAGTTCCAGCTTTTTGTTGCTCAGGTAGGCAGCGCACTCTGTCCCAACGCCCTTTGGATTAGGTCATGTTTGCAGTTGTGTCCTGGGGGCTGGGTCCTGGGTCCTGTGTGCTGGGAGCTGGGGCAGGGGGTCCCCAGGAAAGCTACGACTATCTGAGGGAGTGTCACAACAATACAGAGTGGGTGTCGGCAGCAATCAAGGAGTCTGGAAAGTTGAATGGGCGGCGGCGTGACAGGTAGGTCACCAGAAGAAGTGGGTCTTGACCTGAGGTGGATATTGGGAGCCAGGTGATGGAGTCGGTGTTTGGAAAGCCAAGGAGCCAGAGCGGGTGGCTGAGCCCACAAGCAGATGGGGACCGGGTGACTCGGGAGTGGGGTCTCCCCAGCATCCTATGGTATGAAACGTGAGAGGTCAAGGCTAGGGAAGTAGGTCCGACATACTGGGGGGTTTTGGCGGTGGGGGGGGGGGTACCCTTTAAGTGTTGTGCTTTAAGTCTGCTCCAGAATCAATTTTCAAATCACCTGTTCCATACCAAAGCAAAATATTTGGGCACCAAATACTTTGGAGCCTTCATCATGGACTGTAAAAGAGTACCAGTAGGGAAGCATTCTTCATTTAGGACCATTTCAAAGCCTTCGTCCGTGGGTTCCATGGTCCATACCGTTCCTCTGAGGATAGCTATGCAACAGATGCCGATCTCATTGTGATAAAGCTAATACCGTTTATCGGTCCTACTGTGTGCTCTGGGCATTGTGCCAGAAGCTTACCGTTATTTCTTTTAATCCTCACAGTGATCTTGGGAAGTTGGTTGTAGTATCCATCCCATTTTGTGGATGAGGAAGCTGAGGCTTTGATAGGCAAAGTGACCAGCTCTAGGTTTACATCCCTGGCGAACGGGATGTAAACCTAGAGCTGATTTTAAGCCTATGCTTTTTATAATCTATCTTATTGCCTGCATGACGTTTCCGTTTTAATATTAAATTATAAAGCTTGTAAGAAAATGATGATTTCTTGAGCACAAAAATAAGCATTTGAAAGGAAGCTCACTATGGGATGTTGGTCACATAGGTGTATACATTTCTTAAAATGTATCCAATTATTAACTTAAAATGAGTGCATTTTGGGGCGCCTGGGTGGCTCAGTCAGTTAGGTGGCCGACTTACAGTTTGTGGGTTAGAGCCCTGCATCAGGCTCTGTGCTGACAGCTCAGAGCCTGGATGGAGCCTGCTTCAGATTCTGTGTCTCTCTGACCCTCCCTCGCTCACACTCTGTGTGTCTCTCTCTCAAAAATAAACATTAAAATTTTTTTTCTAAAAAAAAAATAAAATGAGTACATTTTATTGTGTGCAAATTATGCTTCACTAAAGTTAATTTAAAAAAAAAAAAACACTTCTCAGCTCTTCCCCATAATCACCCCTTAGCTTCCCACTTCTGTGGCTCTATCTACGTTTTTGTCCCTGGGTGGAATATATTTCTGTCCCATTTCTACAACTCTGTATCTAACTATTCTTTGAATTAAACAATTTTTTAAATGTTTATTCATTTTTGAGAGACAGAGAGAGAGAGCTCAAGCAGGCAAGGGACGGAGAGAGAGAGGGAGAAACAGAATCCAAAGCAGTCAGCATAGAGCACGACACAGGGCTCGAACTCATGAGCCATGAGATCATGACCTGAGCCAAAGTCTGACCCTTAACTGACTGAGCCACCCAGGACCCCCTATTCTGTGACTTTAAATGAGATACCTATCAAGTGTGCTTTCAAAATCAGGTACATGAGAACTTTTCCATCAAACCCAAAAGTTCCTCTGTGCCTCCTTGCAATCCATTCCCTCCCTCCCCCAGCCCAGGCGGCCGCTGATCTGCGTTCTCATTATAGATTAATTTTGCTTGTTTAAGAAATTCATATAAACAGAATCATGTGTGTGTGTGTGTGTGTGTGTGTGTGTGTGTGTGTATAACACACACACTTCTTTGAGTCTTTTTGTTTCTTTCAGGATTATGTTTTTGAGATTCACCCATGTTTGTTGTGTATCTCAGCAGTTTGTATTTTTATTGGTGAGTAGTCCTCCATGGTATCAATATACTATAATTTGCTTATCCAACCACCACTTGAGGGGGCATTTGGGTTATTTCCAGATTTCCGGTTTGGGGATTTTATAATAAAACTGCCAAGATTGATCACATATGAATCACTTTGTGGATATATGTTTTCATTTCTCTTAGGGCATACCTTACCAGTGGAATTTCTGGATCATATGGTATCTGAATGTTTAACTTATAAGAACTTGCCAAAGTGTTTTCCAAAGTGGTTGTCCGCCCTCACCAGTAGTGTGTGTGAGTTCTGTCATTGCCAATCCTTGGTACAGCTAGTCCTTTGAATTTGAGACATTCGTGAGGATGTGTAGTTGTATCTCTTTATGGTTTTAAGTTGCGCCTCCCCGATGACAAGATGTTGAGCATCTTTCATATGCTTTGTGGTCATTTGAGTATCTTCTTTTGCTAAGTGAACATTCAAAATTTTGCTCATTTCCATGGGCATTTTATTTTTAAGTTGTAGGCTCTTTAAGTATTCTGGGTACATGTCTTTTCTATGTGTATTGTGAATATTTTCTCCCTCTTAACTTTTCAAAATCTTAACCTTGAATTTTCATGTTTCGTCTTTTGAAGAGCCCAAGTTTTTAATTTTGGTGAGGTTGAAATAATTTTTTCTTTTATAGTTTCTGCTTCTGTGTGATCTCTAAGGCCCCTTTACCCAACTAAACGTTGTGAAGATGTTATACTTTGTTTTTTTCCCCCAGAAGTGTGTTAGTTTTAGTGTTTACATTTAGATTTAGGATTCATTTCAACTCAGTTTCTTTGTTTGACACGAGATCAGTGTGAAGTTTCCTTTCTTCTGTAGGGATATTCAGTTTTTCCAGTGCCTTCTGCTGCACTGATGATTGTTTCCCTTGTGGAATTACCATGGCAACCTTGTTGAAAACCAGTTGACTGTGTGTTTGGTCTGTTTGTGGAGTCTGTTTTGTTCCACTCATCTGTATGTTTGCTCTTATGCTGATACCACACTTTATCTAGATTACTATAGCTTTAGAGGCAGTCTGGAAATCAGGTAGTGCAAGTCTTCCCACTCTGTCTTCATAATTGTTTTGGTTGTTACAGAGCCATTGCATGCCCATCTCAGCTCTGTAACCAGTTTGCCCATTTCTACAAAGAAGCCACGTGGGACTTTGATTGGGATTGCACGGTCTCTACAGCTCAGTTTGGAGGCAGTAGACATCTTAACAGTGTCAACTCATCTAATCCTTGACTTTTAGCTCCTTTTATTTATGTCTTAATTTATCTCAGCAGTGTTTTATAGTTTTCAGTACAGGTCTTGCACATATTTTGCTAACTTTATCCCTAAGACTTTTTAAAAATGCTATTGTAAATGGTACTTTTTTGAATTTCATTTTTCTATTGTTTGTTGCTAGTATATAGACATCCAGTTGACTTAAAATTTTTCTTTAATTTATAGTTTATTGTCACTTTGGTTTCTATATAACACTCAGTGCTCTTCCCCACAAGTGCCCTCCTCCATGACCATCACCCTTCTTCCCTCTCCCTCTTCAGGCCTCAGTTTGTTTTCAGCATTCGAGAGTCTCATGATTTGCCTCCCTCCCTCTCCCTAACTCTTTTTCCCTCCCTTCTCCTCCCCCTGGTCCTCTGTTAGGTTTCTCCTGTTAGACCAATGAGTGAAAATATATGGTATCTGTCCTTCTCTGCCTGACTTATTTCGCTTAGCATGACACCCTCGAGGTCCATCCACGTTGCTACAACTGGCCAGATTTCATTCTTTCTCACTGCCATGTAGTACTCCATTGTGTAGATAAACCATGTCTTCTTGATCGATTCATCAGTTGATGGACATTTAGGCTCTTTCCATGATTTGGCTATTGTTGATACTGCTGCTATGAACATTGGGTCACATGTGCTCCTGTGCATCAGCACTTCTGTATCCCTTGGGTAAATCCCTAACAGTGCTATTGCTGGGTCATAGGGGAGCTCTACTGATAGTTTTTTGAGGAGGCTCCACACTGTTTTCCAGAGTGGCTGTAACAGTTTACATTCCCACCAACAGTGTAGGAGGGTGCCCGTCTCTCCACACCCTCACCAGCATCTATAGTCTCTTGATTTGTTCATTTTAGCCACTCTGACCAGTGTGAGGTGGTATCTCAGTGTGGTTTTGATTTGTATTTCCCTGATGATGAGTGATGCTGAGCATCGTTTCATGTGCCTGTTGGGCATCTGGATGTCCTCTTTGGAGAAGTGTCTATTCATGTCTTCTGCCCATTTCATCACTGGATTACTCATTTTTTGGGTGTGGAGTTTGGTGAGTTCCTTGAGGACTTTGGATACTAGCCCTTTATCTGATATGCCATTTGCCACTATCTTTTCCCATTCTGTCAGTTGCCTATTAGCTTTTTGATTGTTTCTTTTGCAGTGCAGAAGCTTTTTATCTTGATGAGGTCCCAATAGTTCATTTTTGTTCTTGATTCGCTTGCCTTTGGGGATGTGTCGAGGAGGAAATTGTTGTGATTGAGGTCAAGGAGGCTGTTTCCTGCTTTCTCCTCTAGGGTTTTGATGGTTTCACGTCTTACATTCAGGTCCTTCATCCATTTAGAGTTTATTTTTGTGTATGGAGTCAGAAAGTGGTCTAGTTTCATTCTTCTGCATGTTGCTGTCTAGTTCTCCCAGCACCACCTGTTAAAGAGGCTGTCTTTTTTCCATTGGATACTCTTTCCTGTTTTGTCAAAGATTAATTGGCCATACATCTGTGAGTCCAGTTCTGGCTTCTCTATTCTATTCCATTGGTCCATGTGTCTGTTTTTGTGCCAGTGCCGTACTGTCTTGATAATGACGGGGCTGGATGGCTTCCCAGGGGAATTCTACCAGACATTTAAAACATAGTTAATACCCATTCTTCTCAAGCTATTCCAAAAAATAGAAATAGAAGGGAAACTTCCAAACTCATTCTATAAAGCCAGCATCACTTTGATTCCCAAAGCAGAGACCCAACAACAACAAAAAAACCAAAAACAAAACAAAACAAAACAAAAACAAAAAAAGAGAACTACAGGCCAATATCTTTAATGAATACAGATGCAAAAATATTCAACAAGATACTAGCAAATTGAAATAAACAGCATATAAAGAATTATCCATCATGATCAAGTGGGATTCACTCCTGGATTACAGGGCTGGCTCAATATTCGCAAATCCATCAATGTGATACATCACATTAATAAAAGAAAAGATAGAAACTATATGATCCTGTCAATAGATGCAGAAAAAGCATTTGACAAAATACAGCACCCTTTCTTAATAAAAACCCTTGAGAAAGTCAGAATAAAAGGAACTTACCTAAACATTATAAAAGCAGTTTATGAAAAGACCACAGCTAATATCATCCTCCATGGGGAAAAACTGAGAGCTTTCCACCAGAGAGCAGGAAGAAGACATGGGTGTCCACTCTCACCACTGCTGTTTAACACAGTGCTGGAAGTCCTACCATCAGCAATCAGACAACAGAAGGAAATAAAAGGCATCAGAATCAGCAAAAATGAAGTCAAACTTTCACTTTTTGTAATGACAGGATACTCTACATGGAAAACCTGGCAGACTCCCCCAGAAGCCTTCTAGAACTGATCCATGAATTCAGCAAAGTCACAGGGTACAAAATCAATGTACAGAAATCGGTTGCATTTTTATACACCAATAATGGAGCAACAGAAAGAGAAATCAAGAAACTGATCCCATTCACAATTGCACG
The DNA here is from genome assembly GCF_006229205.1 of Suricata suricatta. Taxonomy (NCBI): domain Eukaryota; kingdom Metazoa; phylum Chordata; class Mammalia; order Carnivora; family Herpestidae; genus Suricata; species Suricata suricatta. The sequence continues at coordinate 12,401,202 of NC_043712.1, forward strand.
AAAAATCATAAAATACCTAGAAATAAACCTAACCAAAGAGGTAAAAGACCTGTATGATGAAAACTATAGAAAGCTTATGAAGGAAATTGAAGAAGATACATAGAAATGGAAAAACATTCCGTGCTCATGGGTTGGAAGAATAAACATTGTGAAAATGTCATTATTACCCAAAGCAATTTACACATTCAATGCAATCCCAATCAGAACTGCACCGGCATTCTTCTCAAAGCTGGAACAAACTATCCTAAAATTCATATGGAACCACAAAGAACCTCGAATAGTCAAAGTAATATTGAAGAAGAAAACCAAAACGGGAGGAATCACAATCCTAGACTTTAGCCTCTACTACAAGACTTTTTAATTTTGAACTTGTATATATGACTTTGCTCAATTCCCTTATTAATTCTAAAGTTCATTTTTTTGTAGATTTGTTTGGATTTTCTAGGTATACAATGAATTCACTTGTGAATTACAATTTTTTGTTTCCTCCTTTCTAAATCTTATATACCTTTTATTTATTACTTTTTTCTTATTATACTGCACTGGGCTAGGATCTCTACTACAACATTGAATTTGAAGTAATTAAGTGAACATTTTTGCCATGTTCCCAGTCTTAGGGGGAAAACATACAGCTTTTCACTGTTACATGTGTTATGAGCTACGTGTTTTTCATAGCTGCCCTTCATCAGGTTGAGGAATGTGTCTTTATAGTTTGCAGAAGTTTTTCAATGTTGCTTAATGTTGTCAAATGTTTTTTGTATCTATTAAGATGATAATGAGTTGTCTCTTTATTTTGGTAACATGATGAGCCACCAATTCATATTTTAAATATAAAACCAACCTTGTATTCCTTTCATAAATCCTATATGGTTATGATGTATTATCCTTTTTTTGTATGGCTAAAGTGTATTTGCTGATAACTTTAGTAGGAATTTTTGTGTCTTTGTTCATGAGAGATATTAGTATGTGGTGTTTGGTTTTCTTATCAGGCAATTCTTACTATTTTTTAAAAAGTTTTATTTATTTGTTTGTTTGTTTGTTATTGAGCCGCGCATCAGGCTGTGGTGACTCAATCGGTTAAGCCTCCAACTTCGGCTCAGGTCATGATCTCACATTTGTGGATTCGAGCCCCGCGTAGGGCTCTGTGCTGACAGCTCAGAGCCTGGAGCCTGCTTTGTATTCTGTGTCTCCCTGTCTCTCTGCCCCTCCCCCACTCGTGCTCTGTCTCTCTCTGTCTCAAAAATAAATAAAAAAGGTTTTATTTATTTTTGAGACAGAGATAGAGAGCAAGCTGGGGAGGGGCAGAGAGAGGGAGTAAAAACACAAAGCAAGCTCCATGCTGTTAGCACAGAGCATGACATGGGGCTCGAACTCACAAACTATAAGATCATGACCTGAGCCAAATCATGAGTCAGATACTTAACTGACTGAGCAACCCGTTCACCCCAGGCAATCCTCATTAAATGAGTTGGCAAATACGCCTTCCTTTACCATTTCAAAAAATTTGTATAAGATTGGTATTATTTCTTTCTTAAATGCTTGATAGAGTATTTGGGCATAGAGCTTTCTTTCTGGAAACATTTTAAATTATGAATTAATTTTTTAATACATATAGTCCATTTTATCTAAGTTGTCAAGTTTATTGACAAAAGTGTTGAAAAATAGTATTTCCTTATTTTTTCAGATATGTGGTGGCCTTTCCCATTCATTGTCCTAATACTGGTAATTTGTGTTTTCTCTTTCTTTCTCCATTCCCTTGCCTTCTTTCCTCTTCTCTTATTTTATTTCTTTCTTTTCATATCAGCCTAGCTAAAGGTTTATTAATTTTGTTGATCTTTCCCAAAAACCCAAGTGTGGTTTTATTGTTTTTCTGTATTGTTTGTCCATTTTTATATCATTGATTTATACTTCTTCTGGATTTAATTTTCTCTTCTTTATTTAAGGTCTAATTTTTATTTATTTATGTATTTATTTTATAAATTTTTAATTTATTATTGAGAGAGCGCTAGAGGGGGAGGGGCAGAGAGAGGGGGACGGAGGATCCAAAACCGGCTCTGCACTGACAGGCTTACAGCAGTGAGCCTGATGTGGGGCTTGAACTCATAAACCCTGAGATCTTGACCTGAGTCAAAACCAAGAGTCTGACTCTTAACCAAGTGAGCTACCCAGGTGCCCTACCCCCTTCTAACTTTTTTTTTAATTTTTAATTTTTAAAACTTTTTTTAGCTTTTTAAAAAATTTTTAATTATTTTTTACCCTTCTAACTTTTTAAGGAGGAACTTAAGTTCACTGATTTTTTTTTTTAGTTTATTTATTTTGAGAGAGAGAGGAGGACAGAGGATCCAAATCAGGTTCCATGCTGACAGTGGAGAGCCTGATGAGTGGCTTAAACTTGTGAGCTGTGAGATCATGACCTGAGCCAAAGCTGGATGCTCAACCAACTGAGCCACTCAGGTGACCCTAAGTTCACTGATTATTAAAGCACTTTATTATTGATTATTTTTTTAAGTAGGTTTCACACTGAGTGTGGAGCCCAGTGCTAGGCTTGAACTCACAACCCTGAGGTCAAGACCTGAGCTGAGATCAAGAGTTAGATGTTTAATTGACTGAGCCACCCAGGTGCCCCAGATTCACTGATTTATAAACATTAAATCAGTACATTTCCCTCTAAGCACTGCTTTAGTTATATTTTAGAAATTTTTGTATATTACATTTTCATTACCATTTAGTTAAAACTGTTGTCTAATGCCCCTTGGGATTTCTTTAACTTGTAGGTTATTTAGAAATGGGTTGTTTAATTTATAAATAATGTTGGAACTGCCCAAGTATCCATTGCCACTGATTTCTAATTTAATTTTGTTGACATCAGAGCATATATTCAGTATTATCTTAGTTCCTTTAAATTTTTGAAAGTTGTCTTATGGCCCATATTTGTTTATCTTAATGAATATTTCATATGTACTGGATAACAATATGTATTCTGGAGGTATTGGTGTTAAATCAAGTTGGTACTTGGTACTGTTCATATATTCCTTACTAATTTACTGCCTACTTGTTCAGTCGCTTACTGAGAGGGTATGTTGAAATTTTCCAATCTCTTTGAGGGTGGTCTATTTTTACTTTTGGTTATGTCCATTTTGCTTCATGTAGTTTGACTGTTGTTAGCTTGATGATTTGAAAGTAACTTTTCTTATCCTGAAATCTACTCTTTCTGACATTAGCACAGCACCTTCAGCTTCTTTTGGCTTAGAATTTGCATAGTATATCACTTTATTGTTCTTTTACTTTTAACCTATTTGCATTTTTAATGATTGCTTTTTGTTGACATCATATAATTGTGTTATGGTCTTTTATCCAGTTTGATAATCCCTGTCTTTTAATTGGTATGCTTGGCCCACTTACATTTAATGTAGTCATCAATGTTGTTGGATTCAAGTATACTATCTTGCTATTTCTTTACTATTTATCCTATTATTTGGATTAATTTAACAATTTTTAAAATTTTTTATGTTTTATTTATTTTTGAGAGAGACAGAGAGAGAGAGAGAGACAGCATGAACAGGGGAGGGTCAGAGAGAGAGGGAAACACAGAATCTGAAGACAGGCTCCAGGCTCTGAGCTAGCTGTCAGCATAGAGCCTGACACAGAGCTCAAACTCACAAACTGTGAGATCATGACCTGAGCCAAAGTCAGACGCTTAACCAACTGAGCCACCCAGCAGCCCCTAATTGAGCAATTTTTTTATTGCTTATTTTTGAGAAAGAGAGAGAGGGAGAGACAGAATCACCAGCAGGCTCCATGCTTTCAGCACAGAGCCTGACATGGGGTTCAAACCCGTGGACTCTGAGATCATGACTTGAGCCAAAATCAAGAGTCGAATTCTTAACCAATTGAGACACCCAGGTGCCCCTAATTGAGCATTTTGAGCATTTTGAGCATTTTGTTTTATCTCCTCTTTAGGCTTACTAGCCATGCTTCTTTTAAAAAATGTTTTTAGTTTTTGTCTTAGCCCTAGAATCTAGGGTTTACAATGTATCTTTAACTTATCACAGTTAAGTATTACATACTTCAAGTAAAATATACATTGCTTCACAATGGTATACCTCTATTTCCATCCTCATCCTTCCTGGTATTATCATATATTATGTTTCTATGTTATAAACTCCACAACACATCATTATTATTTTTGCTTTTGAGAGTCAATTATAAAGAAACTGAAAAGTGAGTATATTTGTCTTGTATGCTCACCTGTATATTTACATTTCCAACACTCGCCATTCCTTTTAGTAGCTTTTGGATTCCGTCTGGGAATTATTTTCCTTCAACTTAAAGAATTTTTTAAAACACATTTTTTTACAGTACAGATCTGCTGTTATCCCAGCTTTTGTTCGAAAATGTCTTTAGCTTTGAGAAGAATGCCGGTGCAACTTTGATGGGGATTGCATTGAATGTGTAAATTGCTTTGGGTAATAATGACATTTTCACAATGTTTATTCTTCCAATCCATGAGCACGGAATGTTTTTCCATTTCTTTGTGTCTTCTTCAATTTCTTCATAAGTCTTCTATAGTTTTCAGCATACAGGTCTTTTACATCTTTGGTTAGATTTATTCCTAGGTATTTTATGGTTTTTTGTGCAATTGTGAATGGGATCAGTTTTTTTATTTCTCTTTCTGTTGTTTCATTTTTGGTGTATATGAAGGCTACTGATTTCTGTACATTGATTTTGTACCCTGCACTATTACTGAATTCATTGATCAGTTCTAGAAGGCTTCTGGTGGAGTTGATTGGGTTTTCCATGTAGAGTATCATGTCATCTGTGAAAAGTGAAAGTTTGACTTCTTCTTTGCTGATTCTGATGCCTTTTATTTCCTTCTGTTGTCTGATTGCTGATGGTAGGACTTCCAACACTATGTTAAACAACAGTGGTGAGAGTGGACAACCTGTCGTGTCCCTGATTTCAGGGGGAACCACCAAAAACCCCGAATAGCCAAAGTAATATTGAAGAAGAAAACCAAAATGGGAGGCATCACAATCCCAGACTGTAGCCTCTACTACAAAGCTGTCATCATCAAGACAGTATGGTATTGGCATAAAAACAGACACATGGACCAATGGAATAGAATAGAGAAGCCAGAACCGGACCCACAACTGTATGGCCAATTAATCTTTGACAAAACAGGAAAGAGTATCCAATGGAAAAAAGACAGCCTCTTCAACAGGTGGTGTTGGGAGAGCTGGACAGCAACATGTAGAAGAATGAAATTAGACCACTTTCTTACACCATTCACAAAAATAAACTCCAAATTGATAAAGGACCTGAATGTGAGACAGGAAACCATCAAAACCTTAGAGGAAAAAGCAGAAAGCAGCCTCCTTGACCTCAATCGCAGCAATTTCCTCCTCGACACATCCCCAAAGGCAAGGGAATCAAGAACAAAAATGAACTATTGGGACCTCATCAAGATAAAAAGCTTCTGCACTGTTAAAGAAACAATCAAAAACCTAATAGGCAACCGACAGAATGGGAAAAGATAGTGGCAAATGGCATATCAGATAAAGGGCTAGTATCCAAAATCTATAAGGAACTCACTAAACTCCATACCCCAAAAACGAATAATCCAGTGAAGAAATGGGCAGAAGATTTGAACAGACACTTCTCCAATGAGGACATCCAGGTGGCCAACAGGTACATGAAACGATGCTCAGCGCCACTCATCATCAAGGAAATACAAATCAAAATCACACTGAGATACCACCTCACACTGGTCAGAGTGGCTAAAATGAACAAATCAAGAGACTATAGTCTCCTCCTAAACTGTTGGTGGGAATGTAAACTGGTACAGCTGCTTTGGAAAACAGTATGGAGGTTCCTCAAAAAACTATCAATAGAACTGTCCTATGACTCAGCAATAGCACTGCTAGGGATTTACCCAAAGGATACAGAAATGCTGATGCATAGGAGCACATGTACCCCAATGTTCATAGCAGCACTTTCAACAATAGCCAAATCATGGAAAGAGCCTAAATGTCCATCACTTGATGAATGTATAAAGAAGATGTGGTACAGACTATTGAATATTGAAAACAAACTGAGGGCTGAAGGTGGAGGGGGTGGGGGGAAGGAAGTGATGGTCATGGGGGGGCACTTGTGGGGAGAAGCACTGGGTGTTATATGGAAACCAATTTGAAAATACACTATTATTTAAAAAAAAAGAAAAGGTCTTTATTTTACCTTCAGTTTTGAAGCTGTTTTGAAATAATTTTAGACTTACAGGAAAATTGCAAAAATAGTATGCAGTAAGAGTTCCCATATTCCTTTCATTTAGCTTTCCCTAATAACATCTAGTACAATTACTGAAACTGGGAAATTAACATTGATGTAATATTACTTAATAATCTACATACCTTGGGGCACCTAGGTGGCTCAGTCGGTTAAGTGTCCAAATCCTGATTTTTGCTCAGGTTATGATGTCACAGTTCGTGAGATCGAGCCTGCATTGGGCTCTGTGCTGAGCGTGGAGCCTGCTTGGGATTCTCTCTCTCTCTCTGCCTCTCTGTCTCTCCCAAAGTAAATAAAGAAACATTAAAAAATAATCTACTCACCTTATTTGCATTTTTCTATTGTCTTGCTAATGTCTTTTTTTCCTGGTACTGGATTCACTCATTGTATTTAGTTGTCATATCTCCTTAGTCTCCTGTGAGCTGTAACAGTTCTTCAATCTATCTTTGTCTTTCATGACCTTGACTCTTTTGAAGAATACTGGCCAGTTTATTTTTTTTTAATGTCCCTTCATTTGTTACAAAGCTGTAATCATTCAGACAGTGTGGTACTGGGACAAAAACAGACACTTAGATCAATGGAACAGAGTAGAGAACCCAGAAATGGACCCAAAATGTATGGTCAACTAGTCTTTGGCAAAGCAAGAAAGAATATCCAATGGAATAAAGACAGTCTTTTTGGCAAATGGTATTGGGAAAACTGGACAGTAACATACAGAAGAATGAACCTGGACCACTTTCTTACACCATACACAAAAATAAACTAAAATTGGATAAAAGATCTAAATGTAAGACAGGAAGCCATCGAAAACCCCTTTGACCTTGGCAACTGCAGCTTCTTACTTAGCACATCGCTGGAGGAAAGGGAAACAAAACCAAAAATGAACTATTGGTACCTCATCAAGGTTAAAAGCTTCTGCACAGCAGAGGAAACAATCAGCAAAACTGAAAGTCACCAACAGAATGGGAGAAGGTATTTGCAAATAACATCTAAGATAAAGGGTTAGTATCCAAAATCTATAAATAATTTATCTAACTTAACACCAAAAAAAACAAATAATCCAGTGAAGAAATGAGCAAAAGACATGAATAGACACTTTTCCAAAGAAGATATCCAGAAAGCTAACAGACACATGAAAAAGTGCTCAACATCACTCATCATCAGTAAAATACAAATCAAAACCACAATGAGATACCACCTCACACCAGTCAGAATGGCTAAAATTAACTCAGGTGACAACAGATGTTGGCGAGGGTGCAGAGAAAGGGGAACTATTTTACACTGCTGGTGGGAATTCAGACTGGTGCAGCCACTCTGGAAAACATTGTGGAGGTTCCTCAAAAAACTAAAAATAAAACTACCCTACGACCCAACATTTGCACAACTAGGTATTTATCCAAAGAATACATGTGTGCTGTTTTGAAGGGACACATGCACTCCAATGTTTATAGCAGTACTATTAACAATAGCCACATGCACCCCAGTGTTTATAGCAGTGCTATTGAAAAGAGCCAAAGTATGGAAAGAGCCTAACTGTCTATTGATGGATGAATGGATAAAGAAGATGTGGTATATATGTACATACATATGTACATATACATATTGCATTCATATGCAATGGAATATTACTCAGCAGTCAACAAGAATGAAATATTGCCATCTGCAACAGTGTGGATGGAACTAGAGTGTATTATGCTAAGTGAAACTAGCCTGTCAGAGAAAGACAAATATCATCTGACTTCACTCATATGTGGAATTTAAGATAAAAAACCGATGAACATAGGGGAAAGGAAGCAAAAATAATATAAAAACAGGGAAGGGGACAAAACATAAAAGACTTTTAAATATAGAAAACAAATTGAGGGTTGCATGAGGAGTTGTGGGTGGGTGGATAGCTAAGTGGGCAAGGAGCATTGAGGAGGACACTTGTTGAGATGAGTACTGGGTGTTATACATAGAGGATGGATCACCAGGTTCTACTCCTGAAGTCATTCTTGCACTGTATACTAACTAACTAGGATGTATATTTAAAAGAATTTTTTTCTTCAATTTGGTTTTGTCTGCTTCTTCTCATGATTAGATTCAAATTACATTTTTTTTATACAAATGCCACGAAATTATGTTGTGACCCTTCTCAGTGCCGCATATCAGGAGATACGTAATGTCAAGATGTCTTATTTCTGGTGACACTAACATTAATCACTTTGTTAAAGTAGTTTCTGTTAGGTTTATCCACTAAAAAGTTGCTGTTTTCCCTTTGTAAGTTTTTTGGGGGAGATATTTTGAGATGATGGAGCTAGCCTATTTGTCTCATACTTTAAAAAGCTTTAATTAAGATATAATTAAAGCACAATAAACTACAAATATTTAAAGTTTGCAGTTTGATAGGTTTTGGTATATGAAAAAAAACACAAAAACTGTCACCACAATCAACATAGTGAATATATCCATCACCCCAGAACATTTCCTCATGTCCTTTTGTAATCTTTCCTTTCTTCCTCTCCCTGCCCTGTACATATAATCACCAGGCAACCATGGATCTGCTGTCTGCCAATACTAGTCCTCACTTTCTAGAATTTTACATAAGTGGAATAATGTAGCAGGTAATCTTATTTTTTCCTTAAAATTTTTTTTTGTTCTGGCTTCATTCACTCTATGTAATTATTTTGAGATTCATCCATATTGTGATATTCATCAATAATTCATTTATTTTTTATTATTGTGGAGTATTTTACTGAATGTATATACCAAAATTTGTTTATACCTTCAGCTTTCATTGGACATTTGGATTGATTCCAGTTTTGACCTATTACAAATAATGATACTATGAATATCTGTGTCTGAGTCTTTGTGTGGACACACAATTTCATTTCTCTTGAGTAAATGCTTAAGAATGGAGGGTCTGGATCGTATAGTAGGTGTATATTTGATATCAAAGAAAATACTAATTGTTTTCCAAAGTGGTTCTGCCATTTTATATTCCCATCAGCTACGTATGAGCATTTTACTTCTTCTACATCCTTGCCAACACTTGGTAATAGTCTTTTCAATTTTAGCAATTCTAATAGATGTGTAGCCTTTTCTTATTGGCTTTAATTTGTATTTCCCGGGGTGCCAGGGTGGCTCAGTCAGTTAAGCGTCTGGCTTCGCCTCAGGTCATGATCTCATGGTTCGTGGGTTCGAGCCCCGCATCGGGCTCTGTGCTGACCGCTCAGAGCCTGGAGCCTGCTTCGGATACTGTGTCTTCCTCTCTCTCTGACTCTCCCCTGCTCGCACTGTCTCTGTCTCTCAAAAATAAATAAAAAACATAAAATTTTTTTAATTATAAAAAAGTTGTATTTCCCTAGTTATTATATTAATGATGTTGAATGTCTTTTTGTGTGCTTTGCCATTCAAATACATTCTTTAAAGAAAGATTTATTTATATCTTGTGTCCATTTTTAAAAATTGAGTTATTTATTATTGAGTGTTGAGAGTTCTTTATGTATTTTGAATATAGGTATTTATCAGATATATCAATTGCAAATATCTTCTTCCATTCTGTGCATTGTCTCTTCATTGTCTTAACAGTATATTTTGAAGGTCAAATTTTCATCCTGATGAAGTCCAACTTATCAATCTGTTGTTTTATGGATTGAGTTTTTGGTGTCATGTAAGAATCTTTACCTAATCCAAACTTACAAAGATGTTCTATGCTTTTGTCTAGAAATTTTACAGTTTTATGCTTAGGTCTATGATTCGTCTGACTTAATTTTTGAATATGCTGTGAGGTATGGATTGAAGTTCACTCTTTTTGGACATGGATATCCAATTGTTTTAGAAACATTTGATGAGAATATTAATCTTTCTTTCCCAAATTTCCTTTGCCTTTATGTTGGAAATAATTGCTCAAGTATATGTGGATGTGTTTCTGAATTCTCTATTCTATGCCATTGATATATTTGTCTGTTTTTATGCTAATAACTCACTGTCTTATATACTATAAATTTGTAATAAGTCTTGAAATTATGTAACATAAGTCCTCTAGCTTTGTGCACTTTTTTTCAAAGTTGTCTAGGCTTTTAATAATGCTTTGATCTGCTGTAAGAATTTTATTTACTTTATTTTTTTAATTCAAGCTTATTTTTAAAAAATGTTTATTGTTTTTGAGAGAGAGAGAGTGAGCACACGCTGGAGAGGGGCAGAGAGCAAGAGGGAGACAGAGGGTCTGAAGTAGGCTCTGCACTGACAGCAGAGAGCCGAATGTGGGTCTCAAACTCACAGACTGTGAAATCATGACCTGACCCAAAGACAGACACTTAGCTGACTGAGCCACCCAGGCACCCCATATCTGCGATATGAATTTTAGAATCAACTTATCAATCTACAAAAAAGCCTGGTGGGATTTTGATTAGGATTGCATTGAATTTACATTTTACTTTAGGTGGAATCAACATCTTAACAACATTGAGTCTTCTGACCCATGAACATGATGTATCTCTTCTTTTATTTAGTCTTTAATTTCTTTGGGCAATGTCTTTTAGTTTTTAGTGCACATGTCTTTTACATCTTTTGAAGTTTATTCCTAAGTATTTCAATTTTTTGATACATTGGCAATGTTGTATTTTTAAACTTCAGTTTCTAGTTCTTTATTGTGAGTATGTAGAAATACAGTTGACTTTTATATATTGGTCTTGTATCCTGCAATCTTGCTAAACACAGTAGTTTCAGTAGCTTATTTTGTAGATTCCACTGATTTTCTGTATAGACTATCATGTCCTCATGATTTCTTACTTTCCAATCAGATTTCTTTTTCTTACCTTATTGCATTGGCTAAAACCTCCATAAAATGTTAAATAGAAGTGGTGAGAGTAGACATCCTAGACTTGTTCTTGGTCTTAATGGATAAGCCTTTAGTTTTTCAACATTAAGTATGGATTAGTTGTAGATTTCTTATAGATACTCTTTATTAGATTGATGAAGTTTCTTTCTGTTCTGTGTTTCCATGGACTTTGTTTTGAGTTTAATTAGAGATGTGTGTTGGATTTTTTACATATTTTTCTTGAGTCGATTGAGTTGATCATATGGATTTTCTTTTTAGTTTATTGATATGATGAACAGTATTGATTGATTTTCAAATATAAATAAACCTTGCGTTTCTAAGATAAATCCAAGTAGGTCATGATATATTATTCTCTTTATATATTGTTGGATTTGATTTTCTAATATTTTGTTTAGAATGTTTGCATCTATATTCATTAGGGATATTGTTCAGCAGTTTTCTTTTTTTGCAATGTCTTTGCCTGGTTTTGTTATTAGGGTGAGGCTGGTCATATAGAATGAATTGGAAGTATTCTCTTCTTTTAAATTTTCTGAAAGGATTTGTGTAGAATTGACATTATTTCTTTCTTAAATGTTTGGTAAAACTCATCGGTGAAGTCACATGATGTTTCTTGAGGAGAGGGTTTTAATTAAAATTTCCATTTCTATCACAGATACAGGCTATTTATGCTTTCTATTTCTTCTTGAATGAACATTGGTAGTTTGTGTCTTTCAATGAGTTTGTCTATTTTTGTATTCCTACAAATGTTCTTGAACTTTGGTATGAGATTCAGTTAAGTTACTTGGAAACAGATTTGGATCTTGTTTTTAAGGTCTACAGGCAGGACTGGGGCAGTGCTCAGCCTAACCAAATTATTCCTTACTACTGAGACAAGACTCTTAGGTGTTCTTCACCTAATGCTCCATGAATCCATGGTGTTTTCTAGTCTGGCTGGTGAGAACAGAAGGTATCCCAGGCTCTGTGTGGGCATAGGCATTCCTACTTCTAATTCTTTTTGGGGCATCTTTCCTTGGCCTCAGGTAGCTTCCGCATAATTGTGCACTGAGTTGTACTTGGCTAAATACTCATGGGAGACCCTCTGGGGGATCTCCAGAGTTCTCTCTTTGTGAAGAAGTCTCCTCTCCAGTAGTCCATCCTGAGAACTCTAGAGACCTTACTTTCCCCTGACTGCCAATTCCAGTCCCTTAGCTTGGGAGTTCTATTGGGCTGGAATCTCTCTCAAGGCAGTAATCTGGGGTGATCATAGGGCTCACATCATTTGATTTTTGTCCCTCAGGAATCATTGTTCTTTGTTGCCTGATGTCCAGTGCCTTCAAAACCATTGCTTAATATATTCTGTCTAGTATTTGGTTCCTTCAGATGGGAAGACAAACCCAGTTTCTAGCAGTGCATTTGGCTGAAAGTGGAAGTCCTCTGAATGAATGATTATGTGACAATAACAATAGCAATAGTTTTTTTTTTAACCTAGATTACCCAATTTAAAAGTTTTCAGCAACCTTGATGGGGCTTTTCTATTATTCATAGGAGAGGACACTGAGGCACAGAGAGGATAAAGTGATTTTGTCAAGGTAGCACGGCTTGGAAGACTAGCCCCAGAGTCAATACTTTTACTTTCTGTCCTATAATATGGGAGAATATTTGAATAGATGAGTGAATAAGGTCCGGAACTATGCCAGAGAAAGGAGTAAAAATTGGCCAGGATGAGAGCATTAGGGTAATCAGGATAGAGGGCAGATGAGATGGTGGGAGGGAAAAGGCTTCCTGTTGAGGTGACACCTGATTCGGCTTTGAAATAAGGAGCTTGCCTTGTAGACTGACCAAAGAAGAGCATTCCAGCTAAAACCGAGTAGCCTGTGCACAGGTGCACAGATGGGTAATAGTGAGGCATATTGGAATGATAAGCAGTTTGGTGTTACTGGAGTTTAGAAGAAGAGGGTTTGACAGTAGATGAAGTGACAGAATCAGAGACCAGGTTAGGGAAGGCCTTGAATGCCAGGTTAAGAGGAGGAAGCCGTGAGAGGTTTGGGTAGGGGGTGGGGAAGAGTGTGGCCAGGTTATGGTATCAGCAAAGTAACCTTCAGTGGAGTATAGATGGGATTGGGGAGGCGGAGGAGTGAGGCCTATGGGAAAGGAAGCCGTGCTTGGCCGGATGACAGAGATGCTGAGGGCTGTACCGAGACACTAAGACAGGAATTTTATGCAGAGAAGGGCCAGGCATGAGGGATATTTAGCAGGTGGAATCGACAGACTGGAGACAGATCAGAAAGGAGGGTCAAGGAAGAAGGAGGAACCGATGCTTCCAGGAATCTGGTGGGAGCGCCCTTTGCTAAGATGCTCCAGGGGAGAAGCCGGTTTAGAGGAGAAGATAGAAACCGAACTAGTGTTTGTTATTTAACTGTTGACTTTCTGATTGTAGCTGTTCAGAGAGACTCTCACGGGTAAAATGGGAGGAGGGTCAGGTGATCAATGGGTTCTGAACTGTCAAAGCCCTTTTGATCCATGCTAAAAGTATTTAGAAGAGGGTAGTTCCCTAACATAAAGGAGGATTTCTTTGTCTCTAAGATAGTATTCATCTAGGATCTGCTGACTCAGAGGCTGCCTCATGCAAAATAAAACTCTGAAAACCCTCCCCTGGCCGCTTGCTGGGAAGCCCAGCCCCTCTGGTAAGCCCCTCCCCCCAGCCTGGGTTCTCCATCTGTTCAGTGAGTAAATGATTGAACCTCAGAGTGACTGTGGGCATCCAGTGAGTATTTGATGATGAAACGCTTTATTATTAGCTGTAACCCTGGGTAAAAAACAAAACATGTGGCATTCTTACTTTTAGTGTTTCCTTTGTTTTAATACAAAACAATGCATTCATATTAAGAATTCAAATAATACAGGAACGTGTAAAGTAAAAAGTGGGGAAAAACCCACTCATTAGAGATGACTTGAGCACTAGTGTGTATCCGTCCAGCCTTTTCCTGTGTGTGAACAGATACACGCTGTGTTACACACAGCCCTTTTTCTGTAAAGCGATGGGATTATCCTATGTGTTTTCTTCCTCAGCCTGCCATTTCCTCCACTGAGTTTTATACGTCTTTCCATTTTGCTGCTGCAAAGTACTCTATTGTGCGGACGCACCTTGACTTTTGTAATCATGCCTCAGCTGATGAAGACATAGGTAGTTCTCATATTTCTTTGGTTCCACAAACAGCGCCGTCAGGAACACCTTCCTACGTAGGCGTCTTTATACACCTGGGCCAGCATTACCTCCTGACAGATATGTCTAAGTGCGATGGCTGTATTAAAAGATACGTGCCTTTACACTGTGACAGGTAGCGCCCGACACGAGGCTGGGTTAGAAACGGTGCCCTTAATTACGAGAGTAAGCAGTGTCTTACCGTTACCTTGCAAGGGAGCTGCCAGGGGCGCGTGGGCGGGCCTCGCTTTGACTCCTACAACAGCAAGAGGTTGTGTGAGCAGCTACGCAACATTCTAAAACCTGACACTCCATAGGTATTTAACTGTCACGTTTATTAGGACTAAATGTATTTCATTAAAGAACAGGGAAGATCCACATCGCTCATCAGATTCATTTGCAAAAGTGGTACCAAATACGATCAGCAGGTGGCACTCGCTGGAAGCCAGGAGGATCCTCCGTGGAAATTTCTGTGGAGAGAGGAGGATGCGGGGCTTTCGTTCCCTCTTCAGCAGATGGCCAATAAAAAAATTCCTTGGAGTTTATTTTGCATATGGTCTTCCATCTGGGTATTTGAGAAAAGTACAGTTTTGTTATCAAAACAGTATTTATTATGGTGAAGGAGTTTGTATTTCGTCGCAGAAGAGTTTTTCAGTGAATAGAGCCAAAAACCTGTTCAATAATGTTTTGCAGTTTCTTGGACGGAGCCAGCGAGCATGGGTTCTTCCATTTTCCTCTCCAGTTACCAACCTCAGTTAGCTTTTATTGATTCAGCTCCTCCAGGCTGAATGAAGTGCATTATTTGCAAAAAACTCCAGAGAACAACGTTCTCCACTGGGTGTAGGAAACTAGGAAAATGTAGAGTTTTAAGTGGGTCAGAGTCGAGGCAGGAACAAAACCTTCAACGTGATGCATATCTTCCTTGTCCTGATCCCACGCTTAGCAAGCAGCCTTGATTACTCACGTCACTTTCCTGCATATCGATGATATGCTGATTTGGCTGGCTTGGGTCACCCGATGGCTTACCCGAAGGATGATGTTTCTATGCCTTCTACCTGCCTTGCGAGCCCCGCCCTACTCCACAGCCTCAGGTGGCACCATCTTCCGCCCCGTCCTGTGGGCTGTCCTTCCAGATTCAAGCGTCTCGTCCTAGGGCCTCCCCGACTCTGCGTTTTGCACATGCCTCTCCTGTCTTCTAGAGCACTTGTCTTCGTCCACTGTGTCCCCCTCCCACCTGCGATGCTGTTTTCTCTCACCTGACAAACTAAGCTCATTCTTCAGACCCCTGTTTTACTTTTCCTACAAACCTATTCTGTCCCCTAAGCCAGGGGCAAGTCCTCAACAGCACCTTGTCTTTCTCTCTTCCTGTCACTTATGCCTGTTCACTGGTTGGTAACTGCATGTGTAATAATCTTTCTTTTCCACTCCAAGTCCCACAAGGGCAGCGAGTGACTGGATGAGTCTCACATATCACTGTGTCCCTAGCACCTTTCACGGCGCCTGGCCCACAGTAGGAACTCACGTGCATTTGCTAATTAATGTGTAGATGCTAAGGTTTAACAATTTTGTCTCTTGTGGATTTTTTAAAAAAAATTTTCTAATGTTTAGTTTTTAAGTGAGAGACAGCATGTGAGTGCGGGAGGGACAGAGAGAGAGGGGGATGGACAGAATCTGAAGGAGACTCCAGGCTCTGAGCTGTCAGCGCAGAGCATGATGCGGGGCCGAACCCACAAGCTGTGGGATCATGACCTGAAGTCGAACACAACCAACTGAGCCACCCAGGTGCCCCTTGTGTCTTGTGAGTTTAGCCATCAGAAGTTGGCTCTTATGAGGACAAGGGTATCAGCATAAGCTAGCCTGTCACTTTATAAGGGTGTGGGCTGGACTTGGGTCACGAGGAACTCACCAAAATGCCATCCGACGAGACGGGGGTTGGTGTGCTGCCCTTTCCCTGGTGGCGCCCCAACCTCCACCCACACACCGAGCTCTGACACCATCTGCAGCAAGCTCAGAATGCCTTCTGTCTATGCAGCGTGGCTTCCCTGGAGACTGTGGCGGCGGCCTGGGGTTCTGCTGCATAACCAGTAAAAGACTGAAGACCGGAGCTGGTGGACTCCAGCCATCAGAAGAAGGCAGATGATTCAGAGCCGCTGGCAGAGACGCTGTAGGAGCCGTGGTCTCACCTACCCATCTGCTTCAAGTTTTGTTTTCTTTGTTGCCAAAAATAGAGCTTCGCCTCCCGCTTAGATATATCATGCTGCTCTTGTGCCCCTTGCTTAGCAGTTCAATTTGTTTATCGGAAAAATGATACCATCTGAAACCCAAGAGGCTGCTCCTCTTTGGAAAAGCGTACTTAGGTCCTATTCATTAGGAAGTCCTATTAAGTGGCCCATGTGACAACAGGCCGCGTTGCAGTTTACCAGGTACTTTTTATACACACAACCTTCGCGATCCGCACTCCAATTAAGGAGGTGTTGTTACCTCCAGTTTACAGATGAGGACATCAGGGTTCAGGATCGGAGGCCCCCACTCATGGTTCTGCGCGGCTCTGCGATGGCCAGTGCACTCAGATTTCTGACTCGGCTCAGTGCAGACCTTTCCTGAGATCTACTGAGCGCCAGGTGCTAGTGATACAAACCAACGTACATACACTCTCGCCCTTGGCAGTCACTTAATGTGAGTGGAAGGGCTGGGCTGGAGTTAGGTGGCCTGGGTTCAAGTTCTGGCTCCACTCTCTCTGTTTTCCCCAGCTCTACTGAGGAATAAGTGACATGTAACATGGGTGAGCTTAAAGGCATACAGCGGGATGATGTGACATAGGTATATATTAGGAAATGTTTGCCACATAAGGTATAAGGTTGGCTAATACCTCCATCACCTGACATAACTACATTGTGTATGTGTGCGTGTGTGGTGAGAACATCTTAGATCTACTCTCTTAGCAACTCTCAAGTATACAATATAGTATTGTTCCCTGTAGTCACCATATCTTACATCAGGTCCCCCAGAACTTACGCATCTTGTAACTGGAAGTTTGTGCACTTTGGCCATCATCCACCTCCTCCACCTTCCGGCCCCTGGCAACCGCCATACTATTCTCTGTTTCCACAACTTACACTTTTTTAAAAAATAGATTTCACATATAAGTGAAATCATACAGTGTTTGTCTTTCTCTGACTTATTTCATTTAGCATAATGCCCTCAAGGTCCATCCATGTAAATGGCAGCATTTTCCTTCTTATGGCTGGATATAATTCCATTTTATATGTACACCACATTTTCCTTATCCGTTACTCTGCTGATGGACACCAACAAACATGGGGTGCAAATCTCTCTCAGAGGCAGTAATTTCCTTTCTTTTGGATATATATCTGCAGGCGGGATTGCTGGTTGTTCTATTGTTAAGTTTTTGAGGAACCGCTACACTCTCTTCCACACTGGCTGTACCAGTTTACACACTCACCGGTAGGTGTGAGGTGATATCTCATTGTGGTTTCGATTTGCATCTCCCTGATTATTAGTGATGTTGAAGATCTTCTCATGAGCCCGTTGGCCATTTATATGTCTTCTTCAGAAAAACATGTGTCTGGGTCCTTTGCCAATTTTTTTTAATTGAAGTTTTTTCTGTTGAATTGTATGAGTTCCTTATATAATTTGGATATTAATCCATTATGTGCTGCCGGGTTTGCAAATATTTCCCCCCAGTCTATAGTTAGCCTCTTCGTTTTGTTGATTGTTTCTTCCCCCATGCAGAAGCTTTTTAGTTTGATATAGTCCCGTTTGTTGGTTTTGGCTTTTGTTGCCTATACATTTGGTGCCGTGTCCTGGTGCCACCTCTTAACTGGCTCTGGAACCCTGGCCAAGTCATCTCTGCCACACACACACACACACACACACTCACACACACACACCGCTGCCCCCACTTCCAGGTTCAGGGCTTCCTGTGCAAAAAGAGAGGATCGTACAGCATCACTAAGGTCCCTTCCGCCTCTAAGCTTTTGTGATTCTGTGAATTTGCCTTTCTTGGACATCCGTAAAACTCCCCCCTAGAATGAAAATTCTGCAAAAATTTATCCTCCTACGTTTCAGCTGGAGCACCGAGGGCCTTGGGTAATCAGTCATCTTCTTGCTAATGCCCCGTCAATGGCGCCCCAGTTAGGGAGGCACAGGTAGGGAGGGCTGCACTGCAGATGCTTCTAGAAGTGCTCTCTGCAGGGCTGGCCTGGGGTCCCCGGGGCAACCACAATCTCCGAACCTCTGTCCAGCCCCTCCCAGGAGGGTGACTGAAGCCAGGTCTGTGCAGTCATCCAGGTGGTGGTTGGGTGACACTGGTGAATACTGGTGGAGCCAAGCCATCCTTCCTGTTGGGTCTAAAGCCCTTCAGAAAGGTTCACATCTGCTCATGTTCTTGCGTCTCTTGACTGTTTCTTTTGCCAGGAATTCCCTTCCTTTGCTTGTTCACTTGAGTTTCCTGTGTTAGAGTTGATGTCACCAAATCTATGAAGGTCTTTTCTGATCCCCCTCTTCTCCCACTCTAGCTCCCCGCCCCCTGCACCCCGACTCAGAACTTAATTTTAGAACCCAGTCTTATCAGTTTACTCAAAGTGAGCTAGCCTTTTAAATTTTCTCCTTTGGGAAATCTGCTATGTCTGATACTGATGACTGTGCTTTCAAAAGAAATATTCATATGGACGGTTTTCTGTGCACCCAAATTCTATAGTCTTCTCCAGTTAGAAGACCCCCAAAGCACAGTACTTTTTCCCCAGTGTTCCTGGTTGAAAGATAGTGAGGCAAGTGTTTGGGTCAGTATAGACCCCACAGGTTAAAATCCTTTTTTAAAATTACTTACTAAATGCGCACCTTGGGGAAGATATTTCATGCTCCGAGCCTCGGTTTCCTCACGTGTAGCACCACGGGGATGCAATGAGAGTCACACGGTGTCCCTCTGTGAGCGGACATGTACTTTTCTGTTGTGCCTGTTGGACTGGAGGCCCAGGGAGCCAGAACCTGGTCAGATTTATATCCATCTCCCCACTGCCCAGCACAAAGGAGGGGCCCTCAGGCATTTGTGTGAAAGGAATGAATAATGAAAGGGTTTGCAGTCTTTGATGGAAATTTAAGCAGGTGCTAAGAAAGCCTAGACAAAGCATTCTGGGTGTTTCTGGCTTATTGGAAATGTGGAAATAGACTTGTTTTCATTCTTCATGAAAACCTAATCTTGAGACTAATTATCTCACTATTTGATGAGAGATCATTTAGGAGAGGAAAAAAGGGAAGACCTCTGGTTGGCTGAGTGGTATCCCAACGTGGCTCAACTTTTTTATCCCCCCTTAGATTTTCTTCCCCTGTCACAGACAGCCCTCTGCAGTAATACTTTGCAGAGTAGAAGCTCTTTTGTTTAATTTCCTAAACTTCAGTTTGGCCCCAAATACATTTAGTATTTCAAATCGCAGCTGTTACGGTCTTGCCCCTTTGCAGTACTGAAACACCATGTGGAATTTTGAGATTAGGGACCCACTGCCTTCACTCGCTTCTCCCCTCTAATGGCAAGCTTTTAAAAAGAAAAAGTGAAAGTGGTAAACACTTTTCTGGGAGCCGACTTTAAAGGTCAAGAAAACCCTGCTTCCCAAAGCGAGTAAAAGGTCATTGTTCACCCTTCACTTTTTATCCTTTGGTTTCATTCTGCAGAAGTTCCTAGTGATGTCGCCTTAGTCACTTGAAGACACATGTCTCCTGTTCTCCCCCAAAATAGTGGTCCCAGTCTCCACTTCAGTGCCTGGTTCAAAAGGAAATTATGAAAATCGCTTTGCCTCTGCCTTTTTTCCTTGTCTCTGAAGAAACGAAGTGATCTCTTCTGCCGTTTCATGTTCAGCTACTTGTCTGTGTCATGGCTTCTTGGGAGGAGTTGTTGAAGGCAAGCAAGGCAGAAGGGAGACCCAGGTTGAGAAAGACGTGGCAATCGAATCCTCCAGCTCATTAATTCTCCTTTCCTGCCCCCAAAACACACACCTGCTCTCTCACAGCCTTCTGAAATTCACCCACCATATTTTCTAGAAGAGTTAGAAGAGCAGGATAAAAGGATTTGTTTGGTCAGAATAGATCTAGTAATAGTGCTTCTCTGTCCTTTTGGACCTGATGGCTCCCTTCCATTTTCTTTGAACTTTTTTTTTAATGTTTTATTTATTTTTGAGAGAGAGAGAGTGTGAGCAGGGGAGGATCAGAGAGAGAGGGAGACACAGAATCCGAAGCAGGCTCCAGGCTCTGAGCTAGCTGTCAGCACAGAGCCCGAATCAGGGCTCGAACCCATGAACCGTGAGATCATGACCTGAGCTGAAGTCGGATGCTTAACCAACTGAGCCACCCAGGTGCCCCTCTTTGAACTTTTTAATGTGACGATTTCAGGCTGATTGAAAAATTATAAGATGGATACAGAGGATTTCTACACACCCTTCACTCAAATAACCCAAAATCTTAACATTTTACCACACTTGCTTTCTCCCTTGCCCTCTCTCTCCTTTTTGGGAGTAAGTTGCCTGAGGCCCCTTTACCCCGAAACACTTCTGTATACATTTCCTAAATCAAAGGGCATTGTCTTTCATAACCACCGTGTCGAAATTGTGAAATTAACATTGACCCAATGCTATTGTCTAATCTGATCATATTCAGAATTGATTCAGATTCTGGAAGTTATCCCAATAATGTATATACATAGTGAAGGAGCTGGATCCAGTTGTCTCTTTAGCCTGTAATCTGGAAGAACGTCCTGGTCTTTCTTTGTGTTTCCCGACATTGGTGTTTTTGATGAGTGCAGGCTAGCTATTTAGCAGATTGCTCCTTAATTTGGGTTTGTCTGGAGTTTCTTCACTATTAGATCCAAGAAAGGCATTTTTTTGGCCACAACAGCACAGAAGCGGTGTCACGTCTTTCTCAGGGGTATCATTTCCGTCAGTGTGTTGTCTTCTTCCTGGTGATGTTAACTTTCATCATTTGGTTAAGGTGGTGTCTGCCAGATTTCCACTGAAAAATTACTATTTTCCCTTTTTGGATTAATAAGTACCTTGTGGGAAGATACTTTAAGACTATACAGTATCCTGTTGCTCCTCAAATTCTCACCCTCTCGTTGTAACCTCTGTTAGTGCTTCTTGCCTGGAATCAGTTATTACTGTGGTGGCCACTGAGTGATGTTTAGTTAACCCCATCCTGCCATCTGCATCTGTCGGCTGAGTTTCTACTAGAAGGAAGAACTTTGTCTTCTCATTTATTCTTTCCTGCAGGTATGCGTGCATATTAGTGTGGACTTGTGGATTCTTACTTTATCCAGTGAGTTACAATCCTTGACTATCATTATTTATCTTGATGTTCAAATTATCCAAGATTTGGCCCGTGGAGTCCTGTGTCCTTCCTGGCGCTCTTTGAGCACTCTC
The DNA here is from genome assembly GCF_006229205.1 of Suricata suricatta. Lineage (NCBI taxonomy): Eukaryota > Metazoa > Chordata > Mammalia > Carnivora > Herpestidae > Suricata > Suricata suricatta. The sequence goes on from NC_043712.1 coordinate 12,422,911, forward strand.
TTACTTTTTTGCCACAAGATATTCCAGGCCTTTCTTACCTTTCCCTGCCCCAGTTTGGAATCAGTCAAATCTCCAGGAATCCCTGGTTTCTTCTGGTGGCTGTGAAGTGTGCTCATTGCTACAAAGTGTCATTCCAATGCCCTCCCCTTGTTATAAGAAATGTCCTGTGATAATAAGAAATGTCCTGTGATATTATCTTTATCATCCTGAAATATAACCAAGCTATACACGTTTAAAAACAAAGTAAGACCAAAATTGTTCTCTAAAAGAGAAAATCAAAGAGAATGTATATGTTTCAGTAAGTAAATGCTTTGGCACTGTTACATTGGAAGACATAATAAAAGGGTCAAATGTTTGCACCTACCTATGATGAATAACTTTGGATATAAGAAAAGTAAGGCAATTTGATTAAACATTATAGTGTCTCTCTGTCTTTCAGATAGATAGATAGATAGATAGGTAGATAGATAGATAGATAGCACAAGCCACCATGCCATCAGTAAGGTGACACTTCTGAAATATTGGTAAATTCCAGGGCAAGAAAGGGTAAAGTGTAAGTGGCCCTCTATTTACACAATTGCTGCATTCCTGGAAAATTGTGATGCTCAACTTAATTCATGTAGAAATTTTTTTTTGTTTTTGACACCGAGTTGGGCTCCAGATCAGCTCCATGCTACATATCCATAGGTCTTTGACTTCACAAAAGTTAGCAGACTGCTCAGGGCACAGCTGTCTGTCTGGCATTCAGGCCCCTGCCCAAGTGCTGGGACTGCTCCCCATTCACTGTGATGGGCAAAACCACTCCAGGAAATTTCCAAAGGCCTCCTTAGGTGGCAGTACTGGCCTCCATCTCTGTGGAGCAAAGTGTGGTCATCTCTCTTCCTGAAGAAACACAAATGCTCTTATATTGCCTGAAGGTGTTTAACTGTTAAGAATTATATTCCCGAATTATATCTAACATGACAGGTCTCTCTGACTCCCGCTTTACTTTTGCCATGAGGGTGACCCTGATCTGTCTCTCTGCCTGCGTGGGGAAGCAGCCTCAGCTCGCTGCCTTGGGTGGCCAGAGCTTGCTTGCAGGGAAGTTGTCCACGCTGGGTAGGAGGGTTGTGACTTCTCATGGCACACTGCCACCCTGCAAGCAGTCTTGTCATGACCCTTGTTCTCCAAAGGGTGTCTGGAAGAACCCCGGAAGCCCTTAGCAGATAAAGGCCTCTGCTGTATGCAGATGAGGAAACTGAGGCCCGGAGAGAGAAATAGACTTGGCCAACTCACAGAGTGAGTCAGAGATATTAGTTAGGTATAGAGCTAAAGACTGATCAAAGAATAACTAATCACAGGGATGAGAAAGGACCTGAGAGAACATCCGGGCTGCTCTCTTCTGGGTGAGTGCCCTCCACACCTGGACAGGTGCCCAGGCACCAGCCTGGACTCAACCATTTTCAGAAATGGGCAACTCAGTATTTTTCTAGGCAGTTCATTCCCCCAAGGACTGTTCTAAATTCTTGAGTTATTCCTGAGTTGAGACCTTTCTGCCTGTCTCTTACCTTCTCTCACCCATTCCCACTGGATGTGGTCTGGTGCTCTTGGTCCCGTGGAACATATGTCCCCTGTAGACCCCATGATGGCACTTCAGAAACCTCAAAGTCGAATCCATGTCTCCTGAGCTTTCTTGGCTCCAGTCTTTGCCATTGTACTTGACATTGAGGTTGTGAAGAACATGCCTGCGTTCTGGTCCTTATAAAGCTCTTAGTGTAGTAAGAAGGCCAGTACTACACAAGCACTGAGCATCCAGCTGATGTTAAAAACCCGTCTCCTTTTCCAGAGTGGTGGAGGAAGGAGGCTGGGTTCTGGAGCTTGAGTTCACACTGCCTGCAGCTGCGCGTGTGGCCTCGCGTTATTCTTTGCTTTGCGCTCCGATCCTTGTTTCATCCTCTGTAAAACTGCAGGCTGACGAGAACATTTACTCCTCAGTGTGTTAAATAAAAACTCTGTAAAGCGCCCAGCACTGTGACACTCAATGCGTGGTCGTTTCTTCCTCTTGCTCTTTTTATCCCCCCAGGATGGCGTGTTTAAAGAAACTTCTAGATATCTAGAAAGGGCTTACAGCTCAGGATAAAATGATTTATCAGAGTAAAATCACTCAGATTTATCTCTGCTGCTCCTGGACTCCACCCTTTCTTAGATAACCTGGGCATATTTTAAAAATTAGATGAGCAAAACACAAACAAGGAGATCATGCCTACTCGGATTCAAGGCAAAGGCAAAATAGTAACTTGTCTCTCAGATTAATTGTTGTATGTTTAATGTTGAAACACATATTGAGTAACATCACCATTGACTGATATCACCACATCACCATGTCTTAGATACTGAAATTATAATCAGCCCACATTATTGATCTGAATATATGTGAGCTCTTGTCAGTGTTCTCCAAACACATTATAATTTAAAAAATGGTCTTTGGGGCATCTGGGTGGCTCAGTTGGTTAAGTATCTGACTCTCGATTTCAGCTCAGGTCATGATCTCACGCTTATGAGATGGAGCTCCATGAGACTGAGCCCCTCGTTGGGTCTGTGCTGGGCATAGAGCCTGCTTAAGAGTCTCTCCCTCTCTCTGCCCCCTGCTTGCACCCTCCTCTCTCTCTCTCAAAAAAAATTATTTTCTAAAGTATTTTCTGGTCATGCAGGTCTGGAAAATGCTGGACCAGAGAGGTTTATTATAATCCCCTTTTGATGGAAGAAGAAATTGATGCTGTGATGTTAACAAATACTCTATTTCTTGTACATCTCTCTGTGGCTGCTCAGTTGATGGGATTCTATCCTGATATCCTGACCACTGTCCTGTTGTGGTTGTCGCATAACTATCCTGTCTTTATGGGTCATAGGTGAGGTCTTCCCTAGAGAGGGTGAGCTTTCCAGAGTCCCTGTTAGGGGGTCTCTTAGCTGAGCCTCCCGGGAATCTAGGTGTGCTCCCAGGTATGGGAACACACTGCCTCCTGCCATCCGAGCTCAGCCCTGTTGTCCTGAGATGAGAATAAACAATTCCGTAAACAGGACCGTCTCATTGTGTGCTCTCCTCTGTTTGTCTCCCTTCCGCTCTCCTTGAGTCATTAATAACAGTCTTTTAGAGCTTGGATCCCATCTAGGCTGTGGGGAATAAGGAAAGAGTTGGAGCCCATGCTTGGTTTGGGGCATTAGCGGAGCTCAAACTCCTGCCTAAGTCCCTTGTGGTGGAGGCAGTGGCTACAGAGATACCCCCATGGGGAAGGTGGATTGGGGGAAACAGTCAGGGGAGACTGTTCCCACACAGAGAGTGGCCTCCACTGCCCTGTCTCCGATGGATTAAGGAAACAGAGAAGTTTCCTTCCGCATGACCACTGAGGTCACCAAGGGGATGCTGGGCTAACAGCGCCTGTGAGCCCATCCAGGAGCAGGCAGAGGGCTTGTGCAGTGGCCACCCGCTACCACTGAAACAGAGTGGGGAGGGGGAAGCAGACAGTGTTTATTCAAGGCCAAGTGCTCATAAAGCTGGCCTCCAGGGGCATGGGAGGAGCTCCTTTGTAAAACTCAGCCCAGCCTGGCTTCCACCCAGCACGCTCCTTTAGAACACCACAGAGCTTCACGGTGATCAAAGGCATGTAAAAGTAATTCCTACATGTCAACACCTTCGTCTTCCTTGGAATTTAAACCAGCAGTTGAAAACCGGAGGCTGGCGGGAGATCCTGTTCTCACTCCCCTGGTGTAAATGATCAGGCTAATGACTGACGAGTTCCCGGAAGGGCACTTGGCTGCCTGGCCAGGTTCTCAGAGGAGATTAGTTTGCTGGTTTGTCGGCTTGTACCCAGGGCTTTGCTGGGAGGGATCAGAGCTCTTGCCCAGCAGCACCAGCCCCTGCATTGCTGTCCTGCCTGCCCAGTGACCTGGGGCTGGGCACACCCAGCAACAGGCCAAGCCATTGGCACTCAGGGCAGCAAGCGTCCAGGTCTGTGGCCCTGGTCCCCAAAGTCACCTCAGACTCCCCTGCCTCATCCCACTCCTTAGTCTTCCTGCTCTCCTGACATTTGACGTGCCGTGTCCTAACTGTGATTTGCGGGTTGTCTGACTTCTCTGATCCTCAGATCCTTTATGTGTAACATTATTAAACATGGTATCACGGGTGCCTGGAGGGCTCAGTCGGTTAAGTGTCTGACTTCAGCTCAGGTCATGATCTCACAGTCTGTGGGTTCAAGCCCACATCGAGCTCTGTGCTGACAGCTCAGAGCCGGGAGCCTGCTTCGGATTCTGTGTCTCCCTGTCTCTCTGCCCCTCCCCCGCTTGCTCTCTGTCTGTTTCTCAAAATAAAATAAGGACATGGAAAAAAAAAAAACATGGTCTCACACACATTCACAAAGGATACTAAAGAACACAGCAGAAATAAAATCATTTGGGGCAACATGGGTGTCAGGGGGGTCAAAGGGTACAAACTTCCAGTTATAAAATAAGTAAGTCATGGGGATATAACATAAATAAGTCATGGTTACTTAGTTAATAATACTGTGCTGTAGGAGGGCCTGGGTGGCTCAATCGACTAAGGGACCAACTCTTGATTCTGGCTCAGGTCATGATCTCATGATTCATGAGATCAAGCCCCGCATCAGACTATGCACTGACAGTGTGGAGCCTGCTTGGGATTCTCTCTCCCTCTCGCTCTCTGCCCCTCTCCTACTTGATCTCACTCTCTCCTCTAACATAAATAAATAAGCTAAAAAAAAATAATACTGTGTAGTATATTTAAAAGTTGCTAAGAGGCTAAATCTTAAAAGTTCTCATTTCATCTCATTTTTCTTAAAAATTCTGTAACTATATGTGGTGATGGATATTAACTAGACCTATTGTGGCAATTGTTTTGTAATATACATATATTGAATCATTATGTTGTACACCTGAAACTAATATGTTCTATGTCAATCACATCTCACTGGAAAAATCATGTAAATATAGAATATATATTTGACTAAGAAGTGATAGCCAATAAACTGAAAACCGCTTCTCCATAATAGTAGTAAACATTTATGTAGCACTTAGTGCATGCCTGGCATTACTTTTTCAAAATTAATTACAACACCACTTTTCAAAGAAGCTTCACATATATTAACTCATTCAGTCCTCAAGACATCCCATGTAGATAGAGGTAGATACATCATCGCTATTATATCCATGAGAAAACTAAGAGAACTTAAGGTGTTTTGCCCAAAAATACATTTAAAAAATTGTTTTAAGTTTATTTATTCTGAGGGAGACAGAGAGTGAGCACAAGCAGGGGAGGGGCAGAGACAGAAAGGGACAGAGCATCCCAAGTGAACTCTGTACTGACAGTAGAGAGCCCAATGTGGTGCTTGAACCTACGAACCACAAGATCACCATCTGATCCAAAGTCAGATACTTAACCAGCTGAGCCAACCAGGCACCCTATGTGTATTTTTAATAAACAAAAAAGAAAAATCAGTATCAGTAGATTTCCATAGCAAAACCCTGAGGGTTAAGTAAAATAATGGCTGTAATGCAAATGAATTGTAAGTGCTCATACATGGTTATTCTATATTATTATTGATTACATTTTTAAAATATTAGGCTGTAAGATTTCCTCTACAATCTGGTATATGAAAGGCGATATGATTTAGCCAACAAACGTGTAGCCTCTGGGAATTTGGACACACGTGTTCAGATCCTGACCTTGGGGGAACACCTAACCTGTTAAGTCCTGTTTTCCTCACCTATGCTGGAGGGGGCTCTAATAGTGTTCAGCTGAACCATCTGGAATTGCCTGTATCTACCTGGCCGGTTTTGACCTATAAAAATGGTATTTCCTATGGCTCCCTGGTATGGCTACCTCATAGGGTTGCTTAGAAGGAGCAAAGAGCATCCTTGGGAAATACCCAGGACCGAGCCTGGAGTGAGCGATTCCAGCTGCTAACGAAGCTGTTGCAATAACAGAGGTGAGAAATGCCAAATGCCGAGAGTAGAAGACAGCAAGATGTGTCAGGAGGAGGGAACGTCAGAATGTAGCAGCTGGATAGAGCTGGTGATGGGCAAGAAGGTAGAAGCCAGGGTGACTCCCAGATTTCCAGCTTGGGGACAGGGGTGGGTGGTGGGTGGCACTGTTTCCTTATGCAGAACACAGAAGCAGTAGATCTGAGGAAAGCGTTTTGGCCAGGCTGAATTTCTGATGCCCATGGAATGTCTCATTATACGCCTCTGAATCCCAAGAGAGAGGTGTGTGGCAGAGACAAGAGGGTGTGGAGTCAGCTGTGTGCAGAGTGCTTTAGCTGAAGTCCTGAGGGACGTTGAAATCACCCAGGATTAGCACTGGAAAGCGTGTTCCCTGTGATCTCAGACAAAAGGTAACAATCCTGAACGAAGGAAGACATGGCATTTCCTGAGTCCCACTCTGTGCAAACTTCCTTGCTCGATGCAGACAGGTGAGGGTGGGGGAGTTAGCATTTGCGTTAACTTAGCTCCCTTTTTTGTAGGGCTTGCAGTGTGAGAGAAAGCTCTAGTTACAAAGCATAACAGTGAAAATGCTATTACCTATCCAGTAGGATTAGATCTGATGTGTACGTATTAACCCACATAGCCAATTGCCTAGCACTGATCAATACTGCCAACGGTGGTGCTATTTTAGCCAAAAGAGCATCGGAAGGAGGGCTCCTGGTTTGAATGTTGCAAAATATGACATTGATATTCTTGTGTGTGTGTGTGTGTGTGTGTGTGTGTTTAAAGCTCAATGTGTAAAGAATGGTAAGAATGCAAGAGATAGAAGGGCAGTGGTGTTGGGAAGGAGGAAAAGCTAGGGCTGGCGACCCGAAGTGCTTTTGATGAGTGTGGTCATATACATTTGGAGGGGAGCTAAAGATTATTCAGCCAGTCCATTAGCAGGAAACACTCAGTGTTGAAAAACAAGCTGAGCTGGAAAGGGAGCTTGCTTAGTAATCAGGTGTTGCTTTCTGGGTGGGATCGGCTAGGATGCCTTCTGGGGGTCTCAGGAGGAGACGGCCGGGGAAGGGAGGGAGCAGAGCGAGGGCCTGGGGGGCCAGAGAATCACACCAGGCTGCGGTGGGACTCTGCTGGGGTGAAGGCGAGGCTGCTGTCAGGGGAGCAGGGGACGGCTGAGGGGCAGGGGACAGGCCCAGTCACTGGGCAGAGTGCTGTGGTTCAGACACCAGCCAAGTGCGTCAGGGACGAGCCTCATTATGGAAGCTGGAGGCTGATCAGGAGTGCAGGACAGAATAATAAAAAATAAGGTAACATGAAATCAAAAGTAAAAAGAGTACTGTGTTAAATACGAATGCGAGGTGCTGCCTAATCCTCAGAGTAGCCGCAGGAAGTAGGCGCCATTCTTTCCACCTTACACGTGGGGGTACTGAATGTAGACGGGTTAAGTACTTGGACCGAGGCTCAGCTCGGAAGTGGCCAAGCCGAGATTTGAACCCAGGTCTGTCTGACTCTAAAGCCCATGCCCTCTGCTCTGCTGCCCACAGACACCCAGCCACATGGACCTGGTGGTGACAAAGGGGGGCTGCAGCCCGGGGCCCTCCTGTGTTCAAGGACCCCCAGGCCCCCTAGGAGGCAGCCTCGGGCTAGGCAAGCCTGGCCAGAGCCTGGTCAGGGAACTGGGGAGAGGAGGGGGAGCGTGGGGAGGCCAGGCAGGGTGACGCCTGGCTGCCGTGTCCTGGAGTCCTCAATCCGAGTGTTGAGGGGAGACCTGAGGGGAAAAGGAACAGTCTCACAAAATGACCGGTTCCTTCCTATGGAGCAGGTTTTATAGTCCCAGGTGGTGTCTAGAATGGCTTTTTGATAGCTCACTAATGACAGACAGATTACGGCCCACGTGAAGTTGCTGTTCACGAAGAGTAGGATCCATTAATTGCGCTGACAGCAGCCTGGATTCGGGGAAAGCCCGTGGGGAGGCTTTTCTTTGCCTCTCAGCCTTCGGATCGCAAGCGCCAGCTCCCTCGAGCACATGTGGCGCCCTGTCCACCTCCATGTGCGTTGGGAGCATCTTCCAAGGACAGGGTGGCTTGGGCCCAAGACTGCTACTCCAGCTCCACCTTCTCGCCGGGCGACCGCAGGCTTCTTGACTCTCTGGTTCCCGTTTCCTCCCTCTCCCTAGAATGGAGGCTTGAAGACTGAATAAGGCGATTGCACTGAAAAGCTTCCAAATTTATTATAAAACCAAACAAATGTTATTATTCAGAATAAGGAGAGAGAACTTATTTCCATGTGCTCTTCTAAAAGACCTCTAAAAGAGCATGGCTCTTGATTGCCGCTCAGGTCATGATCTCACAGTTTGTGGGTTCAAGCCCCGTGTTGGGCTCAGCACTGACAGCGCAGAGCCTGCCTGGGGTTTTCCTCTCCCTGCCCCTCCACTTGTGCTCTCTCTGTCTCTCTCTCAAAATAAATAAATAAACTTTATTAAAAATTTTTTTAAATGTTTTATTTATTATTGAGACAGAGAAAAACAGAGCATGAGTAGGAGAGGGACATAGAGAGAGGGAGACACAGAATCGGAAGCAGACTCCAGGCTCTGAGTTGTCAGCACAGAGCCTGATGCGGGGCTCGAACCCACAAACGATGAGATCATGGCCTCAGCTGAAGTTGGACCCTCAACTGACAGAGCCACCCAGGTGCTCCTAAAGAAAAATAAAATAAAATTTAAAAGAGCTCTTTGGATGACTGAGTCAATTATAGTAAAAAGAACTTTGGGTTGGAAATCTGGAGATGTGTTTCAGTTCAGGCCCTGCCACTAGCTGTGTGGCCTTGGCAAGTCTCCAGTTTCTTTGTTCACAGTGTGCGTGCGCACACGTGCACGTGTCCACGCCCACAGTGATAATTCCTGCTGGGCCTGGCTGGGCTGGGTATGAAGATACAATGCTGCTCCATGGCTGTCTGGAATCACTCTTGGGATAGCAGCTGGCCCCAGCTAAAGCAAGATGAATCCTGCTCCTCTTGGCTGTAACTTTGTATTCTTACAACTCTCTCCTTCCATACTTTGCCTGTTAAACAAAAGTTTAACTGCTTTGAGTTTTCCCAAAGAACGTAGTTGTCTTGGAAAGATCACAGACTTTTTGAATCTGATCAACTTGGTTTCAAATAACTTTACTGCTCATTAGCTGTGTGACTTTAGCCCCGGGCCTCCACCTCTCTGAGCCTCTATTTCCCTGCAGCGTTGCTGTGAGGATTCACTAAATCACAGCTGCAAAGCACGTAGCACAGAATATGTGTCCCACAAATGGTAGTTAGAGGAGACTTTTCCTACTTGTCAGAATAATTTTGTTTCTACAGAAGAAGTCGGTTTACCTAGCAGTCTGTCAGCTACATATCTGTTAATTAATAGTCCTGCAGTTCACAAATGCCATAGGAGTCAAGCTTCTTAATGGTATTTTGGAAAGTATTTATTGAGCATTCACTCCACTACATACTGGGAATAGCAACTAAAATAAAGGCATGGTCTTCATCTGCCGCAAGCACATAGTCAGGTGGGAGAGGTAAAACAAGAAATAATAATAGTAGCCCACCATGTTTGGAATCCTCATGACAGTCCTAAGGCAGAAGGCACTCCCATTACTCCCATTTTGCAGATGAGCAATCTGAAACACACAGCGGCAGGAAAATTGTTGAGGGTTACCCAGCTAGTAAGTGGAGGCAGCAACGGGCTTTGCAGCGCTGCTGGCTGTTGGCCACGGTGTCTGGGCTCTTAGCTTGCTGTACATAATGTACAGTGCGTAACTACGGAACTACAACACAACAGAGCTATAACGAAAGACCCGGGGATAGCCATATTATGACATGATAGAGATGTGCTGTAGAAGGTTGGGAGGGGCACTTCTGTCTGCAGGGTTGTAAGCCAGGAAAGGATGCTCAGAGGGAAGCTTTGAGCTGGGCCCTAGGTGCCCAGTAGCAGCTCTGTGGGCAAAGAAGGGGGAGGGGGCCGATGGAGGTGGATGGGAAACACTGAGGGTGTAGAGGTGAGGAAATGGGATGGAGGGCAGGAAGGGGACAGGAAGGTGGCTCTAGCAGGTGAGGGCTAGCCTGCCAGGGAAGGAGGGCCTTTTAAGCTATGCCAAGGATTTACACACAAGTGGTCGCCTACCACTCCTTGGGAGTAACTAATAGTATTTTTTTAGACTATTCAAGTAAACCCAGGGTACTCATCAGTGACAAAACAGTTTTTTTTATTTGTATATATTTTTTAATTCGCCACTGAGGTGTTTGTAACTGGAATGCTTCAAAAGCCAGGGAGTGGTGAAATGGGTGACCATGTAGTGGCAGGTGCGGGTCTTACCGCAGGGCCTGTGGTTTCCCCACTAACCACTGGGCTGAGAAGCGTGTTTGGATCCCCTTCCTCCAGTTCAAGATATTCCATGTCTGAGTTTAAAAATCTGAGTCTTGAGTGTCTCCCTGGCCAGACAGCAGTTCCTACTTTTGCTAATGCTGTGAAAGTCACTAAGAGTCAAAATTAAATTAGCCTTCCGTATGAGACACCGGACAATGCAATCCGATGAAGAGTAAGGGACTTGAGGAATGGGGATGCGAAGTTTTACGGTGGCTCCATGGCTCAGTGAATACGGGTCAACGACGTGAGCTCCCATCTCCCCTTTCCCACCCCAGACCAGCTCCCCTTCCTGCATTTGCTAAACCCATAAGCTGCTCCATCTCCCGCACCGCTGAGGCCGCCTCTCACCTTCACCTGCATCCAGTCACCAGGCACCCCCGGACCCACCTCTGCCTCACTTCCCCAGCCCAGCCCAGCCCAGCCCGGGCCTTCAAGACTTTGACAGCCCCGAATCATCCTGCGTCTGTTCTTGTTTTTTCCAAATCATCCTCCTCATGCCTGACTGGTACGGGCGCCCACCACGCCCAGGTTGAAAATCCACCAGTTGCTTATGGGACCAAGGATCCCATACACTGTGTGATCTCCTCTGCTCCTCCAGCCCCTCATTCCCAGGTGGGCTTTTCTCCCTCCCTGAACTATCCCTGCCTAACTCGGCGCATCATGGAGGCTACAGCCATCACCCAGGGACTTGGTGGCCCCAGACGTCTCTCCCGAGCTCCAGACACACATTTCCAGTGGCCACAGAGCCTCTCCAGCCTTGTGCCCTCTGGCCTCCTCCGTCTGGCTTGCCACCTCTGCCTGGCCCCCTGAGACCTCTCTCCTCTTTCCCTCCTTGGGAGTACAGCCATCATCACCGGGACCTTTGGGAGCTGCCCTCGTGCCCCTCTCTCCCTCACCTAGTCACCCAGTTCTGTCCATTTCACCTCCAAAATATTCTCAACCCTGCCTCCTCCCCTTCACCCCACCGCCAGCCTCTGTCCAGGCCCCTCCTCTCTGTCCGTGACCTCTGCCCCCTCCACACCATTTTCTGTGCAGCAGCCAGAGGGAGGTTTCTAAGTACGCATCCCATTAGACTGTGTCCTTCTCCAAACACCGCAGTGACTCTCCGTTACTTCAGGACATTGTCCAGACGCCCTAAAATGAAGTTCAAGGCCCTTCCCTGTCAGACCCCACCCCGTGCTCAGCCATAGTCTCCCCTCCCCCCTTCCTCACATCCTTCCCTCACTCACTATAGACATGGGCTCTGAAACCTGACCATCTGTGTTTAATTCCTGGCTACATATCCTATCGCCTGTGTGACCTTTGGCCAGCGAATTCACATCTCTGGGCACCCATTTCCTGAACCGTAGAATAGGGTTGTGGAGAATTAAGTGAGATGATACGTGTAACGTGCTCAGAACAGTGCCTGACCCACGAGTGCCCCGTAGGTGTGTGCGAAGGCTGTTGTCACCTGCGGCCCCGGCAGACTCACTGGTGAGCTTTCCAGTGCGCTCCAGCCATGGAACGGTTTGCAGGTGCCCAGGTTTGTCTTGCTTCGCTTCTCCTGCTTTGATGAAACGCCACCATACCTGCTCAGTTCTTCCTCTCGGTGTCACCTGTCGGCCTCCCACTCTTGCCCCCTCCTGTCGGGCGCTCGGTAACCCAGCTGCGGACTGGCTTGTCCTCAGCTGACTCGGAGATCACCTTGAACACTGGGAGCAGGGATTTGCCCTGAGTGCAAGGCTCGGTCTGCCGAGGCTGGACGGGGCTGGTCCCCGACACGCGCTTTGTGACATCTGCTTGTCTTCCTGAGGCTGCTTTGCCAGGGCCTGCGAGGCCAAGGGTCTCCATTGCTAAGACTGGGTGCAGATCCCTCCGGGTGACAGAGGACTGCTCCAACTGGCTTCGACTTCCCTGGTACAGCAGACCCAGCATTTCTTCCGAAACGGTCCTCGGAGCTGCCCCTCGCTGCTCATAATGTTTCGTGGCTTAGTCTTCCAGTTGCCGAATTTCTCTCTCAAAATATTTTAGCTTGCTTCCCCCAGATGCCCAGCCGACTTCCTCAAGGGCGTCGTGAATCCCCAATCTGGATCCCGCGCTTGTAGGCCTTCCCGATGCACTCCTCACGGTGGCACGGCGGGAGCTCTTCGCTGACTAATGTCACTTGTGCGTCTGTGACACAGCCTTCAACCGCTGCACGTCAAGACAAATCATTGTTCCCGTTAGATGGCAGAAGCCAGGGACCTTAGTGTGACCTCCTTATTTCTTAGGTGAGGACAGCAAAGCCCAGGAGTTAAGGTGACTTTCTCCAGGTCACATCGTCAGAAATTACCTGACTAAATTGGGACTAGAAATCAGATTTTCTGCTTTTTTTTTTAACTTCAGTTTTCTTCCTAACTCACCAAAAGCTATTTATTTGCATGCTTTTATTAAAAAGTTTTAAAAACTTAAAAAAAATTGGGGCACCTGGGTAGCTCAGTTGGTTGAGTGTCCAACTTCGGCTCAGGTTTTGATATCATGGTTTGTGAGTTCAAGCCCCGCATTAGGCTCTGTGCTGACAGATTCTGTGTCTCCCTCTCTCTCTCTCTGCCCCTCCCCTGCTTGTGCTCTGTCTCTCTCTCTCTCTCTCTCAAAATAAATAAACGTTAAAAAAAACTTAAACAATTGCAGTAAAATACACATAACAAGATTTACTGTCTTCACCATATTCAAATGTACAGTTGAGTAGTATCATCTCTAGAACCCTTTTCCTCTTCCCAGACTGAAACTCTGTGCCCACCAAACACTAACTCTACCCCTCCCTCCCCTCAGTCTCTGATGACCACTCTACTCGGTCTCTATGAATTCTGATTCCTCTAGGTACTTCCTGTAAGTGTGACCATTCCATGTCTGTCCTTTTGTGCGACGGCTTATTTCTCTGAGGATAACGTCAGGGTTCATCCATGTTGTAGCGGGTGTCAGAACTTCCTTCCTTTTTATGGCTGAATAATCTTTTATCAGGTGTGCATAGTACACTTTGTTCATCCCCTCATCTGACACGGGCACTCAGGCTGCTCCCGCCTTTTGGCTGCTGGGAGTCATGCGGCTCCGAACATGGATGTCCAAATATCTGTCCCCCGAGCGGTATTCCGTAGGCATTTAAGTTTAGAGACATTTGCTGCTGCCCATCTTTGTCACTCATCTTTCTTTATTATTTTTTTTTCTAATGGAAAATACAAAAAAAAGCACAGTGAAGAATATAAAAGTCATGGATTTTTTTTTGTGGCATATATTTACAGGATATCCTTTTCATGTTCACTGTAATTTAATAAGGTTTATACATCCTGAGAGAGAATTTTAACCTACAGTCCCATCTCTGTAATAGGATGGACACTTGAAATATATTTAAGGAACCGAGAGTGTGAACATGGAATGTGACCTTGGCCAGCCCTGGCCTTTCAGAGAGGAGTTCCTTCAACGTATGATCTTACCTTAACAGTCTACAGAGGGAGTTAGTTCTTTGTGGTGGTGCTTCCTTAAGACCGTGTTAGTAGAGCAGGTTACTGCCAAGAGTCAGAATTTTGAACCAGGGACTTTTCCCAGTCACATTTCTCAGATCTCCACTAGGGGGCAGTAAAAGACACACAAATTTTTCCACCGGCTGAATGAGCGCCCAGCAATCAGGCCACCACATCCTGTTTGCATCTCTTTCAGCCATCCGTGCATAGTTACAAGATAATGGATTTCACGTCCAACAGCAGCTTTGAGGAAAACTGGAGATGCCATCAGCTGTAACCTACGTGCAGGTCTTCCTCACCTTCAGGCTGACACCAACGCATAAAACTTCATTCGCTGTGTTGGTCCCAGATTGTATTTTTATTTAATTCACATTTAGTTCAGCAATTCTCAAGCTGAGGGAACATCAGAATCACCCATCATGCTTTCTCCAAAATACACGTGCCCAGGTCTCCTCCCAGATCTATTAAATCAGACTCTCTCGGGCGGAGGCCTAGTTATACGGACTATATTTTTATTCTGGTCCTCGAGTTCTTGCTAAGAACCAGTGCATGCGTGCTTGGCTCTAATAACTGGAAAGGGCCGCCCTTGAGTAAAACCCCAGAGGAGAGCGAATATGAATTCTGGGAAATCTCTTTCCCTTTTAAAAATAGAAGTCCCTGAAGGATCTGGTGGCTATGGGAACCCCATTTGGAAGAGCTGGGAGGCTTTCCCCCAGACTGTGCTTCTCCTGTAAGAAGTTAGGGCCCCAGGAGGAGCTCTGGAACTGGGGAAGTGCTGGAAAACTGAGCACCTGCGGTTACCCTCCGAGAAGACCACGCTCAGGCAACGAGCCCCTTATTGTGCGGCCAGAGCTCGGATCTCAGCTGTCTGTATGTTAAGAGAAGCTTTCCTAAGGTATTCAGGAGAAAGAGGCCTTTAATTTTATGTTATGAGAGGTAAATTGGCATCATGGAGGACCTGAGGTGAGGTCAGCCAACCTCCGTTTCCTTGGAACCATCCCACCAGCCCGTTAGGGGACCCAATGCAAATCAGGTCATCTTTCTGAGCCTCAACTTTCCAGTTTGAATTATGGGAAGACTGGATGGCTTTGATCTCTGAGGATCCTGCCAGTCCTAAGATTTCAATGATCCCATTAGTATTAATAATCATGATTTGTACGGTCCTATTCCAGCAAAGAGCAGAAGAAATATTCAGTAATGCAATGAATGACAGAGACTATTGACCACGTAGTTTAATTTATTTAAGGCATATACACTGAATTCAAAGGAGAAAATATTGCTCCTGATAACATATTGAACCGTTAGTATCTTCGGCATAGTAAAAGCTTTCCAGAGGGAAAAATTACCCATCGGTGCAAACTCGACATTTTTCACTTCTTGATCCATAACTGCCATTTCTGCAGCATGCTTTTATTTACTGCAAAGGGCCAAATGTATGAATGCTTTGGATGAATATTAAATAACTACATAAACGTCAAGGTCACAGTTGCAAGAAAGGCTCAGTGGAGGGCCCTGGGAGGCTTGCATTGATCTCCCATGAACTTCCATTCTCGAATCCTGCTGACAAGGGGAAACAATTGATGTGGACCATGATTAAGGTTTTAAGTGTTTCTCCATTGTTAAAGACCTTTTACAAGCCCGGAGTAACCGACAGTGCCCAAGGAATTGGCAAAAGCTTCACTGAGAAATATAGGCTGGCCAGAGAGATAAGCGAAACCCAGAGCGCAGATGTCCCAGGCTGAGCTTGCACAGCAAAGGTGGAGGGCTGGGGCGAGCCCAGTGCTGGGGCACGCCACCTCCTCGCCCCCCCCCCCCCCCCCCCGGCCCCTCTGAGCCACAGAGTTCACAATGGGAGGCCTGCTCTGGGGTCCCGCACATCCCAAGCTGCAGAGAGACCGGCTGCCTCTTTCACGGCCACCTCCGCCTTTTCTCCAGCTCCCCTCCCCCAGCCCCTGCCTTCCAGTCCGCAGCGGCACAGAGGGCCTGACAAGTGTCCGGGGAAATTGGGTGCCTATGAATTATGCAGACCTGCACATCCAGACTGTGTCTGGACTGGTCAAGTGCCCTGGATAATTACGTGAATGTCCTGCTGACCTGGAGCTGGGAGGACAGCAGACATTGTGGATACATAATCTGGTTTCAAAAAGATCTCAGCAGACTGGAGGAGGATGGGCCCAGTCCACTGGATGAACTGAGTAATAGATATAAATGATGACACGAGCGTTTCCCCGCATGAGCTCGCCGTTTGGTCCTGTGCTCGGCCCTTCGCACATTTTAGTTTATTTCTTTACCGCGACCCAGTGAGGGTAGGTTTGTAGATCTCCATTTTTTTCTTTTATAGTTCATTGTCAAGTTGGTTTCCATATAACACACAGTGCTCATCCCCGTGGATGCCCTCCTCTGTGACCATCACCCCCCTCCCTCCTCCCCCTCCCCCATCAGCCCTCAGTTTGTTCTCAGTATTATAGATCTCCATTTTTAAGAGGAGGAAACAGAGGCATGGGAGGGCCAAGGAGGGCGCAGGCACTTCAGAGTCCTTCATCGAGGTTCCCATCCCACTGCCGCCCCTCAGCTGACAAGTCACGTCATCCTGAACAATCAGGAAGAGCTGGGCTTCGTGGCTGCCTTTCACGTGTGAGGTTCTGGGCACTTCGACCTCTGCGTTCATTATCTCATTTATTCTTGAGAACAATCCCACTGCTATGTTACAGACTGAGGAAGTCACAGAGAACTTAAGTCACTTGCGCGGGGTCACACAGTAAGCAGCAGGGCCAGGATCGAGCCCAGGTGGTTGGATTCCAGGGCGCACACTGTTAGCAACTGCTGTGCCCTCTCTGCTTCCCAGGTTGTAAAAGGGGAATCATATTCTCTGTGAGGGTTAAACTCGGTCACTAATGTCAATGCCTAGTGGAGTTATCTGGCACATAGTAGGCACTCATAAAAGGTTCTTCTCCTCCTCCCCCTTCTCCCCCTCTCCTCCCTTCCTCCTCCTTGGCCTCCTCCTCCCCTTCCTCCTCCCCTTTCCTCCTCATCTTCCTCTTCCTCCTCACCATCCTCATATCATCATGAGTTAAATGACTTGTCTGGGTTTAGACTTCATAACTGACAAAGACCCAGGATTCGAACCTGGCTCCTGTGACCGCAGATCTGCCACATCCTCGGTCCCCCTTCTGGAGGACAAGCCTGAGGGCAGTCCCTGGGTCCCTGTCTTGGTCCAGTATTACAGTTTTTTCTCCCTGGTGCTCAGCGAATACTCACACAGGCGGGGCTCACTTTGTCACTCATTCACCAAATGTTTGCCGAGGCCCTGCTCTGACTTGGGGGATCCAGAGAGGAAGAGAATATAACGCTAACTGTTCTTTTTCCCTCCACCAGGTTCGAATGGTGAAAGATGGTGACCCCTCCTGGAAGCCCACGTTTATCGTGAAACCTGACGGTGGTTGTCAGGGTGATGGAATCTACCTCATTAAAGACCCCAGTGACATCCGCCTGGCAGGGACCCTTCAGAGCAGGCCGGCGGTGGTCCAGGAGTACATCTGCAAACCTCTTCTCATCGACAAGCTCAAGTTTGATATTCGTCTGTATGTCTTACTCAAGTCCTTAGACCCCTTAGAGATTTATATAGCCAAAGACGGACTCTCTAGATTCTGTACAGAGCCATACCAGGAGCCCAGCCCCAAAAATCTGCACCACATCTTTATGCACTTAACCAACTACTCACTGAACATCCATAGCGGCAACTTTGTCCATTCGGACAGCACTAGCACGGGCAGCAAAAGGACTTTTTCTAGCATTCTTTGCAGGTTGTCTTCCAAAGGTGTTGACATCAAGAAGGTCTGGTCTGATATCATCTCCTTGGTGATTAAGACTGTCATTGCTCTGACTCCAGAGCTCAAAGTCTTCTACCAGTCGGACATCCCTGCAGGGAGGCCGGGGCCCACGTGCTTCCAGGTAACCATCGACGGTCTCCGCCCGAGTCCCCAGCCTTGTCGGGGCCTGTGGCGGGCTCCCCAGCTTCCTGTGAGATGAGGGGTGGGCGCGGGGGTGGCCTTTGGGGTTAATCCTGGGTCCAACTTCCTATTTGCTAGCGGTGTGATGTGAGGCAAGTTACTTCCCTTTTCTCACTTGTAAAACAAGTACCTCCCTGAAAGGATTCTTGTAAGAATTAAATGAAATAACGTACGTAAAGCACAGTGCTTGCCATTTGTTTATTCATCCTTCCTTCTAGCAGTTCTTACCACCTGCGTAGTAGGGGCCAGGCACTGTCACAGGTACTGGGGAGGCAGTAAGTCAGGTCTCCACTGGCTGAAGCATAGACTTTACTAATATGAGAGACAAATGATTTGTGAAACACCTGATATAAAGTGTCACAAGTACTCAAGCAGAGTAAGAAATGTCCTGGGCACTATGACATTGTGGGGCCCTCTGAAATCCTCTAGGTGGAAGTGAGTGTGGTCTGGGAAGGCTTTGCCGGGGTGGAAGTTGGATGGAGCAGGAGACTTCTGGATAGGGCTGGGGACACAGTGTTCCAGGGGTGATCATGGATTCAAGGAGCTGTAAGAGGATCAGTGTGGTTGGAGGGTGGGGTTTGCCGCACAGCTTGGAGGGAGATGAGGGAAGAGGAGGTCGGAGAGGGAGGTAGTGGCCGAGTCGCGGAAGGCTGAGGGCAGTGGGGGCCCCCAGGGGATGGTTGTGGGGGACCAGTGTGCTTAGGTTCACGTTACAAAGAACAAACCAGATATAGGGGGGAGAGTGGATTGGGCAAGGCTGGGAGCAGGGCGTTGGCTGATGAACTGATCGCTTTCGTACAAGCAAGAGGTGGTGTTCACTTGGAATCGGAAGGTCTCGGTGTGCCTGTGTGACATCCAAGCGGAGAGTCTGAGTGGACAACTGGACATTTGGGCCTGGAGTTCAGGAGCGAGAGGCCAGGGCTGAGCTGGGGTCTCATCTGCGTCCAGACAATGACTCAAGCCACGCGAGGCTGCGGGGGACATGGGGCCTCAGAAGAGACCCCATGGTGGACACCACCATTTAGGCAAGGGAGAGGTGGCTGGGGTGGGGGCACCAGCAAAGGAGGGCAACGAGAAGGGGCTTGGGACATAGAAGACATATGGGGACGGGGAGCACCCTAAGTGCCAAGGAAGACGTTGTTGGAGGAGAAGCAGGCAGAGAACAGCAGCGAAAATGTCCCTGAGATGTCACAGGAGACCAGAACTGAGACTGCCCGCTGGTGAGGGTGGTCTTCAGGAAGGGACAGGGCAGGGCCACGGTGTGGTGGGCAGAGCCAGAGAGGGGGTGGGGAGCGGGAGGGACAGTAGCGAGTTCTTTCAGAGCATTTGTCCCTTAAGTGGGTGGCCGGGACCTGGAGTCTGGGCGCTCAGTGGACACACAGGCTCCCGCTACCAGCTAAGTCAGAACGGGGAGCGGATAGTAAGAACGGGCACCGTGGGACCCTCTCCATCTAGTCTTTGTGGCGATCGGCATAGAACTAGAATACACAGCACTGTGTGTAAGCCCCGGAGCGGCAGGAGAAAATGGTCATCCCAAACGCACCCCCTCCCACACCCACGACCGCCAGACACTGCTTGTCCCCATCCCATTTTCCTACCCACCGCCGGGGTCACATTATCCAGAATTTTATGTGTATCATTGCTTTGCTTTAAAAAATACTTCTCACGAATGTATCCCTAAACAGTATATCGTTTCATTTTGCTTGGTTTTGTGCTTTATAAAAACGCTACTATATATGGTCTTTTTGCACATTCTCTCTGCATGTTGGGTGGGGTGCTGGGGCTGTTTTGTGGGCACCGCTGTAGATACACACAATTTGGGCTGTTCCCCGTCCTCCGTCTCAGGCGGGAGAACTCCAGGCGGCGTGGGGAGAGAAGGAGGGGGGAGGCGGGGGAGAGGGTCTCTAATGGGTGGGCTGTTCATTCAACAGCAAAAGAAGGGGGCTGGTCCCAAGGAGCCTGTGCCAGACAGGGAGGCTCCCCCTGCGGCACCGGTCAGCAGGGTGCCCAGGCAGGCTGGTGGGACCCTGTGGAGGGCAGTTCAGGCAGTGGTCAGTTCCAGGAGGGGACGGCTGTCATCTGGAGTTCTGTCCCGAGGCACTTGGACCCCAGGCTTTGGGTCGCAGGTGGGGTGCCCAGGCAGGCAGCTTCAGGCATTAGGAGGGGTGAGTGGGCAGGATTTAGAGACAGGACCAGAGAAACTGCGTCTTATCCCAAGCCATGACAAGGTTGGGGATGGGAGATAGTTGCAATGGGGAGGCATCCAGGGGTCATCCCGGGGGACCGTGTGGTCCCATCTGTTTGACAGTGACAGCTATTCCAGGAGCGTCATGTGGGCCCGGGACGCACAGCCAAGCCACACAGCCCCAGCACAGTGCCCGGGGAGGGGGGGCAGGATGGCTGCCCGCTGCCTGACTTGCTGCGGACAGGCTGCAAGGGTGGGGGGGGGGCACTGTGGTGGGGCCGGGCTCCCCCGCTCTGGGGAGGCACTGAGGGCAGACAGCGAGGGAGCCACTGGTTTGGACAGATCACGTCTAGCAGACGAAACCGCAGCCCCACATCTGTTTTCCATTGCTTGACTGCACTAAATGCTTCCAGGCCTGGGGTCAGGGGACGAGCCCTGGACTGGAAGCGACACTCCAAGGGAGAAGCTCTTCCTCTTTCCAGCTGTGTGACCTTGGGCCAGCTTCTCCACCACCCTGGGCCTCTGTCTCCCTCTCTGATTACCCACACTCACCTCCCAACCTGCCTTCTCAGGGCAGTATTGTAGGTGAACAACTTTGACATATGTAAGGTGTTAGATGTTTGAAGTTTGGTTTACCCTGCATTTCAGATTCACAGTGATTGAGGAAATGCTATTCTTTTGCCCTTGGAGGCCTCTCTTAGTTTCTTCATTCGTATCACTTGGTAAAATACCTATTAGTTTGGGTCTCCAAATACCTGAAGTGATTTGAAACCCAAAGCTACAGGGAGAAGGTATGGTTCTGCTCTCGAGTTGCTGTGTGATCTTACACATAAGTCACTTCCCTTCTCTGTGCCTCAGTTTCCTCACCCTCCTTCCAGGGCTGATGTCCACCCCACACGAGATAAAGAGTATAAAAGACTTTGCAAACTATAATGTGCGGTGCGTGTATAATAAATTCTCTCTTTGTCGTAAAGCCCCCTTTGCCCAGCCCCCGCTGCAGCTTTTCAGGACATAAACTGTAGCCCACCACACCACATTTATCTTAAACATGTGATGTGACCCCTTTCCAATCACAGCCACAATCACTACTTGGGAAACTGTGATGGCCCGGAGCAGCCGCTGGCACTGCTCAGGCTGTGGGCAGGTTTCCTGTAATCTGTTGCCTAGGAACGTGGCCGCCCTGTCATTCCAGCCCAGCCCCCGCCATCACCCAGCCGCTGCCACCCCCCCGCCCACCCCCCGCCCTGCGACACATCCTCCTGTCAGTCTTCCTGGGGGCAGCAGGGTGCTGCTAGCTTCAGCAGGAAGGGCCATCCGGGGGTAGATGATTCATGTGGCAGAAAAACACATGCAGAGGAAAGATTTCAGCTCAGCTTTTCAAAAACATGCTTTCCCAATCCCGTTGCTTGGTCTCTGTCTTCCTTGAGCCCGGGGTCTAATTCTCTCCTCGGGTCATGATTCTTTCCCTCAGATGTCTGGAGAAGACACCTTTCCTAAGGCCCAAGGCACTTCTCTTTCTTTGTTCTTTTGACCTCCTACTCACCTTCAGCCCCACACACCCCATAGGAAGGGGATGGAGAAGCAGCCTTGTGGCCCTACGAGGGCTTTGGGCTTTGCTCTCAGAGGCTCAGGGTTTGAGCTAATACCAGCTTCTCTCTCCAGCCACTCTAGCTGGTGAGCTTGCAAGTTAACCTGTCTTTGCCTCAGTTTCCTTATCTGGCCTGCCACACAGAGCAATTCCTAGCTCTTGGATAGTTTGTGCATTCCCAAACTGCACGTTTGTTCTCCTATTGGCCAGGCATGTTCTCTCTATTCCCTGTTTTTTTTTTTTTTTTTTTTTTTGAATTCAGAGTTTCCACCAAGGTGCTGCTTACATCCCTCCTTCTCGATAAAGCCTTTCTTGACCACTTCTGATACATAAGGTATTTTCTTCCTTTGGAATGTTCCCTGGGCACGCACTGAGACGAGGCCCCGAGCTCACTGTGGGGCATGTAGTCATGGGTATGACACAGCCCCTGCCCCTAAGAGGGGCACAGGCTAGTGGGGAAGCCCGACACCTGGGGATCACAGTTCTTTGTCGTAAATGCTGTAGGAGGGCCTGTGCACGGAGAAAGGAGTACTTAATTTTGCCTGACCCCATCAGGGAGGGCTTCCCAGAGGAGGAGCTGTTTTAGCTGGAGCTTAAGGCATGGAGAAGAATTCACCAAGCAGAAGGGGGCAGGGGACCCCATAGTGGCCTGCTTTCCCTTCCAGCTCATGGGCTGCTGCTTCTGTGCCCCTCCTTCTCGGCCTTCAGTGTTGGGCATTCCTGGGACTCAGTGCTTGGAAAGTTCTCTTGTCTACAATCACTCTCCAAATGACGTCACTCAGCCCCATGGCTTTAGGTACCAGCTATGTGCCGTTGACCCCTGAATTTTTATCTCCAGTCTTGACCTCTCCTTGGGCTCCAGGCTGGCATACCCAGCCACCCCCTTTCATTTTTTTCACCTGGATATGCAGTGGGACTTTCACATCCAACATGTCCCACATCAGACTCTTGAGTTCCCTCCCAAACCTCGTCTCCCATTGTTTTCCTATTTCAGCAAATCACGGCATCTGATCGGTTCCACAAACCAAAAACCTGAGCCCCTGCTTTGTTCTTTTCCTCTCCCTCCCAGATCTAATACGTAAGCAACTCTTGCAGACACACTTTAAAATACTCCTAAATGTAGCCGCGCCTGACCAGCTCCACTGCTGCCATCCTGGTCCAGACAGCCGTCACCTTGCACTTGTACTAGCACCAGAGCCTCCTGATTGATGTCCCGTTTCCCACCCTTGCTGCTTATGGCCTATTTTTCTCACTGTAGCCAGACTGATTCTTTTAGAACATGTCAGATCAAATTACTTCCCTTGTGCAAACTCTCCCAATGGCTTTCTTATTGCACTTAAAGTCCTGGCTCCTTATCCCGGCCCACAGATGCGACAGGACCTGTCCCTTGTCTTTCTGTCTGACCTCATCTCCTACCACTGTCCCTCTCTATCACCCCTTGCTGTTGTTCAACTGTGACCTTTGTTCTTGCTGTTCCCTCTACCTGGAATGCTCTTTTTTAGGTCTTCAAATGACTTATCCACTTACTTCATTCAGTCCCCATTCATGCATCACCTCTGGAGGCCTTTGCTTCTGGTCATGATGGAACAACTCTGGACTTAATGTCCTTTTGAAAACAGCTAGAATACTGGGCAACATACGTGAAATAAGTGGTTTCAGCTTTTGGACAACACACGGCTCCACCCTGTGATCCCTGAGGAAGTGGAGGGTGGAACCGAGGTGAGTCCTGTGGTTGTCACAGCTTTCTGTCTAGGAAAAATCTCCAGGACGTGGACGCAGGGAGGAGGAGCCTACACCAAGCCTGGTGACCTCAATGAGCTGAAGAGTTGGAGATCAAAGTTTGGGAAAGCTGAGGTGTCTGGAATCCTGTGAGCAGAATTCTGAAAAGGGGGGAACTGAGCAGGAAAAGGGCTCTGGAACCCACAGAGATCCCTGTGCTGTTACTGTGTGCAGTGCTGATGCATCAAGCTGGGCGAAGAGTGACCGGTGGACTGATACATTGAACAACTTCTGGCGCTCACGCAGAGCAGGGAGAGGTGTTCCCACTCCGAGTAGCCAGGGTGGATCATCCTTGGTGGGCATCAGGAGCATCCAGTGGAGGTTCCAGAGAAGTTATGCCTTAATGGACTGAATCTTCCCTGGAATGAAGGTTACTCTAGACGGACCTAGTGGAACTTAAACAATAGGCCTTGGGGGCACCTGAGTGGCTCAGTTGATTATGCATCTATCTGACTCTTAATTTCGGCCTAGGTCATGATCTTATGGTTCATGGGTTCAAACCCTGCAACGGGCTCTGTGCTGACAGCATGGACCTTGCTTGGGAATTTCCCTCTCCCTCTCTCTCTCAGCCTACCCCCGCTCCAAAATAAATAAATAAACATAAAATAAAAAATAGTTCTTGGAGGTATCTATCAAACTAAACTGCAAATAACATAGCAGTTTTTGAAAAACAAAACCAAGACACTCAGGATTATAATGTTCACAGTGTCCAGCATCCATTTGCATCCAGGCATTCCACAGAGCAGGTAAGGTAACCCACACCAAGGGGGGACATCAATACAAACAGACCCAGAGCTATCAGCAATCATGAAACTAGTAGGGGAAAGATGTTACAACAGCTCTCATAACTACACACAAAGTTTTAAAGGAAAATATGAGCTTAATGAAGAGGAGAGATGGAAGCTATTAAAAAGAACCAAACGAACTTCCAGAAGAGAAAAATACAAAGTCTGAAATAAAAAAATTCACTGCATGAGATTAGCAGACTAGACACTGCAGAAGAAATGATCAGTGAACTTGAAGACATAGCAATAGAATCTATCCAAAAGGAAACAGAGAGAAGAGAAAATGACAGGAAAAATAAGTGAACAGACCCTCACTTTATCTCTGGTACAATATCAAGTAGTTTAACAGGTGTATAACTGGGGTTCCCTGAGCAGAAGAGACAAGTAACATACAGAAAGATTTTTTGCAGAAATGGCCCCAGATTTCCAAATTTGAGAAAAAAACCTGGAAATATGCAATACAAGAAGCTCAAGAAACTCCAAGGAGGACACACACCCACACACCCACACCCACACACACACACCCCAAAGCTTAACAAAATCAAATTGCGGAAAACCAGTGATGACAATAAAAATCTTATGTTCAGAGGAAAAAAGAATAACCAAAAAGATATTCTGATCAGAAACTGTGGAAGCCAGAAGGCAATGGGATGACAAGGTCTTCCCTAGTTATCTGTCTAAACCACCAACCCTCCCTTCCACCGACCACATCACACTCATTTGCCTTGTTGACTACTTTCTCCCCAGGGTCTAGGATAGTACCAAGTATTTAGTAGGTGCTCAATAAATATTTCATCAGCAAAGTTGTCTTCCAGGCAGAAGAGTATAAAGGAGAAAGTAGTAAAGCATCCTATAACTATAATAGTTCAGCACAATTACAGCCCAAGATATGCAGGAGGGAAAGGGAGGAAATAAAGCTGGAGTGTGAGACAGATGTCAGGTTATAGAGGAATTTGTAGGAACAAGGGCTTCATTCTGCAGGCAGGAATTTTAGGCAAAGGAGTGCTAATACTCTGTTTGCATTTTAGAAAAATTACTCAGGCAGCCCCCTGTACCAGGTGAACTAGATGGGTGAGATTGAAAGCAGGGAAATAAATGGGAGAGCTATTAAATTAGTCCAGGTGAGAGCTGGTGCAGACCTGATCTAGACCGTGAGCGATGAGGATGGGCCAGCTCTAGAAAGTTCTTCAGGAGGTAGCATGTACACGAGCTGGTGAGCAGCTTGATGTAAACGATGAAGGAGAAGGTTTTAACTTGTGTAATTGGGTGGATAAGGAATACAAGAGGCAAAGTCGATTTTAGAGAAAGGTACTGTATTCATAATATAATTCACCAAATTCACATAATTTGGCTGTGTGATAAATTACCCCCAAAGTTAGCGGCTTAAACTCACAAACATTTGTGATCTTTCAGTGTGTGTGGATCAGGAATCTAGGCGTAGGGGACTCCCTCTGGTTCAGTCTCACAGGCCTGTAATGACTACAGTCACCTCAAAGCCTGGCTGGGGAAGGAACCTGGGGGTAGGCCTCAGGGCCCCCTGGCTGTTGTTTGAGACTTTAGTTCCTTGTCACCTGTGCCTCCAGCATAGCAGCTGGCTTCCCTCAGAGTGTGTGAGCAAGAGAGTCAGAGAAGGTCTTCCAAGATGGAAGCCACAGTCTTTTTATGATCTCATATTGGAAGTGACATCCCATCATTTCTGCCCTTTGCTGTTTTTTAGAAACAAGTCGCTGGGTGTGGCTCACACTCAAAGGGAAGGGATTACACAAGGGCACGATTACCAGGAGGTGGGGGTCATTGAGATCATTTTAGAGGCTAATGAGTTTGGTTAGTGATACTGAGTTTGGGTATGTTGAATGTGAGGACTCTGGGATCTCCCAGATGGGACTACTCTGGATACAGAAGGATGTGTAATTCTAGGGCTCCAGAGAGAATCCCCTCTCGATGGAATGTAGCTTGGACCTTGGCATGAGTGTACAAGCAATGGTTCAGGACCCTTTTCTTCTCAGGTTGTTTTGGAAGCTTCTAGAAGGGCTGAAATACAGATAACTTTGAATCCCCAGGGTGCCCCTCAAGAAGGAGATGTGCAACAGATAATTGCTGACTTAATTGCTTGCAACAGGGGTAGAGTATCAAGTGATTGAAAAGTCCTCTCTCTCCTTTTGACAATTCTTGCTCTGCCATCAAACTGGAGAGAAGTTTTCTCCTTGCTAAGCTGCAGGTTTATGATCTGCATAAAGTGGCTGTTGGACTAGATTCGTAGTTTTAATAGATATTATATTATATTATATATATAAAACTTTCTTCTCTGCGGACCCAAGAATATGAAATAGGTAAAGGTTACTTTGACCCGGCCTCCCAGGGCTTCCCCAGGAAAGAACCCTGTTTTGAAAAACACTAGACCAAATTCCTGATTTTGTGCCAGCTCTATTCCAGAATTTTGTGACAAGCTCCTCCCAGGTCCGTTATTCTGTTTACTGAGATCCTTTGATGCTACATATTTCATTGAACTTTTGAAAAGAAAACAATTTGTATTTCCTTGAACTCATGAAAAAATATAATAAAGCACTCATTAAATACTGTTTCAGTCACTGTGCAAAATATTTTACATTGCATTATCTTTACTTGGTCTTGTCTCCCCACTACTGGATCGTAAGCTCCATGGGGGCAGGGACCTTGTCTAGTCCACTGCTATAGTTCTAGAAGGTAGAATAGTTCCTGGGATATAGGAAAGCATTCAATAAATATTTTTCGAGAGAATGAACTAAGGTAAGTACTATGCTTAGTCCCATTTTACAGATGAGGAAACCGGAGCTTAGAGTTGCTAAGTAACTTGCCCATAGTTGCACAGATTAAAGGCAGAGCTAGGATTTGAAATGAGCTCCTCTGGACTCTAAAGCCACATAATGCCATTTCTTGTCGGTGGGATCAGTAGGAGACTATGAAGGGAGCTAGCATATATTGAGTACTTCCTACCTGATGAGCATAACCCTGGGTACTTTTTGCTTCCATTATCAGCTACACTGCAAGGTAGCTATTGTTAACTCCCATTTTACGTGAGGCAGATGAAACTCAGACAGGCTAAGCACCGCACCTAGAGTTGTCTAGCTAGTGTGAGAGACGGAGGTAGGATTGGAGCCAAGTATGTCTGACTCCGAAGCATTTCTGTACAAGACCCTACATATTCAACTATATGCACCAAAGTTTAGGTTCTAGAAAATACCATGCCATGGGTGGGTGCAGATCAATATGGCAGCTGAGGTTTTGCCTTCTCCAGCTTTCCTATAGCTTTGTTTTCATGAAACCGCTATGCATTGAACTGAAAGAGCCCACCAGGCTGAGAAAGAGCGAGCCCAGGCTTCGAAGACACAGCAGAAAGTGCCTGGTGACTAAGGATGGTAAACGCAGGCCCCACAGCCCGCTGCTCTCTGTCACCTCACCACCACCACCTGCCTCAGCTCCGGTCTGCAGTTAGACTGATGATGTCACCAGAGTCTCCTGAAGCCTCATCGCTCATAGCCACTTGCCATATATTATTAAGTGGATCTATAATGCACGTACCATTTTCTACTGAATTTCCATTCCTTTCTTTTCATGACCAGGGAAAGAAAAATAGAGCAAGGATGACTTTTTCCAACTTCTCATCCTCATTGTCCTTCACTGAAGAATAACCTCATCTTGAATTATCCCGAAAAATGGTCATTCAGGCTCTGATTTCATTAATAAGAATGAAGCTACAGTTGGATAATTATCATCTGACTCATGCACATTCTATATAGACAAGTAAATGGATTTCCACTCATCTTTTTTCTTGATCCACAAGAGGAGGGGACACAGCTGTATATCTTTCTTTTTCTCTCCTGTATTCTCCACTTTGTTTTTTGAAACTTTGGGACAGTGTCAATTATGTCAGAAGCTTTCTACCTTATCACCTCCCAGAGAGATAAGGGGAGTCCTCCCGTGAATCTGACGTCCTTGTGATTTGAGTCTGAATCTAATTAGAACCTGCGATTTTGAGGATCGGGAGATGTTATGCAGGTGAAGGGTTGTTGGAGGCAGAGGGAATGAGAGGCACAGGCTGGCTTACCCCATCCTAGGGCTTGTGAGGACCTGAAGGAAGCCAAAGCCAAAGCCGCACCTGCAGTAGCACACTAGATGAAAGGGCAAGTGTCAAGGACAAGTGGTGTTGGAGTTAGCCTTGGGTGTGGGTTTGTGCTGTGACACAGCACCCCGTGCTCAGAAGGGCTCTGTGCCCGGGTTAATGCTCTGCTGTCACCATCATGAAATAGTCAATACTTTTTGAACAAGCCCTCCCTTTTCATCTTGCACTGGATCCCACAAATTCTGCAGCCAGCCTCGCGTGGGTATGAAATCCAACTCTGTCACGTGCTCGCTAGGCGATCTTGGGGAACTCGGTTGGCCTTTCTGAGACCCAGTTTCTGGTTTTGTAAAATGGAGAGCAGGATTCCTCCTTCAAGCACACCATCATGAGGACTAAATGAGATTATGAATAACTGGTGCCTGATAAATATTCCCTTTCCTTAGCGGAGGAGGGTCTATCAGAATCACCCCGGGGAGGGGGTTGTTTTCCAAAATGCATTGGCCTGGGGTCCACTCTGAAAGATTCTCACTTGTAGGTGTGAGCTGGGGGGTATGTAGTGGCTTTGAAAGGGCTTCTTAAGTGATACTGATGTATATCTGAGTTTATGAAAGGTAGCCTTGGGTTTTCAGAGATCTAGCAAAGAAGCAGCTTAATAGAGGAGAGCAGATGGAGAGGGAGAAATTGATGGACCACTCCTGATCCTCAACTTAATGAAAAAACCTTTAAGGAGGAAAGAGGTCACTGATATTGCTGAAATGCACCAGGAGAACTCATCCCATCATCAAGGTTCCTATAAAATTTTCTGCTCTCCATTTGGTCTGACAAGAACACCCAGAGGCAGAGGGGCTGTGGACAAGAAAAGCCAGGGTCAAGGCCCAGGGTGGGGGCCAAGTTTGAACTTACCGTTACCTTAATGACCCTCACGCCGTACTCGATTCCTGAAAAGATACTGTAGCGAGAGGGAGTAATCCTGAATTATGTTTCTCGTGCCCAGATTCTAGGCTTTGACATCCTTCTGATGAAAAATCTGAAGCCTATTCTATTGGAAGTAAATGCAAATCCCAGCATGAGAATCGAACATGAGCAAGAAGTAAGTATTTTAAGTGTCTTGTTGAATATATTGTCATACAGATACCCGTGTCCTCTCTCGAGTTCACTCAGCTACACAAGATTCAGCAATTCTCAGATTTGCACAAGTGAACTCCCGTTCAAGTCTAAATAGTTTCAGTTTCGTGGAGCTCTGAGCAGAGTCTATAAATATAAGACCTACCTGACCCTTGGTAACTTCTCAGCATGCTATTCTTCCAATTTTTAAGGTCTGCAGACATAGAAGCAGCTGAACCTTTCCATCAGTTTTGACGTGAACTAATTAGTTAGCCTCAGGAGATGAACTAATTGAAATTCTAGGACTATGATTTAGCCATGTCGACATACTTGAATCACTAAGATAAATAGTACTTTTAACTGTGGTTATAATTTTTCCTCCCCCACCCCCCTTAAAGATGCAGAAAAAAGACTGGGAGGCAATATAGCAAATACTAATATTGGATTTGGGGGGGATTGTGTGGATTTCTTTAATTTTCTTAACCCCTTCTATGTTTCCAACTGTCTACAGCGAGCATCTATGATTTTGATAATTAGAAAAACGTAGTGTTCCTTATGTGTGCATTTCCACTTTACCCGTTTCGTTGATCTGTTAAAGGAAGCTGACATTGTAAAAATAACATAAAGGGAGGCTTTAAAATATTCTTTTCTATAGATTAACATAAGCAAAGCCTAACAGTGTATGGAGCTGGTGCTGATAGGTACTCGGTACGGAATCACTCTGTCCGCCATTAACACTGACTCCTTACCCATTCAAGCTTTCTCCAGGGGTCTTTGAGAATGTCCCCAGCCTTGTTGATGAAGAAGTGAAGGTGGCCGTGATCAGAGACACACTACGCCTCATGGACCCACTTAAGAAGAAAAGAGAGAACCAGTGAGTATATTTTATATCATTTATTTCCATCAACTCTGCTAGCAGTGTCCTGAGCAGCTAAGTTCTCTTAGAACATTGTAACACTGTTGCGTGAGATTTACATATGAAACCACCTCACCCATCATATTTTCATTTGTGGACATCAGCCTCCAAATATAATGACTTACAATCAGGGATGGAAACTTGTGTATGAATCTGACATTTGGGATTCAGCCGATGGATTTCACCGGATTGTTATCTGGATCTGGAAAATCTCTTCTCCGAACCCACTTCCCCTGAGATGGGGTCTCCTCTTACCCACCACTGTTCTCATAGAGCTTTTCCTGGAAATGCCCAAACATAGGGGGAAGGTAAAACAGAACCACAGAGAGGGCCACAGGTTTGGGCGTGATAAGGATCATTTCCTTTTTACTTTCTTCCTGACGTTTACACTCTTGCAGGATAAGCTTTTGGTTTCAACGTTTCCAGAGCCACTTGAAGGAAGTTCTGGAAGTTCTGTAATCTTTACAGCTATTGTTCTTTCCCGTCCCACTGACCCCAAGGCGCGTGACTCCAGTTGGGGCATTGGTGGGAGTATGTGCCCTGCTCCTCCCTCCCCATTATCACCCCGGAAGTGAATGGCATTTCATTTGGGTATTTTGTTTTGTTTTTATCAAATTCCTGGCTCTCACAAAATAAATACCGTTATGCTTGTTTTAGGCAGAAAAATCAAAGCACTCCTTGTCCGCCCCCCATACCCCCCACTGCCATGACCCCCGACAAATCAGCTTGACCTAAACGCTCGCAGACAAATAAAACACTTGTCAGCTGTGGTTCGAGACCACAAGGAACACTGACTTCCCTTCCCTAAGCAAGTGGTGTTTTGCAGGTTCCTCTCCTGCAGCACCTCATCAGCTGGGCTCAAGCCCAGACAGTGCTAGAATATTCTGCAGTGGTGCTTCTCCCTCGGATGCACGTTACAGCCATCTGGAGAGCTTTCGTAAATACCAGGGTGAGGGCCCCCACTTCTAGAGACGCTGATTTTAATGAGCCTGGGCTGGAGGCCCGGCCACAGGAGTATTTTAGGTTCCCGAGGTGATTCTACCGTGCAGCCAAGGTTGAGTGCCACCGCCTGGCAGGAAATGTCGCTCCGTAGGAGCATTTGTCATATTCTGAGTCAGGCTGGATGGGGCCTGCTCGGCCGAGCGAGCGTTGCTCCTGGGCATTCACCTTGGGAAGCATAGAGTGCCATTGTGGGCGAGGCCTGCAGTTCGGAGAGCCAGTCCCACCAGGTGTGGCTTCCGCCAACAAGAGCTTCAGAGTGGTGGCCTGTCAGCACTGCCGCGTGCTCGAGGTGGCCCTGGTGCCGCAGGTAACGGACCCACTCGTCCGCGCACGTACCTGCTTTCGTTAGCCATCCCTAAGGCAAAGCAGCAGATGGATTGCAGTTTGGTCAGATTAATTGCAATAAAACCCATTCCTTGGATATCTGCTCTCTAAGGGCCCTTGATCTCCCTGGTGGAGGTTAGGTCTTGAGAGGGTGTGTGGCGCTGTGGCGGGGTTTCGGTGGCTATCCGTGTTCGTATGGCGTGCTGGCACAGCCCTTTAAAGATGGCTTTGACACATTAGCAGTCTGATTTTCTTCTCTTTCTTTCTTTTTTTTGGGGGGTGGACAAATCCATTGTGTGGCCACCAAAACCAGGAAAACATATAAAAGTATCACTATATTTTCACATTGAATGGTATTGAAACATGAGTAGCTTTCTTCTTATTGTTTTAGGGGTTTTTTTTTGTTTTTTTGTGTGTGTGTTTTTGTGGTTTTTTTTGTTTTGTTTTGTTTTTGGTTTTATTTTACCTACACTTGGCATTCTGTATCATCTCTGTGAACTGCAGAGCTAAAATTTAATAGTGATGGGGCACAGGACCACAGGGAGGATGGGAAAGGCATTTGCTGCTTATCAATCATAAGTAGCAGAACCTTGTTTTAACTGAAGGAACACTGGCTTTTTAAAAAATCGATAACCAGGAATAGGTAAAATTTCTAGAACCTGACCGCAATTCTAATATAAAACCCTTTCATCTCCCCCTTTTCTTACCTAGCATATAGCCAAATGTCATTTACTGATAATCTTCCTAAATTTCATCTTTAAAAAGGAAAACAATAATGATTGTCCATGAAAGTACTTTTTAATCCGTAAGGTGTGTTTATATATAAGGAATTATTATTACCATTCTGGTAACTTTACCATGCAGATAAAAACGGGCAAAATTATCCTCAACTCCTCTGTGTAGAAATGTTTCAGAATAACTTGAAAAAACACCATACTTAGGCCCACAGAAAATGCCTTCTGTCGTAGTGCTGAATCATATGTGTCCAAATCAGAGACCGTGTCACTCTGCAGAAACTGATGTCACTAGACTTCTAGGAGGGGAGGGAGCTTTAGAAATCAGAGAACTAGGGAGCGCCTGGGTGGCTCAGTTGGTTGAGCCTCCAACTTTGGCTCAGGTCATGATCTCATGGTTTGTGGGTTCAAGCCCCACATCAGGTTCTGCGCTGGTGCCTAGCTCAGAGCCTGGAGTCTGCTTCAGATTCTGTGTCTCCCTCTCTCTCTCACCTTCCCCTGCTTGCACTGTCTCTCTCTGTCTCTCAAAAATAAATAAAAAACATTAAAAAATTATTTTTAGAAATCAGAGTGTCTCGGGGCACTTGGGTGGCTCAGTTGGTTGGGAATCCAACTTCAGCTCAAGTCATGATCTCACGGTTCATGAGTTTGAGCCCCACATCGGGCTCTTTGCTGACGGCTCAGAACCTGGAGATGGCTTCAAATTCTATGTCTCCCTCTCTCTGCCCCTCCCTGACTCATGCTTTCCATCTCTCAAAAATTAATAAACATTAAAAACAATTTTTAAAAAAGAAAAGAAACCAGAGTGTCTTGTGTTTAAATAGGATGTGACCTAAACCTTTACTTTTTTTAAATGTATTTATTTTTATTATTTTTAACATTTATTTATTTTTGAGAGTGAGAGACAGAACATGAGAAGGGGGAGGATAGAGAGAGAGGGAGACGCAGAACCCAAAGCAGGCTCCAGCCTCCACTCTGTCAACAAAGAACCCGACGCAGGGCTCAAACTCACCAACTGCGAAGAACATGACCTGAGCCGAAATCAGACGCTTAACTGACTAAGCCACCCAGGCGTCCCTCAAATTTATTTATTTTGAGAGAGAGAGTGTGTGTAGGGGAGGAGCAGAGAGAGAGAGGGAAGGAGAGAGAAAATCCCAAGCAGGCTCCATGGAGTCAGCATGGAGGTTGACCTGGGGTTCGATTTCACAAACCATGAGATTATGACCTGAGCTGAAACCAAGAGTTGGTTGCTCAACTGACTGAGCCACCCAGGTGCTGGTGACCTGACCCTTTAAGAACAAATGATATCTTAGCCTTTCCTTTCAACTCTTTAGCCAATGAGGGTCTGCAGTGCCCCTCATTACTTGCTTCTGAGCGCAACGTCGTCAGCAAGACCACTGAGGTGGATCTTACTGTCCCCATACACACTGAAGAAAAATGGTAGATAGACGTCCTGACCTCTTCATGCCTCTCAACTTCTCTGGGAAGGTGCAGAGGGGACATGTGTCTATGCATCAGACATCTCCGCACACCTCAGGGGCTGACAGGCTGGGGGCAGTTTCCTGGTGGGACTGAGAGCGCCTTCCGTGGGCACGGAGCTGGCACCCATCCTGGCTGGGCTGGAGGCTTTCTCCTGAGCTCGAAGAGATGAGATTGAAGTTCTGACCTCAGGGAGGCTGCAGAGCTGTGCAGCATCCGTGTCCTTCTCTATAAAATGACATTTAAATGAAACAACATGAAAAACTGTTCATAGCAGCCACTTAATCATGCTTAGCCCACTGCTCAACAATAAAATAATCTACTAGAGTATGAAAAAGAAATAAAGCTCAGCTATCATTACCTTTCCTGGTATACTTAGAGTAGAATTCTGAGTTAAAAAACAGTGACATTCATCATCAGGGAAATATAAATCAAAATCACACTGAGATACCACCTCACGCCAATCAGAGTGACTCAGATGAACAAATCAGGAGACTATAGATGCTGGTGAGGGTGTGGAGAGACGGGCATCCTCCTACACTGTTGGTGGGAATGTAAACTGGTGCAGCCACTCTGGTAAACAGTGTGGAGGCTCCTCAAAAAACTATCAGTGGAACTCCCCTATGACCCAGCAATAGCACTGCTGGGGATCTACCCAAGGGATACAGAAGTGCTGATGCATAGGGGCACATGTACCCCAATACTCATAGCGGCAATGTCAACAATAGTCAAATCATGGAAAGAGCCTAAATGTCCATCACCTGATGAATGGATCAAGAAGATGTGGTTTATATATACAATGGAGTATTATGTGGCAATGAGGAAGAATGAAATATGGCCATTCGTGGCAACATGGATGGACCTCGAGGGTGTCATGCTAAGCGAAATAAGTCAGGCAGAGAAGGACAGATGCCACTCATAAGTGGAACAGGGGAAACTTAACAGAGGATCATGGAGGAGGGGAAGGGGGAAAATAGTTGGGGAGAGGGAAGGAGGCAAACCATGAAAGTCTTGAATACTGAGAACAAACTGAGGGCTGGAGGGGGAGGGGAAAAGGGGAAAGAGGGTGATGGGCATGGAGGAGAACACTTGTTGGGATGAAACCAATTTGACAATAAACTATAGAAGAAAAAAGAAAAAGAAAGAAAAAAATAAAATGTGAAAAAAAACCCCACCTGTTATACCAATGGCCAATCAGGCTTCGGATTTCTCTTGAGAGTGACAAATAGGTCACCAGCTTCAGAAGCAGCCTATCTGGGTTGTGCACGTAACACTTCTGCACACATGCATCACCCAAGACAAAACCCAGTGGAGACGGTCAGTAGCTTGTCACAAGGCACAAGGCTGGTGAGAGGAGGAGTAGGAACCGGATCCAGGGTCTCCTGACTTCAACACCAACGTCTCTCCCCTGTGTCATGTTGTTCCACAGACCTCCAGCTTCTCCAGTGAGTCAAAGCTAAGCTTGTAAGATAAGGGGGGAAAAACAGGAAAATCAAGGTGTTTGGGTGCCTTCGGTCTTTTTTCTTTTCTTTTCATAACTTCTGTCTGAAGCAGAAGTGAATAAGTTGCATTCCCTGATTATTTTAAAAACAAAGTGATGATTCCATAAAATGATTAATTTTTGGGAGACTGGGAACCATCTTAGTAGTAGTTGCCCTTTTTTCCCCTGAATGTAGATATTGCTGGGGACCAGATTCTTTTCTCCTGAATCCTAGCCCTTCGGGGTCCCAGGGAAGTGCAAGTGAAGTCAGAGACAGGCAGGCTTGGAGGAATCTACAGGGACTTTCTTGATATTGTGGTGCCATGGGTGCCTGGGAGCTGTCATGCGGATGCCCATCTCTTACTCAGATGTGTGTATTTGGAACACGACTGACATAAGGCACAGAGGCCCCTTCCTCCCAGGAACAGCTCACCGCCCTCTCCCAGTTCCGTTCACTGCCTATCGCAGCAACAACCAGGTGTATCAGGCTGACAGGTCAGCTTTCGATCTGATCCAGACAACTTTATCCTCTGAAGGCTTCCCTGGGAGCTCAGGCTTCACTTCTGACCTTGACTCCAAGCATCTCCCTTGGATCCCGCACCATGTTTAGAGCCATGAATTACATGAATCCCCGGATTAGGATGATTCTACATAGAATCTAGGATTAAGACAGAGCATTCTACAAGAAAAGAGACCAAGGGATCTCCCAGTGCTTCAGTTTCACATCCAGGGCTTGTACCAAGACCAAGGAACGTAACTCTGTCTTGTCCTGGAGAAGATTATCAGAAACACATTAATCAGAGGTCCCCTGAGTCTGGACCCCTGCCACTTAAACAGACAGTATATCCTACTGAAATCCCCTCAGTGGTAGGGAAGAGAGGCTCCTAAAATATGTAGACTACACATGCCTTCATAAATGCAGGATGTGATCTTTCTTACTAGAGAGTGCTTTTCCGCAAACAGTCTTTCACAAGAATCATCTAACCATCCTGACAAATGGCCTGTCCATGCCTACACAGCTGACATGTTGAAATTCTGGATCTCACTGATCCCTAAGGATTCCTTTGTGGCAAGACCCTACAAATCAGGACACACTGACCCCAAGCACCTTTGAAGATTTCTACATAAATCAGGAGCCTGGGTCACAGAGAGATGAATGTTTGCGTGTTTACTTGCATTTCATTGACAGCATGTCAAGGATTAGAGAAATAGCTAATGTCTATTAAGGTGCTTGTTGAGCACTTACTATGCCCCTGGGAGAAGACTCACAAAACTGAACCCGCTCACAGGCCAGTAGGAGAGGCGAGAAAGATCCACACATACAGATCAATTGGGTGGAAAATGCAAAGTGTGCCCTAAAGGTAAAGGCATATTGCCAAGGGAGAAAAATATAAGGAAGGATTATTTACTAATAATTAACAGATAGTTAAAAAAAAAAAAAACCCTGACAAGGAGAAGGTGGCACTTGAACTGAGGAGGAGTAATATTTGAAACATACAAATGGATGAAGAGATGTCCAAACAAAGTCACCGGCTCTGTTGGAGGAAACAGGAGTTCACATCAGCTGGAGAGGCAGGTGCATGAAGTGGATTAAGGGGAAGCAGATGAAGACCCAGAGGCCAGAAGGATGGCCTTGAATGGCAAGCTAAGAAAATCAAAGCTTGTTTTCAATCCAGAGTACATGAAGGCTTGAAGGGTATCTGTGAGCCCACTAACTACACACGATTTTGTGTTTATGTGTATTTTTCCTGGAAAAAAAGGGCAGGAATTTCATCATGTTTTCAAATAGTTGAGAACCCAACAGTCCTG
Organism: Suricata suricatta; assembly: GCF_006229205.1. Taxonomy (NCBI): domain Eukaryota; kingdom Metazoa; phylum Chordata; class Mammalia; order Carnivora; family Herpestidae; genus Suricata; species Suricata suricatta. The sequence continues at coordinate 12,460,056 of NC_043712.1, forward strand.
TTATCACAGAAGCTACAGGGAGCTAGAACAATTTATCCAAGGTCGGGGTGTTGGGGCCTCAAGATACATTGTACCCTCTCTACCTCGAAGCGCCTCACATTTTGGATGACAGTCAGCAAACTGGAAAAATATGTGTGCATTTTCAAGTAAGAACAGACAGGAAATGACTAATGATAAGTGCGTTCTGTTATAGGCAAGAAATAAAACCAAACAACTCTCTTCCATTTGAAAGTGTTTAAGCATTAAGTCAGGAGTAACCAGTAAAAGCCTCTTTCGTGTGAAGTTTGTTGACCAGGAACCACTTCCGAAACTTATGGGGAAGGTGGAATTTCCTGAGCTCAGTGAGAGTGTCGTTTCAGAGCCCATTAGGCAGGAACCGGATCCTCCTCCCCGCCCCCAGCAGCCAGGCCCACTGCCCCTGTCGCCCCCGCTAGGACCAGATGGGACACTAGACAAGCATATGGCCCGTCCCCATTATGGGGAAATGGCAGTGCAGAATCGTGCGTGGGCCCTTCCAGAGTTACTCCAGGTAGAGATGGGGGTAGCAAACGTGTTTGGAAATCTCCTTCAGCATTGCTTCAGTGAGCCTTAAATGTTCACGTGCTTTTAATAATGAGGAGTTGTTAGCTTTTTGGAAGGAGGCAGTGTGGCCTGGGTTCGGGAGACCAAGGTTTTGGTACCAGTTCTACCTGGCCCTCAGATAAGTCACACTACTTTCCTGCACCCAGTTTCCTCATCAGAAACAAGAACAAAAACAAGGGAATAATAGTAGTCACTCTGCCTCTTTCGCAAGCTGTTTTCTGGCTGCTGACTGCGCACGCACAGTGGTGTCTCCATCTCTCCTACTTCCTGCGCAGAGCAGCCATATGCACTAGTGCGATTCCCACTTCTATTTTACAGATGGGGATGCTGAGGCTTCGAGAGGTTGAGTGACATGCCCTAGACCACGCTGCTAATAAGCAGCAGCCTGAGATGTAGAGTCAGGTCTGCCTAGCTCTTGCCTTGAGAGAGAATGGATGTGAGCTATTTAGCAAACCAAAGAGACGTGTGCCCACAAGGTATTCTCATTACCTGGGTGGGCACCTGCCTTTACCAAAAACTTTGGGCAGGGGCTTCTCTTTTTATTTTCAAGTAGGTGCTTATGCAGTGATTGGTTATCTCCTGTGCTGAAGCTCCATGGCCAGCTAGGTGGTTACTTCATTTCCTTTAATGTTCAAAGCCAGAATGAATAAAATGTGAGCCGGTGTGCGGAGAACGCCAGTTTATGGCAGGATCTGCACATGACACAAGAGAGAACCAGTGACAGGCAGAAAATTACTGGTGTGTTGTTGTGCGCCCCAGACTGCGAACCTGTGGGAAGTTCAGAAGAGGGCAGGGGGAGCCAAGGATTAGGTCGAACCACATGAAATTGTTGATATTAGACCTTTTTGTTTTGGACCCACAAGAATGGCAGCTTTTAATGATCCAACTAATAGATGGCCTGGAGTGGCCAAGGCAGCTGTCTTGAAGGAGGAGGGTCTTCTGTTTGCTTGGGTTTGGTCTCATGAGAAAATAGAAACACGTTTTGGGGAGGAAGGATGGAGACAGGAGGGGTGAGGCAGGGTTGGGGAGGTGGCCGGCTGGCCAGGACCACCAGTCATGCTTCCAAAAGGGCCCTTTGGGATGGAGAGGACAGAGGCTTCCCTGCGGCGCATTTCTTATTAATTTTTTTTCTCATTATAAAAGTAGTATGTGCTTATTGTTGAAAAATTAGAAAATACTGAAAACTGGAAAGCATAACATAAAAATCTCCCTTAAATTCAGCACAGCCACCAAGAGTTAACCTTTATTAACTTTTTAGTTCATAAAAATCATATAATTTTCTTCTGTCTACATCGTTTTATAGTTGAGGCCATACAATCTATATAATTTTTGTGTGTTTTTATTTGTCTCCATTTTATGTGACAATAATTTCCCCTTCTTGTTAGCCAATTCTATAAACACCATTTGCATTAATGGCTGGGCCAGAGTCGGCCTCCGTGTTGGTGAATGTTTGGTTTATTTCCAGCATCTCATGCTTAAAGGTCTGTGTGCAGTTTAAGATGTTTTAAGATCGAGGGGGCCCCGGAGGAAGCAGGAATGGAGACCCACTCATGGTTTGAATGCACAGGTAGGAGACAGCACAGTGGGTAAGAGTGGGCGCCCCGGAGTTTGGAGGTGAATCTTGGCGCTGCCATTGACAGCTGAAAACGGTACAGAACTGTCCTCCCCTTCCCATACTTTGGTTTCTTCATCCATAAAAGGGAGTTTGCGGTAGGATGCTTCTAAAGCTGCAAAGCAATGAGAACTTCTTAATTTGGAGGGAGAGAAAAATGCTACTTATTCCTCTTGGTCGTCGGAAATGTCCAATCTGAATGTATTTAAATAAAGCCAAACAACATATGTAACCTAGGGCCTCTCTTTTTTTTTTTTTTTTAAGGGGAAGAAAGTGTGAAGGAAGAGTTGGCAAAGTAGGTGGGCAGGGAGCTCCAATAGTGACAGGTTAATCTTCGGCTGTTAGGATGGATTTGATTTCCCTCTAATTATCCTCTAGATTAGAAGAGATGAAAGATCAAAATTAAAGCCAGCTTTAGTCATCACTTGAAAGCCCTTGGTTATCACACCAAATGGTGGGGAATATTCTCCAGCTGCTTCCCTTCCTTTTTACTAAATTTCCATTTCTTCCTCCACTTTAAATGGCATAAGGGCCCCTTGCAAGCCCCGTCACAGAGGCTAATGTGGGGGCAGGATGGGAAGAGCAGCTCAGAACTTGAGCCACTCAGTTCCCTGGGACCCACCCCCACCCTCGCCCTCCGCCAGGGGCGCTCACATCCAGAGTGAGGATCAGCTGGGGAGCCGGCTGTTCGGGCGTGAGTGCTTCCCGCCTGGGCGGATGTCTTCATTTGCCTGGGAAGCATGCTTTCCTCCTCCAGACTGTCCACGCCTCTGCAGCACCAGAGGACAGCCCAGATGAGCCGCCAGCGCATGCACGAGTGCCTGCATGCGTGCATGAATGAATGAGTGTCGAGGGATCCTGACGTGTGGTCCTGGGCTACAGGCTGGGTCGGGGTGGCCCTGAGCCTCTGTGAGGTGCAGGGCACAGTGGGAGCTCCCAGCAGCAAGGTGAGCAGGATGGAGGCAGTGAGAGGGGCCTGGGCAGAGAAAACAAGTTCTTCATGAGGACCGCAAGGCAGAAGAGCATGGGGCTCTCGGGGCACAGAAAGAAGTCCAGGACTCCAGCTGTGTGGCTTCTATGAGCTCCAAGCTGGAGACGGTCTAACTCCACCAGCAGAAATATGCGCGTCATGGATATTCGCTCCCTGGAATCCTAGATGTCAGTGGAAATGTGCCAACTCCAGCTCTGTGCCTCGATATGGATATTGAGCAAAAGATGCCACTGACAAAAGATTATCTACAGTCCAGTTCCAACAAAATAAAACTCAAAACAGGCAACACTAAACTTTATTTTATAGAGATGTAACCCTAAGCGGCCCAAGTAGGAAGAAAAGCAAGGGCAAATGATGAGCGAGTTTCAGATAGTTGCTTCTGAGTCGCACTGGGGAGAGGGAGGTGTGACCTCAGAGGGGCACAGTTGGGTGATGGCTCCTGGCCATGCTCTATCCTGGTGGTGGCCACATAAGTAGTGGCATTATTCTTTAAGTGCGTGCGTCTGCTGCATCCACCATCCCGTAGGCGTGATATAGCCCAGCTGTGCAGGTGAACTAAAGAAGTCAGCGTGACAGGACTATAGCAAGTCAGCAGGGCCGGATGCTGCAGGATCTAATGGGTCAGGACAAGCATTTTGTTTTTGTCCTAACAGCAGTGTTTCAAAAGCAGCAGGGTGGCGTGATGAGATTGGTATGTTAAGGAGGTCACTTTGGCTGCAGCAGAAAAACCAAACTGGCGGGAGGCGAGGGTGGACACGGGGCAGCTGGGAGTTTTGAGACGGTGGGTTGAGAGGGGAAATTACTAGTGTTCGGAACGTTCTCCTGCATGTGCGTATCTGTTAGCGCAGGCTCCAGACAGCCCGAGTTTCCACACACCAGGGCCTCTCTGAGCGACTGAAAGTGTCCTCAGAGGGCTGATTGGGAAGTGGGATTGGACATCCCTCCGCTCAGAGGAAAGAATGGAGGAGAATAAAAGACCCCAAGGGACAGCATTACCGTTGTTGGCCTGTTGCTTGGGAGAGGGATCAGCTCTCCGCGGGCAGAACAAGGAAACATGGAGATTTGCGGAGAGATCTATTTCGGCTCAAGGAAAGAAACACATGCACAAAAACAAAAAACAACCTTACGTTGCCTGAACTGATCAAAGTTGACTCAGAGGAGTAGCGGGTTCCAGGCAGCTGGAAGTGTTGGAGTCAAGACTAACTGGCCCCCTGCAGGGAAGGAGCACCGGCCCTGGGATCAAACAGACATGGGTTCAGTTCCAGGTCTTGTGATCCTGGGGAAGTCGCCTGATCTCTCAGAGTCCGCCTTTCCCCCCGCTCTGCACAGTGGGACAATGGATGTCTGCGAGGATCAAATAGGGACCAAAGCAGATCTCTGGGTACACTCGTTCCACAAGTATCTCTTGAGTTCCTACTGAGTCTGTGACATCTGTTATCTGCTTCAAGCCGTCACCAGTTCGCGCACAGGCCTGCCGTTGGCATTAGTGGAGCCTGGGAGCGAGCATACGTTAAGGTCTGAGCCCTCTGACGGCTCCTCCCTCTCTTCCCACTGCTGGTTCCATCCCCCACTGCAAGGGGTGGGGAGATTCTCCAGTTCCCACGCCTAAGCTCTGTCCACACCACCCCCCACCCCAAGCCCTGTCAACTTGGCCATTCCTCCTAAGGGGAGCACACCAGAAGCACCATTTGCCCTTGAAAGGATGGACTCAGCCATAAAAGGAGGGGACCCAAGGGTCCTGGGTACCAGAAGGTGTGGGACACACACCCCAAGTGGGCATGTCTGTTTGGCCTAGGGGACTCCTTGCCCCACAAATAAGGGGGCTACCAGAGCTGGGCTAAAGCAGGTGCCTCTCAAGTGAAGAGCTCAGGCCAGGGGCTGCTTGCCAGGTCTAAGTGCAGTATCTTCTGCAAGATTCCTAAGTGCTGCTGCTTAATTATCTTCGGTATGCTCGCCTGTGAGTTCCTGAGCTCTTTCGGGGCCTTAGTGGCCTGCTGAGAGGAAGGGGCAAAGCCAGGAAACTGGGGGAGAGGCCCAGAACCCCTGGGGAGGGGTGGGACAGGGCCAGCCGCCCAGATTATAACCTGGGTCAGGTTTTCCAAGGTAGCGGAGGGAATCTCTGGGCAGGATGTCATGTAGGAGTCCCTGGGCAGCGACAGAAGGAACCTCCTGATCCCAGACTATCTAGCCAACCTGAGGAAGAACTGAGGGCACCGGCACCTTCCCTGAGAGTGAGGCGGGGGCTCGGGGTGGGAAGAGAGCGGCAAGACCCAGGCCTCCGCTGCATCGCCTGGAATTTGAGCTTGAATTAGAATTGCCAGCATGGCCGCCGGGGTGGCAGAGCTGGTTCTCAGGCTCTGGGCCTGAGTCAGCCAGCCTGCCCCAGACCCTCTTCTGCTGGTGCTTTCCAGTCGGTTCCCGCACGCCCTGCTGAGGCCAGCACAGGCTGTAGGGTTGGGTGCAGGTGGAGTCCCCAAAAGCAGTCCTCAGAACCTGCAACTGAGCAGGGGCAGAGGAGCAGGGAGGCGGCACAGGCTGTGGCCCAGGGGTGGCCACACTGTCAGAATCACCTGGGGTGGCGGGTTGTTAGAGCCCAGAGGGCAGTGTCCCATGCCCAGAGTTCCAGTTCTTTTGCGTTTCTTACGGGGTCCCCAGTGGTGCTGGTCCAGGCACAACACAACACTTTGAGAACCGCTTGCCTGCCAGCCCTGGGCCTGTGTCCTTCCCAGACCGTCTGAGGACGCTGGGCAGCAGCCCCACAGGCCCTGTGCTCTCCGGCCAGCACGGGAGGTCGCATCCTTACTAAAACAGCTCTTCCAACGAGGGAAAACGTGGCAGATTTTCCCCCCCTCTCTTCCTTCTCTTCCGCTGGTTGGCAGGCAGAGTCCTAGATGCATTCTTAATTGGAGCCTTCCTCTCCAGCAGAACAAGTGGTGGGGAAAATTTTTTCTCCAGGCAACGGCAACATGTCTGTCTCATTTGTCGGGTTTTGCACAGTAACATGACAGCTTCTGAGGCCACTGATTCGAACTTAGGTCCTTCTAGGAACGCGTCATTCGTGATCAGTACATACATCAGGTTGCAGATTTTAGCCATTTCATTATTGAAAATGGGAAGGCATGCTTCCTTGCCCCATGAATATTTTAAAATGCAATAATAGACAAGTTGCATCTCACTCCCAAATTTCACTGTTGTTCTGAACCACTCTGTATTTGAGCATGATTTGCTTCTCCCGAGGCATGAGCTCTGTTTCTGTTCAGGGGATTTGGTGGCAGAGTGATTTTGTTCCAAACCATGGAGGAGTCTAAGACATAGGGATCAGGTCATCTTAGCACCGTTTAGTTTGTCCTTGGATCTGAAAATGTCCTTGCTGGAAAAGGAATTATAGAGCAATAGTTTTTTTCTGAAGGGAGATGTCATGTTGTATAGTGGTTAAAAAAAAAAACAAAAAAACAAAAAAACAACCCAAAGCGTTCGAGAATCCAGTGGGCCTGGATTGGTTTTTTTAATTTATAGTGTATTGTCAAGTTGGTTTCCATGTAACACCCGGTGCTCTTCCCCACAAGTGCCCCCCTCCGTGTCCATCATCCCCCTTCCACTTTCCCCCTCCCCCTTCAGCCCTCAGTTCGTTTTCAGTATTCAAGAGTCTCTCATGGTTTGCCTCCCTCCCTCTCCCCAACCCTTTTTTCCCCCTTCCCCTCCCCATGGTCCCCTGTTCGGTTTCTCCTGTTAGACCTATGAGTACAAACATATGGTATCTGTCCTTCTCTGCCTGACTTATCTCACTTAGCATGACACCCTTGAGTTCCATCCATGTTGCTACAAATGGCCAGATTTCATTCTTTCTCACTGCCATGTAGTATCCCATTGTATATATAAACCACATCTTCTTGATCCATTCATCAGGTGATGGACATTTAGGCTCTCTCCATGATCTGGCTATTGTTGAAAGTGCCGCTATGAACATTGGAGTACATGTGTCTCTATGCGTCAGCACTCCTCTATCCCTTGGGTAGATCCCCAGCAGTGCTATTGCTGGGTCATAGGGGAGTTTTACTGTCAATTTTTTGAGGAACCTCCGCACTGTTTTCCAGAGTTTGCATTCCCACCAACAGTGTAGGAGGGTGCCCGTCTCTCCACACCCTCGCAGTGGGCCTGGATTTGAATGTTGACGTTTCTCTTGTTCACTCTGAAATGTGGGGCATTTACTTGACTTCTCAGAGTCCCAGTTTTTTTCATTTGCAAAGTGTGAAGAATGATAATAACTGCTTAACAGAATTATTGTGATCGTTAAGTGAATTCAAATACGTAAGTCTGTAGCATAACGACCAGACGTGTATTAATAAGTGGTAGTTATTTGACAATTATCCTTATTATTATTATACAAAGTGCCTGTCACAGCACTGAGCACATAGTTCAATAAATGGTAATTATTATTACTATTATTGTCATTACAATGCGTACAGATGGACATATATCAAAACCACTGTGTCCCCCCATGCAAATTATATGTGTTTTATTTTGAAAGAGAAGCAAGCCAACAGGAATTTACATAAGGAAATGGACATTTTAATGAAGTTTAACAAGATTAAAGTAAATCAACTGTGCTCATATAAATAGTTTAATTAAGGTAATCCCTGATGCGAAACATTTGTTCAATTTGTGCCTAAAAATGAAAATGGGTTCCACAGATTTTCAGGAACTTCACCTTGTTACTGTGCACGGGTATGGGGACCTTAAATAAGAGCAGTCTTCCCATGGAAAGGCACCTCTGACCACGGGAGATGGGGTGGGGTGGGCCTCAGGATCCCGAGCCTCACCCTGAACTTGACTTTGGAGCTCCCCACACTTCTCTGGGCTGTGGCTTGGTCATCTCCAGCTTCTGCTTTGGCCTGAATAAATGCTGTGATTTTCTAAGGGCTTGCGATTTATTGCTCTTAAAAAAAAGAGAGAGATAGGGTCCCCTGGGTGGCTCAGTCAGTTGAGTGTCTGACTTCGGCTCAGGTCATAATCTCACGGTTTGTGGGTTCGAGCCCCGCGTCGGGCTCTGTGCTGACAGCTCGGAGCCTGGAGCCTGCTTCAGATTCTGTGTCTCCCTCTCTCTCTGCCCCTCCCCCACTCATGCTGTTTCTGTCTCAATAATAAATAAACGTAAAAAAAAAAAAGGAAAAGAGAGATTTAAAAAATAAAAAGGAAGGGTTTATCCTTTAAAAACCTTTAGACTCTGCAAATTTTGCCAGTTGCTTTTAAACCACCAGGTATTAGGTACTAGGTACTTGAGAGCAGGTTAATTGGAAGCTGTGTTTATCATCTGGAGCGAATGTACTTGCACTGTGCCTTTTACTGTCTCCTGCCATCCAGCTTTTCTGCACAGGATGATTTGCTTCTTCACTGCATTCAGAAGAAACACTTTAGTCCTGGTCACCAGCGTTAATTAGTTTGGAGAAACAGGATTGTGTCTCTAAAAATAGTTCTGACACAGAAGGCCGTCATTTGGTGCTGTTATAATCTGGCTGCTTTGTCAGGGGGACATGAGGAGGCTTTGCATCTTATTCTTGGTCCAAGTTCATTGCTAGCATCTCTGCAGTTGGCGAACCACTGGTCATGATCTCTGCAATGGTGCTCACCCCTGTGCTTGGCTACCGGAGGTGTGGACAGCGCCTCCCATGCTTCGTGTCCTCGCAGTCATTCTACTACCAGTCGTTTGTGGGAAATCTCTCCTCTGGTCCTTTTTTTCCCCCCCAATAAATTTTATTTATGAAAGCAACATATAGTCATAGGTATTTTAGACAGTGCAGCGAAGTATAAAGACAACCACAGAAGATGCATGGGATACAACCTGTTGGCTTCTGTTCTTTTGGACACCGTGGATTTCACTGTAACTAACTAGGTTTGCTTTAGCATTGGTCAAGTTCAGAACCAAGTCTGTGGCCGCCTCTGGCACCCATGGCCATTTCAGCAGGTGTTTGGTGAATGAACATTTTATGCCATTCCTCGTCTCTGTTGTTTATTCATTGGAAAATGTGAGGGATGGTGTGCTAAGGTCACAAAAGGGAACAAGAAACACTCCTTGCCCACAGGGGTTCACGCTCTAATGGTGAGGCAGTGAGGTAAACGGTTGGCACAAGATCATGTGGCGAGTGTGACCAAGGTGCGAGCTCAGTGCAATGCAGGGACCACAGGATAGCCATCTGACCCAGCTCTGGGGTGGCCGAGAGGGCTTCCTGGAGGAGGTAAGGCCTAAAATAAGGAGACCTGGACGATCAGGAGGCGTGTCAGCCAGGCAAAGTGAAGACCTCCTGGTCTGAGTCTGACCCTTTTCTCGACACCTCATTTAAGTCTCTCATCTGACCTATCCGTCTGCCTTTGAAATTCTACATCCCCTGGTTGGTTCTATTCACAAATCCCTTGTTTTGTACTGGTGGTGAATTTCCACACGCACACACTTTATACCAGAGTGCTATCTCCTTGAGAACGGAGATTTTTCACTGGACCTAGGATAGCGTAACAGTGTGAATGCGGGGTATCGGTGAGGCGGACAGACCAGCCTTGCTGTGGGCAGCAGAGGGAAGGAATGCCGTGCGGGATGCCTGGGCCCTTGTCTGGACTCTGCCACACGCTGCAGGGCCAGGCCTGTGCTGGGGGGCCTGTGGATGGGAAGAGAACTCCGTGCGGCTCCCCCCACCCAGCTCCATCATCTGCACTTTCTCACCTCTTCAGGTGGCTTGGGCTTGACTGCGGACGACCCTTTCTGTTCTACCATTCTGCTGGCTCAGTTACTGATAATAACGGCACTAAGTCTCAGCTTGCTAGACAGGTGGGCATTTTGGTGGAACTCTGGCAGCAGATGTCTGGATGAGTTGCAAATTATAGATGGCCCCAAAATGCGTGCCTAGCCTCTGAGCTTGGTTATACCTCACATAAAGGTCATTGTTGGCTTTCCATAAACTGGTTCTTGGCCCCTTCTTAGTAGTCGAGAAATGCTTTGGTTAATTTTCTATTTCTGGGCTCTTCGTGGCATTCAGATTGCTTTATGTATTATGTCAGATTAAGATCTCAGAATTGGCATCCCCTTGGTTTATGATGTAGTCATCTGAAGCTGTGTTTTCTCTTTTAGTTTTACATTTGAGTTATTGTGGGTGATGTCACCCAATTCTCCCATTTTTTCCCTCCTCCTTAAACTCTGTGTCCTAATCTGAATTAAATGGATGGCATTCATATAGCAAAGAAATATTTGGGGCGATCTATCACGTATGTGCTGACATTTAAGCTACGTCTTCCTTAGGGAAGAGCTCTACCTCTTTCCAGGCTTTATCTGGGAAAGGTTCGGATCTTTGAGGAAGGCCCAACCCACAGCCCTCTTTTCTGCCTGAGTTCTACAGTGACTGAGAATAAGACAAAAAAATAAAGGGGATCAAGGCCAGAATATCACTGTCACCATGGAAAAGGCGATGTTGGAGAACGTGTCTTGTGTCCAGGGGCAAAGGAGCCTCCTGATGCTGAGTCCAGAGTGAGAGTCCCGTGGGCAGCGGCTCCCCACCTGCACAAGCAGGATGGCAGGAACCAGAGCCAGTCCTGGTGGCACAACGTGTCCCCCAAGGAGGCAGGAGGAAGGGCTGAGTGGCGTCTGCCCAGCTTCAATCTCTAAACTCACTCATCAGAAAAGGACCTTGATTTCCTCAGGGTTACAGAGTGAGGGTGGGGAAGGGAAGGGCCAAAGATGTCCTGCTGAGTCCCTCCTGTCACATGGAAAGAAACATCCAGGGTAGTGAAACAGTGTCTCCCTCCCCCCCCAACCCCAATCCTACTCCCCTCTGAGGAAGCAGAGTAGCTGGGGTTCAAAGGGCAGGCTTTGGAGCCTGACCCCGTTCAAGCTCTAGTCTCCACTTACCGGCTGTGCGGTCAGAGATGAGCTCCTTCACCTGGCTCAGCCTCACCTGTAAAACAAGAGAAAGTCGGTCATTCTGAAAGTCAGGCGAGATAATTTGTTAGAATGCCAGGCACATAGTAAGCGCTCGATAAGTAATAGAAAGTCAAAAGAGAGAGCATGTAGAAATGGCCTCTGTAAATGATGCAATTTTATATAAATATAAAGAAGTATTATTTGCAGTGCTGGTATTAATAAAGTATCGATTCCTCTGGCTACACGGTAGTGTTAGTGCCCCCTGTGTAGGCTTATTTCCATAGGCCAGGGGACCTGATGGCTTGTTCGGTATGCATCTCTTCTCTATCAGCTTTTTCAAAGAAGATCCAGGAGCCAGAAGGAAAGAAGAAATTAAATTAACAAGAGACTTCCTTGTATCAGAATGACCATGCCTCTGTTTCTAGCTATTTCAGCAGAGTCTCCTGGAAGCTGTCATGTAATTCAGTAGCAGTCATTAGAAAGTCTTCACTCCATTTAATTTATGCTGAAAAATCATTAGTGGGACTTTGACGCAGGCTGGTATGTGGCCGTCAGGCCTCGACAGCTCCACTGGCCGGGGGCAGACCTCGAAGTGGGCTCAAGACAAAATGGGGAGGCCATAGCCTCACTCTGCCTCTTCTTGGTCCCTCCTGGTCACCGTCAACAGCCTCATAGTTACTGAGTGTTACGGCGGCCAGCTACTTTCTTGGTTTTGCTATAACCCATGTGAGGTTTTACTACAGGCATTTTACTGTTATACTTGCTCACCGATTCAGGCAGGCACACTCATCTGCGAGGAGACGGCGATGTCTCAAAGTCTGGAAGGAGGCTCCGTAAGGCCCTGGCAGCTTTCACGCCATCCACATTGGGTGTGGACCAGCAGAGCCCCACTTTCCTTGGCAACTGTTATTACTGTTGTCTAGCCACAGCTGCATTTTTTGTTTTGCTTTGGGTTTTTTGTTTTTGTTTGTTTTGCCTTTTTTTGGTTTTAATAACGTTTGCTTTTCTCCCTCGACCAGGGAGCCTTTGAGCATTGCAGTAGGGAGCGGGGCTCTCTGGAAGTTCCGTGCTACATTCTCCAGTCTTAGGACAGGCTCTGTTTCTGCTCTTCTGGTGGAGAAACCTGGCCCTTAGCACCGGGTCTCAAGGATACGAATAGTTGGAGTTTCATTCAGTTCTAAAAGAATTTATAAACCCCTCTCCTTTTCCAGGCCCACAGGTGGAAATGAAATAGTAGTACCCATCTTGTGTGGTTGAAGTAGTAAACGGCAAGTGCCCACAGTACCTGGTACCTGGTAAGCACGTGGCGAGAGTAGCTGAGGTGTGATTATTGGTCGCGGCCTCGGGGAGCAGCCAGCAGGCTGGGAATGACACATAAGCAGATGATCCCAATGCCATCGGATGAGTGCCTCGATGGAAAACACAGAAATGAGGCTGGGGAAGGGCTGGTCGCACTGTCTGGGGGACACACTGAGGACTCTGGCCATGGAACCTGGGGCAGAGGAGGTTTGGGATGACTGGTAACTATTCTCACATATGTAGAAAGGTCCTCTTGGGAAGAACACATTTATTCAGTACTGTTCCATTAGTAAGAGCTAAGACTAATGGATAGAATGTACCAGAAGGCAGATTTTTTGATAGATATGAACAAAAAGTTCCTAATAATCAGGGTTTGCTGACGTGGAACAGGGCTGTCTCAGAATCCTGTCCTCTGTCACCAGAGGGCCCATGCAGAGCCCATAAGGGGAGGGGCAGAGGAGGGAGAGCCCAGGCTTCGGTTCCAGAGAATCACACCTGAACCAAACCCGTGCACCTGCTGTGTGATCCCAGGTGGGATCTGATTCTGGGATCCCACCTAGACCATCTGACTCTGCTTTCCTTGCAAGGGCCCCCTGGCAAGTGCACAAGCCCTCGATGAACTGGGGAGCCTCATGCGAAGTGGTCATCACTGTATTTCCTGCTGAACGTGTCTCGGTTATGTCCCAGCAGTTTGTGGACTGGGAGAATAAATGAATCAATGATTTCCCCCCAAAACATGGCCCTGACGCTTGAATTTGGGTCTTATCTGCAGAGCCTAGTACATATAATAGATTCCAACTTAAAATGTATTGCTTAAAGGAATGAGTGAGGGATTAAGTATGTTAATTACTGCTACCTAACATGGGAGTCACTGGCTAAGCACTTCACAGACATCTCCTTTAGTCCTGAACACAATCTCATGAGGCGGCTCCAGAAGACAGAGGGGCCATGTAATCTGACTCAGGATTAGAACATAAAGCCAGCATGGATGGGAGGCTGGCCCAGCTGGTCTGTGGGTCCTTCTCACCTTTAAGATTCCACATTTCTAGGGCAGCTACACTCTTGGTGAGAAATGTTTGGGTCTGTGACTGGGGGAGACAGATTCCCATTTGGGTCCACCTTCCCTGGGGATCCGGGCTCTCAGTCTGCACGGGGTTGCATCCCTGCTCCTACAGCTTTGTGTCTGCACTAACTTCATGCGCGAACGTTTGGAGCCACGGAAGCTCCAAAAGCAGTGCTTCGCTCTCCTGTGATGCTGTCCGTCCAGGAACGGTCTAACCACCCTCCCCCCAAGAATCACCGCTACCCACTGCTTGGCAGCTAGCGCTCAGGGCTGTGGATTCTGTGATCCTGAGCATGGCTGGACATCTGCCGCTTCCTAACTCTGTGACTTTGGGCAAGATGCTCTTCAAGGCTGTTTCTGGATTGGTAAACTGAGACAATACTGACCTCTTACAGTTATTGTGAGGATCGATGTCAAATGCTTGTCCAGTCCGCTGCTTGACAATGAAAAGCCTCATAAAGTGGCATGGAATGGCCATCCCCAAGTGACTTTTAGAGTTCTCAGACATGGTAGATTCTACTGGATGGATTTACTGTAAGTTGCCTAATTACAGAAACATACATAAAACCATTTTCTCCACCTGCATAAAACTGAGGTGCACAGACGTGGCACAAATATTGAATAAATGAAGACTAAAGTTTCAATCAGTGACAACTGCCTTCCAGCCACAAGTGCCTTCATTTCTCAGTACAGAGAGATTCCCAGGATCATCGGGAATCTGGTCTCCGCCCTGCCAAACTGCCGTATTCCAGCTGAGCTCAGGGCAGAGCTGCAGCTAGAGGAGCCTCCATTGTCTCATCTGTAAAATGGGGGTAACTGTAGCCACTTCATAGGGTCATCAAGAGGATTAAATGAGATACTACACGTCAGGGCCTGGGATCGGGCTTCACAGTGACACTTGCTCAATAGACCTCAGTTCTAGTACCAAATATGAAAAGGACTAGTTCAGTGTCGGGTTGTAAAAGGAGGCACTCACTAAACAGGACTTTCCTTTATTCCTTTTCCATTTACAATCTCCTTCAACCTGTGAAAGCACTGCGCCAGAATAACGAGGCTTTTCTAGCCATCGCGCCAGCTGATGGAGGGCCCACGCTGTGAGGGAAAGATGCTGGGCTCTTTGTTCAGCGGGGACTGCTGGCAGCTGAGCTCCGCCGTGGTGCCGGGGGATCACAGGGGCAGGAAGCTCTGTGCGTCCCTCCTGTTCTCCGAGGGGAGGCTCCGATCCAGCGTCCCGGGCCTGGAGCTCAACACATCTGGCAGCTAAGGCAGAGACGGGGCTGGCAGGCAATGAGTTCGAGAGCGCATTTTCTGTTCCAGGCCCGGCGGAGGCAGGGAGCGGGCACCGGGAGACACCTGCTCCTCACCAGAGCTTCCTCTTCCACCGCCGCCAGGCGACTCTGAGTCTGCTGCCTCCAGCAAAGAGCAGGCAAAATGCACCGGCACACCCAGGCGGCATCTTAATAAAAATTACACATCTGTATTTTCCACGTACTTCCACGCCTCAAAGTCAACAAACTCATTTTTACCTGTTTGGGGGTTGAAATCTTTCTAGAATGCATTACACACACCTGCCTCCTGAAATCGGAAGAACATGAATTGGACACCTTTTCTCCCTTCTTGGGGCCTTGGAGTTAAGAGGTATGCCAATGAACTGTCTCCCTGGAACCCAGACAAACCAGCAGACAAACAACTTTGTCCGTGTTGTCGATGTCCCGCCTGCAAGCGATTTCAAGTTCTCCGTGGTTCTTGACAACCGGCCGGAAAGATTTGTGGATATTTATGGGCAACTTGAGCCCCCACTGGAGACAGGAGCTGGGAGCCGAGCAGGGTGGAGAAGGCAGGGGCCATCCGACCTGGGAAGACCTGGCTTTAGTCTTCTTTTTTCCCACTTGAGAGCTGGGCTGCCAGGGACAGGATATGTAACCTGAGTTTCTTTATAAAACCGAAGATAACAAAGCACACCAAGAGTGTCAGTGAGGTGGAATAGCTCAGGGATCCTAAAGTCAAGTACTGTAGGGGCCAACCAGGTGACATAGGATTTCAACAGGCTGGGGCACCTGGGTGGCTTAATCAGTTAAGCGTCCGACTTTGGCTCAGGTCATGATTTTGTGATTTGTGAGTTCTAGCCCCGCGTCAGGCTCTGTGCTGACAGCTTGGAGCCTGAAGCCTGCTTCAGATTCTGTGTCTCGCCGTCTCTCTGCCTCCCCCTGCTCATGCTCTCTCTCTCTCAAAAGTAAATAAATATTTTAAAAAATGACTACAATAGGCTGGACAGGCATACTGACAAATACCTGAAACAGAGGTTCTCAAGCTTGGCCAGAGACCAGAGAACTTCACCCAAGCCTGGGCCCTGCCTCAGACCAATCCAACCAGAATTTCCTCGGAGAGCCAATAAGTGAAGTGTTTTTGTGATTTCCAGAAATTCCACAGGGAGATCAATTGGTACGGCAGGACTCAGGACGTGTTCATGATGCTTAATTGTGGACTACTTTCTCTAAGGCACTTACACATTGACCTTTAAAATAATCTTTCTCAGGGGCGCCTGGGTGGCTCAGTCGGTTAAGCCTCCGACTTCGGATCAGGTCATGATCTCACGTTCGTGGGTTCGAGCCCCGTGACAGGCTCTTTGCTGACAGCTAGCTCAGAGCCTAGAGCCTGCTTCCGGTTCTGTGTCTCCTTCTCTCTCTGCCCCTCCCCCTCTCATACTCTGTCTCTCTATATCAAAAATAAATAAAACATTAAAAAAATAAAATAAAATAATCTTTCTCGGTGCCTGGGTCATGATCTCATGGTTCATGGGTTTGAGCCCTATGTCAGCGCAGAGCCTGGAGCCTGCTTCGGATTCTGTGTCTCCCTCTCTCTCTGCCTCTCCTCTGCTTGCACGCACACACACACACACACACACACACACACACACACACTCTCTCTCTCTCTCTCTCTCTCTCACAAAAAAAATTTAAAAAAATAAAAAGATAAAATAATCTTTCTCTCCAGTATTGTCCTAAATGGCAACAGTAAACTTGGGAAATTGTCAGTAGTTAGTAGTTTGGTCTGGATGGAGGGGGTGGAGTATGTAGGAAGCAGGGGGATGAGGGACAAGGGTTGGCAGCAGTCTGGTTATAAAGGGCCTTGAATGCCAGGCCAAGGAGTCTGAGCCTTCGCATGCAGGCAAGGGGGAAGACCCGTGGGCACGGTAGGGGAGGAAGAGCCGGCAGCGTGCTCTATAGTTGGCAAGAGAATCGTTCGCGGTTGGCCCATTGAGCGGATCAGATCAAGGCATTCATTCTTCAGAGCGATCCCTGTCCCAGCCCTGGGTTCCTGCCCTTTGCATTTGCATAATTTCCCTTTAGTTATTGCTTTCACTATGTTCACAGCCCAGACTGGCAGGGTCTGGTGCAGGGGAGGATTAAACTGATGGGACCCCAGAGGACCTTTTTTGGTCATATTATTAACCTGACTATTTTTCAGAGATTTGATTAAAAGAGATCATCTGGGGTGTGTTTTCTGCTGCATTTTCTGGAGAGAGCACGGCCATTGACTGTCCTTGCTCCCTGACTGCCCTTCCTGTGTGCATTTAAAAAGCAGGTGTCACACAGAGCTTAGGGGGCACCCGCTTCTAATTAGGTGCTTGTTAAACCACAGGCCTCCAGATTGTGTGGCTAAAATTACTAGTTTATTCAATGAAAAAACCCTGATAGCAATTTTCTTTCACCCTGAAAACAAGCATATTCAGCTCTTTGCTGATACCACGTTTTTCTGAGATGGTTGTTGTTTCTGTTACTATTACTATTTACGGCATGGCGGGGCGGGGGGTGGGGGGGCATGCTGGGTGCTTTGCAAACCTTTGTCTCGTTGAATTCTCACTGGATCTTTGCAAATACTGGATTTTCAGAAGACGAAATCTGGTCTCAGGGAACTGAGTCGCTCCCCAAGGTCACGTAGCTGGTGGGGGTCAAGCTCAGCCTCGGGCTGGCCCCATGTTTCTCTTCTTTCCTACAGTGTCTTCCCTAGGCTGTGCTCACTGCTATCTGCTCGCCTATGTTTAATTGGCCATGTGTCATGATAATAGGAAGTGGTATTTTGGTTAAATAGCATCTGGAAAATAATAAAAATAATGTTTAAATACAGCTTAGAATATATAGTATGGGCACAGATGAAACACCACTAATACTTCCCCTGGACTATTATCATTCCATGGAGTTACCTTAACAAGTGCAGTATTTCCCCACTATAGCAGCGAAGCTCCAAATTCTGAAATTACCCCAAGGGCAAGCGTTTAGTTCTCTGTGACTATTCATGGCGTACCCAGCCTTCCTAGGCCACATTTATCATCTCGCTAATTTGGTCCTAGTCTGTTCCTCTTCCCAGGAGAACGGTGACTGTACAGAATCACTTTGGATTGGGGATTTGTAAACACCCCAGGAACTTGGTTTCTCACTCTCCACCTTTTTATAATACGAGGATAGATCTGTATTCTTTGACCAGACATGAAAAAAGAGATGAGCGGGCTTATAGGATTGCTCTTTGGTTTATTCAGCAAACATTTTCCGGGTACCTCCTGTGTGCCGGATGCTTGTCTAGGGGAGGGGATGGGGCTGTGGAGCCCACCCACAGGGTCTTTTGTCTCAGGGCACACATTCCAAAGGAGGAGGGACAGACGCTAAGCACACAGGGAAGGAAAAATAGGTAAAACGGGAGAAGGTGTGCCAGCAGGAGGGGTGCTGGTCTATCGATGGGGGTGATGACAGAGTCCCTTCACTTCGACAAAGAGATACAAACCCTGACTTGTAGGCATTTGTAGATATAACATTTACTACCTTGACTACACTTAAGCAATGTAAAGATATGTAAAATGTAGCCATTTGTCATTTTGCTGAAATGTAAATTACCTTCCATTGTGAAGGAAGAAGTTTTTGCCTCCCGGTGAAATAATTTGGGCATCGCCTACTACATGAGGTGTTTAGAGAGAATGATGAGTCTTCCCTGCACGGTGGAATCAATTCACATAGATCTTATTTCATGTATTTATTCAACAAACGTTGCTTTAATTTAGTGTCTGTTTTGGTCTGTATACATAAGAAAGCCACTCAATCCCTGCCTTTGAGAAAGGAGAGAAATATGCACAAATAATTATAACACAGTCACCTCTTAAGACACATCAAGGGACCTTTGTGAATCCTTAAATTGACTGTTACTTGTTATGCAGCAATGAATAAATGGTTCATCTGTGTGCTGGGCTCATTCACTAATTAAGTGACTTGTCAATTCACACCTGCCCCTTGGAAGGGGTGACTCAAGGTCATGCAAGGTGCTTTACATATGTCGTGTCACCTCATTTGATCCTGGCGACAATCCTGTGATTGGGATTGCGCCCTCCATCCACACTGCTGCATGCCGCGGCCTTCAGGACCAGCAGTGCCAAGGGCCTAGAGCCCCACCCTGTATCCCGTGGTCCCCATAAGGCATATGGGATACACCTTCTTGAACGAGGACAGTGTTAGCCAGGCTCTAACAGACCGAAAGGAGCATGTCAGGCAGAGAAGGGGGACGTATCGGGAGAGGGAAGCATGCGTGCAAAGGCATGATACACGAAAGCACACACTTATTCAGGCAAAACAGAGACCAGGAACTTGGTGATGGGGGCAGCCGGGGCAGGAACTTGGCAGGAGATGAACTGGGAAAGGCAGACTGGAACCTGCCGGTGGAGGTCCTAGTGCGTTTGGAGGCAGGGTTGACAGGATCCTGCTGGCCACAAAGGAGGAAGGGGAAAGAGGAATCAAGGCTATTCCCAGGATGCGCACCAGAGTGACTGGATGGCGCCTGGAAGACCGAGATGCTTCTCTGTACCACACAGATATCCCATGGGGGACAGTCCCCCAGAAGAGCCAATCGAGAGATGAGAAATGAGCACTTTGAATCAAGGTGTTTGGCCATGGAGTTGGGGAGAGGGGACTCTCCCACAGAGAACACTCCTGGCTCCATTTGGCAGTCAGGTGACTGGGGTGTGACGAGAGAAGACGCTGGAGGGTGCGCTTCCCGTGAGGTCGTCCGGAACGCAGCAGGGGGCAGACATTTCAGGGGAAGAAAAGAAGTCCAGCGTGGGCCAGGTCACCGGGGGGACTTCAGGTGCAAGGAGGTCCAAAGCCTGTCAAAAAGGTGAGGCGAGAGACATTTTGGCATGTGAAGCCACATGGATGCAAACTCCATCTCTGTCACCTGCCAGCTAAGGAGCCGGGGCACGGCACTTCACCCCGCTCAGCCTCAGTTTCCCTTGCGTCACGTGAGGGCGTCAGCAGCACGTACACTACAGGCTGAGAGAATTACGTGACAGCGACACGCGAGGAAGTTAGCGGGGTGCCTGGCATATTGTCAGTGCTCGGTGAACGCTGGCTATCCTCATCATTGTCAGCGTCATTATTGATTTCACAGCCATCGGCTCATCCGTGACAGTGGAGGCCATTGCCAAAGATGAGAAAAAGGATGAGGAAGAGCGCTGCCTTCCTCTCCGTTTCTTTTAGAAGCCAGTGCCAAAGACGTGTTCTAGTTCTCCAGGCTCACTTTCGTGATGGATGTGGCTTCACCTGAGAGTTTGTTAAAATTAACTGCAATTTTAGAAGGTAAGGAGTAAGCCTCTGGCTGTATCCAGCAATCCGGAGGCTCCGCTTTCACGAGAGCTCCTTGGAACACGCGAGTAAGATAATGATGGGCTCAGCGCAGTTCAAATGTTTTAATGGGGAAAAATGGGTGTGAACGGCAGAATCTTAAATGCATTAATTTTCAACATTGTGAAATTAATTGGCTCTCCAATATAGCCGGCTCCTGCAGCAGTTGGAGTTCTGGGGACCTTCCAGTTTTCCCGTTACCTTTAGCCAACAGTTCTTGATTCGGTGGTGGATAAAGACTTCTTTGTTTAATTAGAGTTGAATCATGTTTTGAGAAGGTAGTAATCTAATTAAAATTATACTCCTGGTTTACATGAAGTAGAAAAGGAAGAGGTCAGCAAGTGTTCAGTGGAGGCTGCCATATACCACGAGTGGAGGGACGCAGAGTACCCAGGGAAGAGCGAGACAGGCTCCCTGCCCTGAGGCTGCTCAGGTCTGTGACTAGGGGCTGATGGGAAACAGTGACATCAACCCAAGGTGATCAAAGGTGGTGGTCCCACAGGGCTCAGAGCAGGACCGGACTCCCTCTGCCAGCTGGGTCAGGAAGCACTCTCCAGAGAAGGTGGCTTTGGAGGCGGGCTTTGAAGGATGCCAGTCTGAAGGGAGGCCAGTGAAGGAATGGCACAATGGTCCAGGGAGAGCTAAGGAGATGGAAACTAGGTACCGATCCTGGCGACGGTTAGGAGAAGCATCTTACTTCTCCGGTGGTGGCTAACGGGGTGTGGGAGAGTGAAGAAGAGGGATAAATTGAGGTAGAGAGGAGGTCGTATGTAGGGCCCAGATGGTTGGAATTCCAAAAAAAAAAGGGGGAGGGAGAGATGGGGAAATAGGGAGAGAAGGTCAGGGAGGTGACTGCACATTTCCCATGAGTGTACAATTTTGCGTAATTTATTTTTATTTTTT
This sequence comes from Suricata suricatta, assembly GCF_006229205.1. Lineage (NCBI taxonomy): Eukaryota > Metazoa > Chordata > Mammalia > Carnivora > Herpestidae > Suricata > Suricata suricatta. The sequence goes on from NC_043712.1 coordinate 12,481,071, forward strand.
TAATGTTTTTATTTTTGAGAGAGAGAGAGAGACAGAGTGAGAGCAAGGGAGGGGCTGAGAGAGAGAGGGAGACACAGATCTGAGGCAGGATCCAAGCTCTGAGCTGTCAGCACAGAGCCCAACATGGGGCTCGAAACCATGGACACAAAATCATGACCTGAGCCGAAGTCGGACGCTTAACCGACTGCCCCAATCAGGCGCCCCCAGTTTTACATAATTTAAAAATAGACTTTATGACTATCAATAAAACATGTACAGGTTCATCCCTGCACCCCCCCCATCCAAAAGCAGAGCATTCCTATGAAAGCACCTGTATGTCATCATGAAGTGAAGAAGCAATTACCATTAATTTACATGGAAAAAAATGTTGAGCGTTCTCAGACCGAAAAAAATCACCTTAGTTTTTTCTGATACCAGAGGACAGATCTTGCCAACGGGTGCACAAGCTGCATGGAGATAAAGCACGGAAGCACCCGGACACAGAGCAGGGCTCTGACAACAAGATGCTGAGTCTGGGAAGGGGCTGGCTGGGGCCACCCTCTCCGGTCCCCGGGGCGGGGGATGCCGCCTCTACCACAGCTCCCCGCAACACCAACGTTGAACACTCAGTTCAATTTTTGCTTTTTTCCATAAAATCCTCTTTGGATGTGTGTGTGTGTGTGTGTGTGTGTGTGTGTGAGCGCAAATAAGTACTAACAGTAGGTCTTTCCTAAAAGCCAAGTGGCAGAATACCAGCTTTTGAAATGCAGGGTCTACCTTAGCTCTTTCAAGCCCTTTGCTGGGAAGCTGTGCTTTGAGAGACTGGATTTGACCTGTGCCGTTGCCGGATACCTGAGGCTGAGCTGGGTTGTCAGGTTCCAGAAACGAAGGAGGACGAGCCAGGCTGGAAGACAGCAGAGGAAAGGCGTTTGTCCCTTTTGGACAAATGACCTTCTCAGGTAGCACAAGAGATTCACTCACCTCTCATCCCCACCGCCCTCCCCGCCTCCCCTCTGCCTGCTGCTCCTGGCCAAGCAGAAGTAAAGCTTCCGCTGATGAAATACTTCTCAGGGCTGTCGCTGCGTCCGCCAGCTGCCTGTCGCGTAGCCTGCTGCTGGGCCGGAGTGGGGGGGAGGGTGGGGCACACAGGAGCCCCGGATCTCCGTGTGCTTGGGACTCAAGCTTTGTCTTGGTTTTTCTATTACAAAACAGAATTTTAAAGTTTCAGAATCCGCAACATTTTAAACATTCAGAAAGCAACATAATGGATATTTATGCACTTCCCACCAGGATTCTGCAGAGGTGAACAGTTTTGTCCCATCTACTTTGAATCTCTCTCTCCCTCTAAGAAAGAAATCACTTTACAGATACGGCCTCCCTTCTTTCCCCCACCCCGGCCCCAGGAACCACTATAGTCTTTTACACTGACTATATATGTCTGTATTTATAAACAAAACACACAATTATTTTATACATCAATTTTTATATGAATGACACAGCACTATACATGAGCCCTTTTACCACTAGCCTTTTGGCTTCATAGTGCGTTTCTGATATTTATCCACGTTGATGTGTTGGCATGCATGCTGGATCTGTCTTATTTATTTTAACTGGTGTATAATATTTCTTTTAATAAACCACAGTTCATTCATCTTCTCTCTCCTTATCCGCTCACTCTTACCGAAGGAAAGCGACGTTGTGTCTCCTCTTTGCTGTTATGGGCAGCGCGGAGATGAATATCCTTGCCCATCGAAGAGGTTCCCTGGGCTCAGCGCCTAAAAAACGATCTGCACCATCTATGCTACTGGTTCTCTTTAAAATATCAGACTTTATCCATTTGGTGTGCTGCGGTATCCCTTGTCCCTCCAACACCGCCTGCTAAATACTCAATCAGTGTTTGCTAAAAGATTGAACATTGACAAGTTATTCTCCGAAGTGGTAGCACTAACGTGCATTCCTTCCTACCCAGTTTATAGGAGTATTTCCATTTTTTTTTTTTTTTCAAAAAGTAGGCTCCACGCCCAACATGGGGCTCGAACTCAAGAGTCTCACGGCCTACAAACTGAGCAGCCAAGGAACCCTGAGTATTTCATTTGCCAATCTGATGTGCATTAAATAGTATCATATGGCTTTAATTTGCATTTCTGTGATCATTAATGAAGATGATCATCTTTTCATAGGTTTTTTGGCTGTTTGGATTTCTTCCTCTATCAATTAACCGTTCATATTATTTGCCATTTCTGTTTTCTTACTCATTTGTAGAAATGCTTTACTTAGATTGAAAACCCTTTGTTGGTCATATGGGTTATACTTATGGTTGCTCAGGCTATAATTTGTCTCTTACTTTTGATCTTTTAGTTTGCCTTTTTTCTAATGTTTATTAATTTTTGAGAGAGAGACAGAGTGTGAGTGGGGGAAGAGCAGAGAGACAGGGAGACACAGAATCTGAAGCAGGCTCCAGGCTCTGAGCTGTTAACACAGAGCCTGACATGGGGCTCGAACCCACGAACTGTGAGATCATGACCTGAGCCGAATTCAGATGCTTAACCGACTGAGCCACCCAGGCACCCTAGTTTGCCTTTTAATAAACAGAAGTTTTCAATTGTATATAGTAGACTATATCAGTCTTATTATTTGTTAGGAATTATAGCTTTATTTCTTCCTTTCTGCTCCTTGTATTTTTTATTTCTTTTCAAATGCCTGTGCACTAATGATTACAGACATGCCTGCCTTGTTTTTGCCCTTAAAGGGAATGCCTGTGACATTTCATCACTGAGGATGATGTCATTTGTGGGTTTGGGCTGACATCTTTTCTCAGGTTATTTTATATCATCCTTGCAATCCTAAGATAATCCTTGGTAATGATATATGATTTTTTTTCATATTTACTGGATTTGTTTCCAGGTGTTCTCTTTGGTCCTTAAATTTATTTTGTCTTTCCAAATCATTTTCCTTCCCTTAGGGACTTGGTTTCTTTTGTTTGACATTTTGATTATTTTAAACATACTTATCTCAGGATTTTGCGGTCTGCCTTGTCCTTTTTTCAGGGAGAAACATCTCTTCATGCTTTTCAAACTGACTCTGTCCTTTGCTTCCATTGGCACGTACAGCCCCCGAGTCACCAAACATTTACTGAGCAACTACTATGTACAGTAGTGTATCCAGACTCCAAGAATTTATTGTGTGGTGAATACTTGTCACACAATCAGTGCTTACTGTCCACCAATCCCTTGCCCAGCAAAGTGATATGAGAGCCCAGGATTTGGAGTCAGATGAATCTAGATTAAAATTCCGGCTCCACTGATTATTCAATGTGTCACTGTATGTTAGCGAGGTGGTAACCTTTTAAAGCTCCAGTTCACGTCTTCTATTAACATGGGACAGCAATAGTGTCTACTTCATAGAGTACATCCCACGCCCGCGATACAAAATCCTGAGCACGGCATCGGACACAAGGTAGTACGAACCTATCAAAACGAGCTGTTGTTATCATTTGTGTCCATTTTCCCACTTGATCCTCACAGTTGCTTTAGGAGACACATTATTATCATTTGACAAATGTCATATGAGCATGTGGAAACATTTAGTAAACATTCCTACAATGTTGGGTTTTTATGAATGTGTGTAAACGGGCTTGGAAGATTAAAACCTCGTGCGGATGGGAAGGAACGTCATCCTCTGAGATGGTTTTAAACCCAAATTCTGGCCTGTATTTAGAGGTGTCCTTACAGAAATTTAAAATCATATAAAAGGCCCAGAGAAAGAGCCTAGTATATTTGAAAAGGAGGGAGCAGAGAAAGGATTACAAATACTATTATGTTTTTAAAGCCTATAGGATGATGTAGTAAAGTGTCTCAAAATGATTTGCCTATAGCGCTAGTTCATCTAAAAATTATATGGTTTATGTGGCTGGAAGCTATTCGAAGGAAACATGGTGAACTGTTGAGTGATGATCTCTGACCCGTAACATTACAGATAACTGTAATTGTTTCTTTAAGCTTTTGTGTATATTCTGAGTTTCTACAATGAGGCTGCTCTGGGAAGGAAAAGAAGGAATCAGGGCCTGCCCATTAGACCTGGGTGCAGGTGGCCTGGCCTCAGGTCCCAGGAGGCCCCCTGCTAAGCACGTGCGGGACCTGGGATCACAGAAGTGTAACCTCGCCTCCTCTCTATCCACACCCCAACTTGAAATTGATGGCCCTAATTTACATCCTCTTGCTGGCTGATTGTGGTGGCTTCCAGCTTGCCAAGCGATCACCGACGTCTTACGCTGAGTCCCCATTTGAAGTTCTCTTCTCCTGTTCCACCGCCTGGGTCTTCCTATCCCCAGCCTCTCATGTTGGGAGGGAGGATCTCCAAGCAGGAAAAGCCACCCTTAGGCAGAGTTCATCTCTTTCCGGGGATAGTGAGGCTGCTTTTCTCAGAAGCGGCCAGCAGGGGTCAGTGCACCCAGAGACGGGTAGAGACTTGGTGCCGATCTGGCCGAGGGTCCAGTTTCCCTGAGCTCTTGCTGGGAGCAGGTACTATGCTCTGTGTGCCCCGGTCTTTCTTTCTCCCCACTCTTTTCCCAGTTTGTCCAGGTTCCTAAGCCAGGAACCATGGAGGTCCCCGTGAACTCTCAGTGAGTTTTCTTGAGCTCACCTTGATCCTGTCATTCTCTGCATCTCAGGTGACCCCCCTCCAGTGACCCCTGCATCCAGGTGACCATCCTCTCTAGTTCAGAGAGCTCTAAGACTCTCAGAATGTATTCTCTCCTCACTTCCTCTTTCCTCCATCCACTTTTTTCTCCTTGTAGCAGCCAGAGGATCTTTTCAAACCTCAAATCTGAGTTAATAAGACATAAAACACAAAACACCTCGGTGGCTTTTCATTTCCTCATAGACTACAGATAAAACCATTTAAAAATGACTGCCAAGGCTTTGCATCATCTAGTCTAGACCAGCGGTTCTCAAAGTGGGGTCCTCGGACCCCCAGGGTCCTTCAGGATCTTTTCAGGATAACTGAAGGCTCAAAACTATTGTCATCACCATAATACTAAGACATCATTTGCCTTCCCGCTGTGTTGACTTTTGCCCTAATGGCGTAAGCACAGTACTGAGTGAATCTGGCTCCTTCTCAGTGCTTAAGACAGAGGCACCCAACTGTGTTAGCAGTCGCTGTTAACCGTTCTTTACTGCTCCCTGCTGTCTTACGGCTTAAAACAAACACACGAAGCAACAAACAAACAGAAGAAAATCCTAGATGAAACAGTACAAATCATTAATTTAAGTAAGTCTCAGCCCTGGAGTGCACTTCTTTTTAATATTCTGCGTGGCAAAATGGCAACTGTGTGTAGAGTGCTTCTACCGCTGTGGCAACCAGAGTGTTTGGCCGGAGGAAAGGCTCTCTCGAGGTCCTGCGGGTCGAAGCCGCATCAGCCCCTTTGGTCAAGGAGTGATTGCAAAGTTCTTGATCGTGGAGGGAGTGATTGGGAGAGAAACTAGTTATTCGGGTGTAGGCCGCTGGCAGACATTTTCCTGAACCTGGAAGACGAGGGCTTCTCATTTCAAGGAAGATAACCAGCCACATTTGCCGCCAATGATAAAATCGGGATGTTTAACTAATAAATAGAATTTTAGTAAACTTGGGTCTGCCACTGAGTCTGATGGCTTTGCAGTATTTAAAGGTTCTTCTGATGAGATCAGTGGTGATATTAATGAATGTGATTTTCTGGTTTCGTATAATCAATGACACGGTGTTTAGAAACGCTGCATAAACCACTATTTTCTAAATATGAGGGCATGATGCCAACTTCCTGAGTAAATGATTCATTCAAAGTGCGAGAGAGACCAGTAGATTTTCCCAACAGGGGGCAACTTCTACTGATAGATTTCAGCTTCCACATGTGACTGACCTTTGAGATGGCGCCACTTGGCAGAGTTGGGGAACGCCAGATTTCCTCCACGTACTTCCACCCCAGCCATATCACAGTAGACAGCACAGAAACAGATACAAGAACCCAACTATCTTTTACTAAGCCAGACATTATAGAGGTTTCTTTTAATGTTTAATGTTTATTTATTTTTGAGAGAGAGAGAGAGAGACAGAGACAGAGACAGAGACAGAGAGACAGAGTGCAAGCCGGGGAGGGGCAGAGAGAGAGAGAGAGGGAGAAACAGAATCCGAAGTAGGCTCCTGGCTCTGAGCTGTCAGCCCAGAGCCCGATGTGGGGCTCGAACCCATGGACCATCATGACCTGAGCTGAAGTCGGACGCTTAACCAACTGAGCCACCTAGGCACCTCCATTTTTCTTAAGATTTATTTTATTTTTAGAGAGAGGGAGCAGAGGAGGGGCAGAGGCATGAGAGAGAGAGAGAGAGAGAGAGAGAGAGAGAGAGAGAGGGAATCCCAAGCAGGCTCTATGCTCAGTGCAGAGCCCAGTATGGCTCTGGGATTATGTCCTGAGCCTAAATCAAGAGTTAGACACTCAACCGAGCCACCCAGATTGCCCTGTTATTGTTATTTTTAAATGAATATGTTAAAAACTTGTCTGTCTTAATTTCTCTTATGGTGAAGAGATAGACTATAAGTGTATAAAGGACTCCCCAGCGCCCCCCCCCCCCCGCCCAATTTGGGAACCACAGATCTAGAGCCTAGATCCAGAGATCGGATCTCTACCCTCACCTTGCATCATTCCTAGCATTCCCTGAGCTCCCTCCTTCTTTCCACGACTTCATAGTTCCTCCAGCCTGACTCCCTTCTGCTCATGCTCAGGGCCTTTGCATGTGCAGTTTTATGGGCATAAAATGTATTTGTTTTCTGTTTGCCGATATTCTCTCATTAATCTCTACTCTCTTGCCCGTGACGGCTCAGGGAAAGCCTCCTGTTTCCTTGCACCCGTCAGATGCGTTTTGATCCCCTCCCTCCCGGAGGCTCCATGTTAATATGTTTCATATCTGCTCTTCCACTCTCCCTTCAGATTTAAATTCTTGTTATGTCCTTCCTTTATCATTTCCCCTTTGTGCCTATTTTACAAGTAACACCTCCTCTGCTGTCTGTTGTGTCACATTAATCACCACCTGTCTGATACAAGAGAGAGGAAAAACCAACCGACATTTTCAATGCTAAGGGAGCCAGTTGATCAATCTTTTTTCCTTGAGATTTCATAAATTTTTAAGAGGGTTCTCACATCCCTCTTTACACACTCCAGTGTAATTTACTCTGTGGTGTTTTTTTTTAGCTCAGGAAGCAAAGCATCTGCATTTTGTCATTAATGAAGCCGATTTTCCTGTCTCTTATACGTGGAAATCTCTGAAGTGTGTGCTTATTTTTTGTATCTGCCAAACTTCCCATTTTAATGGGACCTCATCTTTTTACTGAGCTCCAATCCCTTGAAGTGTAAACTCAGACCTCACCTATCCTCAGGATCAGTGGGAATTAGCCTTATTATTCGATTTTTCTCTGCAAAAAAACTGGGTTATCTAGATCTATCAGCCTGCCATACTACTATGAAAGGTTTGACGAGATTTTCTTTTTGAACTGTAAAGAAAGCCTTTGTAACAGCACAGACTATCTGTGCTGTCAGCGAGGGGGTCTCGGAGAGAAGCTTCTCCTGGCCGCTAATAATCCTAGGCAAGCTTCTCTTCCTCTCAGGACCTGCTTTTCCCATTTGTGATGTGAATGGGCTGGGTGTTCACTAACGCTCATCCTGCCCTAAGACTCTGTAATCCAAAGGCATCCCGAGAGCCTGGGATGTGCCCAGACTGCGCCTGTTACCGAGAAGGGAGTGGGTGCAGGAGAAAACCAGGCTGCTTCCTCAGAAGAGCACAGTGCGCTTGGAAACCAACTATTTAAATCTCTGAAAACATTAGGTGCAATACGAGATGATATTTATCTGTAATATACATACACACATAAGTATGTCTCTATATATTTTATATACCTCCCACCTCCCTTTACCAGGCCCCTTGCCACACCCTGGTGCATGATGGCAGCAGATAAAGGTCAAGTTTATATGCTCATAGGCTTGTTATGGAGACAAAGAGAACATGCAGCCTCCAAAGCTCAACATGCAGGTGCGTGTGGTCAGCAAGGACGTACCAGGGGGCCTCAGAGGATGCTGACCTCATTGAGAAAAGTTGTAGAGGGGGACAGTGAGAGAGGAGCTGGGGGTGGTACCAAAATGTCTCTGCCGCACGTGTGGCGGGACCAGTGGAACTCTCCGGAAAATAGGCGCCAAGCCTGAGGGGCAAGTGAGGTGGCCAGTGGGGCCAGGAGGATCCCCTAGGAGGGCCCTCATCAGGGCTCCAAGGCCTATGTCCAACGTTGACCAAGTTGTTCAGGGTTCCTGAGCATTGTCCTTCTCTCCGAAGCCTAAGGACTGAACGTCATCGGCTGGAAAGACAAGTGTGAGATGGGCAGGCAGGACGGAACTTGAGAACATAGTCCTCCCCTTCAACAAGATCTAGTAATAGAGCAGCTCATTTTAACCTCGCAGCCACTTAGCTCGCTCCGTCTTCCATCTGGGAGGGATTGCATGCCCGCAAGGGGCTCCGAGGATGCCGCGTGGCCTGGTGCTATTAGCACGTGCTCCCTGCCCCCAGCGCATTAGACCATTACCGAGCGGGGCTCGGGTGTTCCACAAATGGGGCCAGCTTGCCGCTCAGGCAATTTCCTAGTGAACGGCCCAGCCAGGTGGAGCAGGGAGATAGCCGGCCTTACCGAACACGGCAGGCTAATACTAATCATTAGGTCTTTGAACCTTGCCATGTTACCAATTAATGGTAGAATAAAGTGAAACGAGTAATTAGATGGATTCCAAGCCACCGGCTGTGCTTCCCTGCTTGAGTGCCTCCCATTTCCTTACCAATTCAATTACTAAGAAGAAGGGCAGTGTGGGATCCTATTACTTAAAACATCGATGACTGCTCTCTACCAGAAACATTCAATGGGCACTTACTGTGTGCCAGAGTCTGAGCTAAGAAACCTGCATGGGGGTGCCTGGGTGGCTCAGTCAGTTAAGCGTCCAGCTTCAGCTCAAGTCATGGTCTCACAGTTCATGGGTTTGAGCCCCACGTGGGACTCTGTGCTGACAGCTCGGAGCCTGGAGCCTGCTTCAGATTCTGTGTCTTCCTCGCTCTCTGCCACTCCCCCAATCGCACTGTTTCTCTCTCTCAAAAATAAATAAATATTAAAAAAAGAAAGAAATCTGCATTTAAACACGCATCCTCACAACTGCCCTGTGAGGTGTGGATAATGTATCGGCTCCGTCGTAGAGGTGCCAAGGTCAAACCATTAGAGACGTATTAGGGACCACTCAGACCACCTGACTGAGTGGCAGACCTGCGATCCAAACCCTGGTCTGCTGACACCAGAGTCCAAGCCGTAACTTGCTCCCTACTGCCGACGGCACACCAGACACGGGTGCCCTGGAGGTGGGCAGGAATGTTCATTTTGAATTCACCCACGTGGGAGCTGAGGTGCGAGCGGCCAGCTGCTTGCTGGAGCCACTTAGGGAGTCCCAGGCTCTGGCCAACACAGATGCCCTCTCCACCCTCTAGTGCTTATAGGCTTTTATCCACAATGGGGTGCAGGCCTGGGGTGCTGGGGGCTGGGGCATGCACATCTGGGCGCACCTGTAACCCGTAGGCCCTTGTGATCTGGAGAATCAGGAACTTGGTCCTTCTGATCCAGGGGCCACGACTGCCAGCTAAGCGGCTGCCCCTAGGTGGGTCATTTCCTCTCCCTGTGGCAGGTGACCTCAGAGGGCTAGCATTCTCTGGTGGCTGATTGATACGGGATTGAGTTTAATTCATTGCCAGCCATAAGCTTCCTCGTTGAGCGGCTTGTGTTGAGATGCGGAACACGGTTTTAGTAATTGTGTAACTGAGAAAATGAACCAATTCACATCTGTATTTTCCACAAATAGTCACTTTGGGCTACTCCTGTAAGCCATGAAACTATTTGAGTAAGAGCTTCTAGAGGCCAAGTGCCTTGAAGAACCGAATGCCTTTACCACCTTGAGCCCAGATATTGTGTGTTTTGCCCTGTAATCTGCACGTCACAGTGACACGGAACAGCCGGAGGTTCCCTCCTGGTCCCGCTGCAGAACACTGCTGTCTCTCTTATGCCTCTTCCTGTGGTCTGAGTTCGGCGCCCTGGGCCTCAGTTTCCTCAGATGGTGGAATCAGACTGGGTCATCTTTAAGCCACTCTTGTAGGACTCAGATTCTGTGATTTTCCATTTACTGACCCCCCATTCCCTTGCCTCTCGTTTGCGGCATGCGGTAGTCCCTGTATGTGAATTCTTTTCAGAACATAAGCATTTACTTCACTAATCACTGAAGCTTTACAGTTTAGTCGCTTAAAATGGGAGATTTCGTTTAAAGCTTACAGATATTTGTTTTCTTCATGTAGTAGATATTAAACTTTTTCCTGATAAGTTTGGTTTATCATTTTGAATATCAAACCATATGAACTTAACACCCCAGAGGGCTGTGATCCCCCCTCCTTGGTCTACAAATGCCCCAAGGAGCAAAGTGGCCTGTCACGGATGACACAGCTCAAGTAGGGCAGAGGGTGGGTCCTCCGAACCCAGTCACACTTCCGGACCAGTGCACCCTTTTTCTTTTCGATCGTGATGTCAGGAATTGTTGCCAAACAGACGTCACGTGTATTCCCAGCACCTGTGCAGGAACGGAAACATGGCGAGCACTAATTACTATCTCAGGAATGAATGCGTGAGCTTGCATTCCCGTAAGAGGCTCTGCTTTATAGCGTTGGCATCCGATGGGGTACATTTCGTCCACCCCTCTCCTGTACATTTTTCATACACACTCCGTGGCTGGAAGAGAAGCTGCAAATAAATGCCCCCTGACTCTCCTAAAATAAAATGCATGAACTTTATGGAAACTCTCTGCAGTTTGGGGGCCTTTAGGGCTTCCTGCGTGTTTGCAGGCTATGTTTTGTTAGCTGAAATAGTCTGAAACGGCATGTTCTACCTAAAATCACAGAGGTTGTCTCTGATAGGCTTAAGATTATTTTTTTGTCCAAATGAGAAGAGTCATTTTATACTAGTGTGGTAAATGTATGTTATGCATGTACATAAAATTGAATAAATGTTTTTAAAGCAATCTATCATGACTAAAGAAATCACATCCATTTTTCTGGAAGCAGTAGCCCTTACCAAGTAAGGGCTAATCGAAGAGGCCGTTCTGAAGCAGAATTCTTGAGAGAAGCAGAGCATGAGCAGGGGAGGGGTAAAGAGAGAGGGAGACATGGAATCCGAAGCAGGCTCCAAGCTCTGGGCTGTCAGCATAGAGCCCGATGCAGAACTCGAACCCACGAACTGTGAGATCATAACCTGAGCCATGCAGGCGCCCTGTGAATTCTTGATCTTCCTAAATCACAGACATGACCATGTGTTTCGTACCCGTCTCCCCCCCTCTTTCCATGTTTCTCAATCACCTACTGTGATACTTTAAGACCTGAGTGCCCCCATGGAAATCACCTGGCCACATTTTTAGTAATATCAAAGTCTCTGGGCTTGCCACCAGAAGCGTGCATTTTAGCAAGCCCCTTGTGATTTCTCAAGCACACCAAAACCTGAGGGTCACTCACCTCTATGGTGAGATCCAAACCCAGTGCAGAATATACAAGATCCTCTGTGACAAGATCTTAGCACCTTCCCAGCATTGTCTTCCACCACCTTCTGCCTCCCGGTCATTCCCGCTGTAATACTGTTGTTCCTTCTCCTCAGAGCACCTTTTTGCCCCTTTGTCTGACCAGCGAACTCGTAAACCTCCACCAGTGTCTTACTCAGGTCAATATCCTCTAGAACTCTTCCCTGCTTTCTAGCATTAGAAAAGAAAGAAAGTAAGAAAGGAAGGAAGGAAGGAAGGAAGGAAGGAAGGAAGGAAGGAAGGAAGGAAGGAAATAAAAAAATTTTTTTGAGACATACTGATCCAAAAAGCTGCATCGCGGTTTAGGGAGAGGCTGACATTTGTTGAACAAAAATAATAACCATGAAGGTCAAGTTCCGAGGGAAAATGGAAAGCCTGGAGAAAACATAATGATAATAAAAATAGCTAGCGGGCTGCACAGGTGTGCATCCAGAGTGCGTGCTCTGTGCAAGACACTGTTCGAAGGGTGTGTAAGCACTACCTCAATTAAATTTTACAACAGCACTAGAGGGGGAGGGGCTATGCTCTTCCCCTCTTGGTGTTGAGGCGGCTGAGGCGCAAGGACATGGAGCAGTGGGTCTAAGTACAGCCCCCTCAGCAGGGCCCAGAGCCAAGTCTATCTGAGACCAAAGCCCCCGCCCCTGACAGGGGAGGGGGCAGCGGGGTGACATGGAGGAAGGACTGGTCTTTTGTTGCCAGAGGATTGGACCGAAGACCCTTCCCTGCCACTGGTCAGCTCTGAGCCACACACACTGCTTCTCCTCCCTGGTTCTCGGATTCCTGGCCGGGGCCACAGGGTGAGGAGAGGCCATGGGGGACCTCCTTGGCTCCGCGCTTGGCACCCGGCCAGCACCCAGTGGATGCCGGATGCTGTTCCCATCGTACGTTCATCTGAGAAGGAAAGGAATTAACAAATGGGAATAAACCCTTCATTGACTGTGCGGCTCTGAACGAGAAGAGAGAGGAGCTGTGTTGTTTTTAAAATTTTTTTATTGTTTTCTTTTAATTTATTTTTGAGAGAGAGACAGCGTGAGCAGGGGAGGGTCAGAGAGAGAGAGGGAGACACAGAATCCGAAGCAGGCTCCAGGCTCTGAGCTAGCTGTCAGCACAGAGCCCAACGCGAGGCTCGAACCCACGAACCGTGAGATCATGACCTGAGCTGATGTCGGCCGCTTAATCGACTGAGCCACCCTGGCGCCCCTGGAGGAGCTGTTTTTAGGGTCTAAACGAAGTGTGGGCCCCCTGAGACCAGGAGGCCCTGCACAGAGCACACAGACAGCAGCGAGAGCTGGACGGGATGGGACGGGGTAGGGACATGGGCCGTGCAGGGCCTGCCCGGGGCCAGTCCTGGCAGGGGCCCAGACCTGGGCACCTCCAAGTGGAGGCTCTGCACCTCTGAAAACTCGCGGCTACTTCCTGGCGGGCGTGTCTGAAGGCAAACTTCAAAGTGTGTGTCAGGATCCCCTTATGGCTCTAAAGATTTAAAAAAAGCCCTCAAGAGACGAAATAACCTCAGAGCCTCCCACGGGTAAACTGATATCTTTTTGAGAGGAACGCAGAACGGCGAAGAGACTGATACGACAGGATTTTCAGAGCTGCAATGGCATGAGAAGAGTGTGAAGGAAAGATGAAGGCTTTACCTCCTCAAGAGCGGTCCTGTGCCTTTCATCCGGAGGTTAGAGGCCCTGGGGGCCAGGCGCCATTCTCCTAATGGGGGACGCCCATCAACAAGGGTGAGGTCAAAGGAGGGGAGCAGGTGGCTGCCATCCACTCATTCACGCCACAAGCCTGCCCTGAGCCTTGGGCCCTGGGCTGAGCTCTGGGCACAGGGAGACTCAACAGACCTGTCTCTGCCACTGGGGCACGCGTGCTCGGCCCAAAGGCAGTGTGGGAGCCCATGGAGAGTCTGGGTACAGCTGTGGGAACCCAGAGAGGAAGCCCTTCACTAGGTCTGGGAGTGTCCGAGGGCTGAGGGGGAGCCCATGAACCTGAAGAATGAGTAGGTGTTTGCAAGAGGAAGATGAGAGAAGGCATCCCAGGCAGAGAAGAGCCTGTGAGCAACGTCCTGAATGGGCCTGGAGTGTCCAGAACGCGGGTAGGAGAATCCGCAGGGGTGGGGCAGGCAAGGAGGGGCTGGAAGGCCGGTGAGGCCGGTGGAGCCAGGCAGTGAGAGGCCTTGCCTCCCCTCCAGGGGTCCTGGGGCCCGGGACGTGGCCTGTGGGCTCTGGGGAGCCAGAAGACACTGAAGGAACAGGGAGTCACCCTCTCTGGGTTTTCAATTTTGTTTTTCTAAGCTTCCGCCTTTGGGGAAACAAAAAACCAAAACACCACACCTCTTCTCTTTGTCATGTTCTTCGGCACCTCAGTCTTTCCTTCAGGAATGTCATGGTGGAGGATTGGAACTGAAAATCTGCCGGAGATATTAGAGATCAATAAAAAGAGCCTTTCTGAGGAGAAATGAAGAGCGAATTGCCTGTGTCCTGCTTCTCTCCTTCAGCCGAGCCCGTCCTCCCTGCCGTGATGAGAAAATTCTTGTAATAAGACCATACAGTCGGATTAAAACGGGTTGAAAAGAAACAAAATCAATACTTGGCCATTTGTTTTATTATATAGAGCCCTCAGACTTGCTCACAGACATGTTGGTTAGCTTCCAGTCCCTTGTGACAAATGACTGTCTCAGGGAGAGTTAAAATGTCTCTCACAAGCTGGAGGAAATCTCCGGAACGAATTTCAGTTGATAAAAGTAGCTGGGCTTGATGATTTTGCTCAGGTTAAAAAAAAAAAAATGCTTGTTATCCCCACAGGCATTTCTGCAGGAAATTGCTTGGGCCTGGTTTTTCTCTCCTTTTTCTGGAAGTGCCCAATTTCACAGTGACCCCTGCCTTTTCCTCAGGGCTCTCCCCAAAGCTATTCTCTGCCCGTCTTCTCCTGTTTCATTTTTAAACATCTCGTCTCCATCCGCAGAACCCTCACCTACCCCCTTGTGTCTTGCTTTAACAGGTTTTTTTCATTTTCCTCTGAATGGCTTGTCCGCGTCCTCTGACTCTGGGTTCACTTGTTGACTGAAACAAACAAACCAGCAAACGACATGATACAGTCTAGGGAACCCAGGAAATGGGGGAAAGCCAGGGCCAAACCGCTTCCGAGCGGGGAAGGACGGAAACACTCTAGTGTCCAACTCCACAAAGTCTCTACACGCCAAGCCACTGAGCACCGACTCTGGGCCAGGCCCTGCGTCGAGTTTTGGGAGCATGAGAGGGATGATGCTCCAGTGGCGAGGTCTGGGAAAGCCACTTACTACTCTAGCGTGAGCACCGATTCCGCGGAAGGAGGAATTCTCTCATTCAAGGATGAAACTAGAGTGTCCGCCCTCTGACAGCCAAAGGGAGGCAGCAGGACCCTGGAAAGGAGGCGTGGCTGGAGCCGGGCAGGTCAGGTGTGCAGCCCTGGGTAACTTGTCAGCGTCCTCAGCAGGGAAAGCCACTTAACTCTCACTGAATCCCAGCGTCCGCACCTGTAAAGTGAGGTGCCTGACGTCTAGGGCTGCTGGGCGTATTGAAAAGTGAGTACTGTTTTAAAGCCCTTTTTTGGAACAATGCCTGGCCCACAGGATGCCTCCGAAAGTGTTGATTTCACCCGTTTCCAAAAGATGCCCCGTGCAGGTTTTGAACAAACAACACTAAAGCATTAAAAAAAAAAAAAAGTAATGCTAAAAACAAAATTTTGAGAAAAATGAGAAAAGCACACCCCAAACAAAAAACTTCCAACTCCAACGTCTACCAACGGGGCTAATGCTTCTCTATAGACTGTCGACCGTGTTTTCTTGTAATGTACCAGCTTTGAGTCCGCTGGTTTTTAAGTGACTGTGGCCTAAACTTCCCCCCACATTGCTCTGCAGTCCTCACTGTCATTCTCAGTGCAGACAGAACATCCCAGGGAGCAGCTGTACCACAGTTTACCCCGTCGCTGGACATTTATGTGGCGCTCGATTTTGTTCTTCTCTAAATAAAACCCTGCTCTGGAATAACTGAGTCAAAGGCAAATGCCTGTCTTTAAAGATCTTGCTGCAAAGGGCCTTTTTGCTTTTTCAAAGGGTTGTAAATGCCATCTTGGCTGCTGTTTGTGTCCATGTGTGCCCATTCTCCTGGAAAGCCTTAGGTGCTGCCTTTATTTAATTTATTTTTTTAAATGTTTATTTATTGAGCAGGGGCGAGGCAGGGTGAGGGGACACAGAATCTGAAGCGGGCTCCGGGCTCTGAGCGGTCAGCATAGAGCCTGATGTGGGGCTCGAACACACAAACCACAAGCTCTTGATGTGAGCCGAAGTCAGACGCTCAACCGACCGACCGAGTCACCCTGGTGCCGCAGGTGCTGCCTTTAAACTAGTTGCCAATTTAGGGAGTTTTAGATGGGTTTTAAGTGTGCGTGTCTTCGCTTGCTAATGGACTTGAGCATATTTCCAAATAACTGTTTATGATTACTATTTATATTTGATTTTATGGGATCTGGAATTTATCTACCTGTATCTCTTGTCCATCTGATCTTTGGGATTTTGAGGTTTCACACACACACACACAGACACACACAGTTACAAGGTAATAGGGACCCGTCTGGGGCACTG
The DNA here is from genome assembly GCF_006229205.1 of Suricata suricatta. Taxonomy (NCBI): domain Eukaryota; kingdom Metazoa; phylum Chordata; class Mammalia; order Carnivora; family Herpestidae; genus Suricata; species Suricata suricatta. The sequence goes on from NC_043712.1 coordinate 12,497,330, forward strand.
ACTTCAGGGCGCGGTCCCCTCCTAGCCAAGCCCAGAGTGGACCCCCCCCCACTATCACAGGTGACAGTAGGGGCGGTCAGAGGCCACCAGGGGGTTTCCAGAATCGGACTCACTTCTTCTGAGCAAATGAGGTCATTCTACTGACTCCAGAGGACCTGCAAGGTCACTGGGGGCTTCATGCCTCCTCTGCCCCCAGGTCAACGTGCTCACTAGAGATCACTGGCTTATTGTAGCATTTGCAAACTCGAGGGCTTTTGGGCCCCAGGAATCCCTTCAGGGGACTCTAGTGAGAAATGCTGAATTGAACAACTCCACAGTGACACTTGTGGTGACTTGGTTCCAGGGCCCCAGGTGATTTTAAGCAAAAACACACATGAAGGCACAGACACTGGGAGACAGCAACATAATTATATTACATTTTTAAACACGGTATCAATAACATGAAAAGAGAGAAGGGTAAAATCCCCCTGGCGTGCTCAGGGATCTCACAAGAAACGTGAGTCTAAAGGCTGTTTCCTGAGAGTTAGCAGTAACGGGCCAGTGTAGACGCAAGGCTGTTCCCACCCCGCTGGTTCAGTCTAACGGCTTCGGTCTCTACCGTTTCCTCCACGAGGAGGTGAAGCTGAGAACACCACTGGCAGTGGTGGCCGAGGTGTGGAGGGAGAGTGCTGTTTGCCAGGTAGCGTGCTAAGTTCCTTAAAGATGTTACTTCATAATCCTTGAAACAGATGAAAAGGACGTAGTGTGTGACCATGTCGGGCTTGCCAGGTTCCTCCGTGGGCTCGCAGATGGCTCTTGCGGGCAGACCTGCAGGCTCCCCCCCTTACATCTGTAGGCTCTCGTCCTTCTAACTGAAGAGGCAGCCTCGAACATCTAAAGTTTAGGATTACTTCCCTCTGCCTAGCCCCCAGCCCCACCCCCGGGCTTCACTGCCAGACTCCACCCTTCTCGCCATCTGCTTCGCTTCCATTCTCTATTTTCCAACCCTTGTTCCCTCTTTGTCTGACCACCTCCCATAGGAGCATCTTATAATTGTGATTACTAAAGCTGAAATTCTCAAGGTGTTGAAAAAGTACACAGAAATAAATCAGCAGGTGCCAGAATTTCTCCTGAGGGGGGCCTCAGCCCTGGGGAGGGATTGCTGAGCTTTAATTTACACAACAGCTGTGCTTCTAAAAGGGAGTGTAAATCAGTCTGAGGGTAATTGAAAGGTACCGGGAGGGGTGGGGGGGTGGCTGGGGAAACTGTTACTTGGAGGAATCCTATGGTGAGCTCTTCTGTAAAACAAATCTTACTGATCCTTTGAGGTCCCACTCCCGTGTCCCCTTCTCCTTGAAGTTTTCTCTGATCACCTCTCTCCCCGATTAATTACTCTTTCATCTAAGCTCCCTAAGGACATTGGTCCTGTCTCTGCCTAGCACGTGATCCAGCCTCCCTTGTGATATAAATAGATCTGGGCACAAAAGAAGTGTGAAATGAATGTTTGTTGAGTCAATGAAATAAGGAACCAGTGAATTAGATTCAACTCCCTGAAGGAGAGATGTACACCTGATTTAACTCTTTTTTTGCAAATGGCCAGCAGGAGTCTTCCGCTAGGCTCTCGCTCTTCCGCTGGTCAGCAGATATTTGGATGAGTAAACAACCGAGGCAAATTAGCTTCTCTTCATTTATCCTTTGTGTAAACCCCTCTTTAACAGCTAAGAGATAATATTTTAAGATTGTGGGAAATTTGTTGGCAGAAGTCAAAGCAATTCAAAGTGTAAGGGTGCCTTCCAGGCTGTTCACATATGAGCTGGATGCCCTTTTTCTCCTTACCTTCCCCGGGCAGAGGGGTCCAGGCAAAGGGGCCCTTGGCCCTCTGTAGTGGGTGTTTTCTTCCTTCCTCTTTGAGAACTGTTCCTTTCCTATGATGGGGCTGCACACATTCAGATCATTCATGAGACTGAAATGACCATGGCCAAATTTGGTAGCATAGACTTGGGGGCTATAGTCTTTGCTACTGGTCTTTGTTTTTTTTTAAACTTTATTTATTTATTTTGAGAGAAAAAGAAGAGAGCACGAGTGAGGTAAGGGCAGAGAGAGAGAATGCCAAGCAGGTTCCGCCCCATCAGCATAGAGCCCCATGAGGGGTTCGAACTCACAAACCGTGATGATGACGTGAGCGGAGATCAAGAGTCAGATGCTTAGCCAACCGAGCCACCCCAGCGCCTGCTACTACTGATCTTTGTGTTAGTGCTGACATAAAACAATTTCCAGAGAGGAATCTTGACCTTGGCCACACAGATCCTCCTTGGCCCACTCCTGTGGAGACGGGGTGGCCATCTATTCAGGTTCAAGTCTTGTTACTGATGTAAAAGAATAGGATTTCAACACTACCTTTGATTTGCTTGACTACCAAAGAAAATAGCCTTGGGTCTAAATTTGCAAGATAAACTATCTGCTTCTCAGTGACATGCTGCCTGGTGACGCCCATCCCAGTTTACTGGAAGGATATGGGATCCGACCGGTATGGATGGTTGGATCAAGCCAAACCATCAGAGAGCGTTGCTCTTGTAAACAAACATTGTTCCAGCTGCCTTTCCTGACTTTTCTTTGGTGCGCCCCCTGTAGTGGGAGACATTATAAGAAGCACTGATTTTAAATATATGTGTATGTAATGAGCTTAAAGCAGTGCCTGGCACATAGGTAAAGAGTATTAAAGTGTTAGCTAGTATTGCTAGGATCAGCACAGCTGTTAGCTCATTGTTAGGATGTTGTTGAGGACATCGTGCACTGCATCGCTGGCCGCCTCACCACATGGGACATTTCTCTTTGGCATCAGCTCGAGGGAAAGCTGGGTTTCTCATTGAGCATCTGGTATGTCGTCTGTATTGTGACATCTTGTTGTCAAAGTGAACTTTTCTGTTTCCCTCTTTCCTTTGGCTACCGGGGAACTCAGAGCCAAATTTGTGACCCCTTTACCCCCGGCAGCAATTATGAAGACCTTTGAAGCATGTGTTTCTTTAGTTTATTAAAAAAATTTTTTTAATGTTTATTCTTGAGGAAGAGAGAGAGAGACACAGTATGAGCTGGGGAGGGGCAGAGAGAGAGGAAGACACAGAATCGGAAGCAGGGTCCAGGCTCTGAGTGGTCAGCACGAGCCTGACACAAGGCTCAAACTCATGAACCGTGAGATTGTGACCTGAACTGAAGTCGGCCGCTTAACCAACTGAGCCACCCAGACATCCCTGTCTTTAGTTTATTCTAAAATATTTTTATTCTACCCGTGCTCTTCCCTTACCCCTGTTTATGTGTGGATCCACTTTAAAGCACGTATCTACTGTCTAATCTATCGAACTGTAAACCACCTCATAACTTTTTAAGAAAGGAACATGTATGTGTTTCTTTAAAACAACAACAGTATTTTAAAGTATTTCAAAGGGATCAAGCACACCCAGTGTCCATCAACTGATGAATAGGTTACCGAAATGTGGTATATTTCTGGAATGGAATATTATTCGGCCTTAAAAAGGAAGGAAGCCCTGCACTACACTACCACATGGACGGAGCTTGAGGTCATCATACTAAGTGAAACAAGCCAGTCAGCAAAGGGCAAATACTGTGTGATTCCACTTACATAACGTACTTGGAGTAGTCAGAGTCATGAAGACAGAAAGTAGAATGTGGTTGCCAGTGACTGCAAGGGACAGGGCACTGGGGGGCTCATGTTTAATGGGCACAGAGTTCCAGATTTACAAGAGGAAAGGGTTATGGGGATGGATGGTGGGGATGGTGGCACAACAAAGTGAATATTGAATACCACTGAACTAATGCTTAAACATGATTAAGATGGCAAACATTATATTATGTTTATTTTAAGATGATAAAAAAAAACCCATGACATTTTAAACTCATAACATGTCATCTTTAAAGTTGTCTAATATTGATTTTATTAAAAAGCACAAGAATGGATACTCCTAAGTTCATAATTAAACTAGCTACCCTTTTCTCCACCACTCAGTCTAACTTCTGATTTTTATAAATTGACCTATACCATTCGTAAAGAAAAATGCATAATTTGTAAGTGTCCTGCTGAATGAATTATCATAAAGTGGACCCACTGCAGTAAGCAAACCCAGGACAAGACAAGGAGCACTGCTGGAACCTGAGCCTCCTACAGACCTCCTTCTCTTCACTACCCACCGCCTCCTAACCTCATGCAACCACCGACCTCATTTCTAACACCGTACGTTCTTTCTGCCTGTCTTTGAACTTTACGTATAAATACAACCGGATGATATACATCCTCTTGTAGATGACTTCTCTCACTCAACATTACATTGGTGATATTCATCTGTATTGTTATATATTGGAGGACTTCACTGATTTTCATTGCCGTTTGGAGTCATACCTTGTGAATGTGCCACAGTTTGTTTCTATGTTCTACATCTGATGGGTTATTTCCAGTCTTCAGCTATTATTTTGTGAGTCCTTTATGGAGAACAAGATGGGTGGTAGAAGAAATTCAATTAAATGAGTGAATGAATGAATGCATCTTGTAAATTATCACAGGTAACCCTCTGCTCCCAAGTGGCTTGGCCATACAGCCTCTAGAGCCAGGTCCCACCCCCACCCGAGCCCTCGGCCAGCCCCTGTATTGTTTTTAATGCTGTCCCCTAGACCCAGCTCAGGGGCAGGTTTCATTCATTCATTCACTCATTCACTCAACAAATAAGTATTCACCATGCACCAGGCACATGCATTTTGTAGAGTCTGGGGACACATCTGGCACAAAAATAAAGGACACTCGCTGTCCTCAAGGAGCATATGTTCTAGTGGCATAGAATTTCCCCATCTACATTCTGGTATATCCCATTGGTCTGTGACCTCTGGTCAACGCTCTGCCCTGCAGTGGCCACTCTGTTAGACCTCACCCTGGAATCTCACCCTGCCCATTCAGCCCTCAACCAAGGATGCAGGGAGTGCGCCCCCCCCCCCGCCCCCCCTCCCACAGACCTGCTTCTCTCCAGTTTCCTGCTCCATGCATTCTGGATGCCTGATCTCTTCCCTGGCACCGTGGTCTGTAAGATGCCCTGGGTAGCCGGTGCTCGCCTCACGATTCCCTCTGTTCAGCGTTCACAGACCTGCAATGCCTGTGGTCCACTACTTAAAAATGCTTTCCTCAAAAAGGCGCCGAGTTTTCTAGTTATTTAGGACAGGAATATAAGTTTGTTAACATGCTCTTACAGCCCAAAGTAGCACTGTATGCTTGTCTTTTTTGTTTTTTAAATTCTTTTAATGATTATTTTTGAGAAAGACAGCGCAAGAGCAGGGGAGGGGCAGAGAGAGAGACACACACACACACACACAGAATCCAAAGCAGGCTCCAGGCTCTAAGCTGTCAATACAGAGCCCAGTGTGCGGCTCGAACTCACAAACCACAAGATCATGACCTGAGCGGAAGTCAGACGCTCAACCAACTGAGCCACCCAGGCTTGTCTTTTTAATGGCCCTATATTATTCCATTATATGGGCAGAACTTAATTCTAGTGGATTTTTTAAGTGCAGTTTCTTTCCTACAGAGCAATGAGAAGTGTAAGACTCAGAGATTATACTCCTTCTCACCCCTGATTGTGCTCACTTCAGCAGGTGCCCTGGATTACCTATCTTTCTTTCCTTTTTTTTATTGGAAAGAAAGTGGAAAAATACACCTAACGTAAAATTTACCATTTTAATGATTTGAAAGTATACAGTTTAGCATCATTAAGTATATTCACAATGTTGGGCAACCATCAATTTAGTAGATTTTAAAGGTAAATATAAAAGAAAATTGACTTCTGGCACACAGCAGGAAGTATTTGTTTGAATAAGTATATGACTGAATCCTGTCACTGGAGAGAATGTTTCTGAATCTGTTGAAATGCTTTTGGCTTACAGGTACCTGTAAAACCCAACTTCATTTGGTAGGAGCTGTAAGGAAATCTATTCTTCCATGAAAAGTTGTTGAAAAGCAAAGCAGCTGCAAAGCTGGTTGGTGGTGGCTCAAGGGCATCGCTGAGTGCCTAGTCCTTTCCTTTCTTCTGCTATTCCATCCTCCATGGCGCCTTGTCCTCTGGGTTCATTCCCCTCCTGGCCCAGGGATGGCCGGAGCAGTTGTAGGTGTGGTTTCCAAAAATAGCAGCATCTTGAGGCAGAAAGGGGTCCACCCCTCCTCATGTATCTTTGATTTTTTTTTTTTGAGAGACAGAGAGAGACAGTGCCAGCAGGCGAGGGTCAGAGAGAGAGGGAGACACAGAATCTGAAGCAGGCTCCAGGCTCTGAGCTGTTAGCACAGAGCCCGACACAGGGATCGAACCCACGATCTGTGAGATCATGACCTGAGCCGAAGCCGGACACTCAACCGACTGAGCCACTTAGGCGCCCCTCTTTGAAGAGTGAAACCTCTCTCGAGAGGCCCCCAGATTTCCCAGCACATCATATTAGCCAGAAGTGGGTCAGTGTCCAAACCCAAACCTGGACTGTCAAGGATAACCAGCCCTCTGCGATTGGTCTAGACCCAGCAGAACTCACCCTCACCCCCGAGGCTGGGCCTTGGGCTGGGGCCGGCCTCCCTGCAGCACCCAGCCTTGAGGAAGGGCATGGGTACCTAAACAGCATGGGAGTTCTGGGAGGAAAAGGGAAGGGAGCAAACGGACCTCGGGCCATCAGTCGCGTCTGCCACAGCGTCCCTACCCGAGAGCAGTCTGCCTCGGTTCCAAGGCAGAGGCACTTACCCCTGAGAAATTCGGTTTGTCCGAATAGAGTAAGAAGAATCTTAACTGGGGATCAAATTCACAGCGTTTCCAACCATCTGACTGTCATCAGCTACAAACCTAAGTCTAACGTGACCGGCCACGCTCAGGGCCCACACACGCTCTCGGTTCCTTCAGCCAGGCTGCCATTCCTCTCATTTTTATTGCTGGCCGCAGCTGAGGCTCAGCTCAGAAAGTGCTGCCTCCACGATCCTTCTCTGAACCCCACAATCAGAATCAATTTCCTCCTTTTTCACTATTCACTTTCAATCTGTTTGGCATAATCACTGTATAGCCAGGTCTTTTTTTTTTAATTTCTCTGTTTAAAAAAATTATAAAAATACTAATACATCTTACTTTTAAATAATTCAAATATATAAAGTATATAGAAAGCCAAGTCAAACCTTCCCACTCTCTCCCTCAATCCCAATCCCAATCAGAGCAGTGACAACTGCTTTTATCCATTCAAACACTTTCATGTGAATATGAACCTCCAAGGAAAGGTGAATTAGTATTTTCTTGTCATTTTTATAAAAATGGAGTCATACGGTATCCTACACATGTGGCACTCAGCGACTTGCTGTTTTTACTTGTCAGCATAGCAAGGTCAGCTTTCCGTATCAGCAGGTCTAGATCTAGACATTGTTTCTGTGTCCTGAGCGTTATTCCAGTTTGGGGCCTTACCATACTTTTATTTTAAGGTTTTTATTTTTTATTTTATTTTTTATTTTTTTCTTTTATAGCTTATTGTCAAATTGGTTTCCATACAACACCCAGTGCTCATCTCAACAAGTGCCCTCCTCCATACCCATCACCCCTTTTCCCCTCTTTTCTACCCCCATCAACCCTCAGTTTATTCTCAGTATTTAAGAGTCTCTCATGGTTTGCCTCCCTCCCTATCCTTAACTATTTCCCCTTTCCACTCCCCCATGGTCCTCTGTTAAGTTTCTCCAGTTTCACATATGAGTGGAAACATATGGTATTTGTCCATCTCCACCTGACATTTCACTTAGCATGACACCCTCAAGGTCCATCCATTTTGCTACAAATGGCCATATTTCATTCTTCTTCATTGCCATCTAGTACTCCATTGTATATGTAAACCACATCTTTTTGATCCAATCATCAGATGATGGACATTTAGGCTCTTTCCATGATTTGGCTATTGTAGAAAGTGCCGCTATGAACATTGGGGTACATGTGCCCGTATGCATCAGCACTTCTGTATCCCTTGGGTAAATCCCCAGCAGTGCTATTGCTGGGTCATAGGGGAGTTCTATCAATAGTTTTTTGAGGAACCTCCACACTGTTTACCAGAGTGGCTGCACCAGTTTACATTCCCACCAACAGTGTAGGAGGGTGCCCGTCTCTCCACACCCTCGCCAGCATCTATAGTCTCTTGATTTGTTCATTTTAGCCACTCTGACCAGCGTGAGGTCGTATCTCAGTGTGGTTTTGATTTGTATCTCCCTGATGACTTACCATACTTTTCATAAGCAATTCCCCGATGATCAATTATTTCTACTTTTTTGTTTCAACAGTGCTGCCATGAGTGTGTGTGCGTGTGTGTGCACATGTGTCTGTGTGTCTTTGTCTCCACATACCAATATTTCTGCAGGATAGATTTCTAGAAATAAAATCACTGGGTCAGAGAATAGGTGATTTTTAAAGTTTGATGGCCAATGCCAAATTTTATGAGTATGTTTTGGAGCTAGCTGCTGCTGGTGCAGGATAAGTAATTTCTGGACTTTCAGACTTTATAAACCAATAAAATGTAAAAAAAAAAAGTGGAAATAATATAAAGAAAGTAGCCAACATTTTATTTTTTCATGTGAGGGCTTTAAAAAAAAAATCAAGTACCGATGATTAGCTAGAACCATGCGAAACTGACATTTTCATAGGTCAAACTAGTCCAGTATCTGCAGTCTCATAGGGTTTAACGTCATACTGAGGTTGATTTCACAAAACAATGGACACCCATGCTCACATGTCCATGCATGCAACTTTGCTTACTTTTCTCATTTCACCCATCAGATGGCTGAACCTTCACTTAATTTCACATCTAGGAGTCACTGGTGCGGAATCATCGACTAGGGCCCCTCCCACTGCCACCACGGCTATGCTGTAGCCTGTAGTGACATTTTGGTCATGTGAAGAACAACATGGTGGGGAGAGAATGGAGATGAGGTGGCGTAAGCTCCTGTCCTGGACCTTTGGTGCTGGTTCTAAGCTCCTATGGGAGTGGGGCTGAGAGGCAGAAGCTGATGAATCCGGGTGAGAGGGCCTGTGTGACACTTGCCACAAGCAGGATGCTAGGAGCCTCAGGCGAGACAGGCTGTTCCCTGACTCCCAGTCTACCCCTCCCCCCGCCCCCCACGTCTCCACGGAATCTAGCTCCATTCAAGGGCTGGGAGTATGAGGAGTGAGCCTGCTTCCCATGGTGTGGTGCTTCCGTGGCAGCCCAGCTCAGAAGGAAGGACGTTCCAGAGGGCATGGGCCCTTAGGAGTCTGTGAGGAGAGGAAGACATCTCCTCAAGGACCCGGCCTTATTCATGGCGGCTCAGGAGAACCTCACAGGGAGAGGCCAGGAATGCCTGGGCAATCTTCTAGGAAAGGCAAGGGCAGAGCGGGACTCTGGGTCTGTTACTGGGCAGGTTGACGAGCTACTGAGATAGTAAACACTTGGGTTTACCAGTCTATTTGAAAGTCCTGCCTGTAAATGACGTTCCTTGAAGCCATGGGCTGTATCTTCACCTTTGACTGCATGTCTTTGCCCCAACTCAGGCCTTGGAGATAGTAGGTGCTCAGGTAATTTCCTTACAAGGGTTTAGGCCCTGTTCTAGGGGTTGGCTAACTTGTGCTCCAAAGGGCCTGATAGAAAATATTTCCGGCTCTGCTATCATACTCTCTGTCGCATCTACTCAATTCTGCCATTGCTGCGTGGAATCCAATAGACTCGGCTGTGTCCCAATAAAGCGTTGTTTACAAAAACAGATGGCAAGTTGGTTTGGACCCAAGGATCAACTCCTGCCTTATCCCATAGGAAAAAGAACAAGAGCAGTCTCTTCAGATCAGATACTACCTTCGTTAGTTAGAAGCCGCCTCACCCAGGCAGGCTATTTCACCTTTTGGAGCCTCAGCTTCCCCAAACACAAAGAGCTGCCATTTTCAGGATTGCTGTGAGACTCGGAGAAGGTAGCGTGTGCAGAGCGTCCAGCCCAGCCCTGGGGGGTAGATGGCGGAGGGGATGGAGAACTGCTCATTTGCACTGAGCCCCACAGCCCAGCTCCTTCCCCCAGGCCTGTCCAGGGAGCAACACGAAAGAGCAGGAGGCAGGATTTCTAAAAGCTGGCGCAATGAGATGCTTCGGACTTTGATTTGATTTCAACACAAGCACTGGGCAGAGACATAATGTCCCTGGTCCTCCTTACACGTAACCCTCAGGTGTCAGTTCAGCAGCATCCTGGCTTTATGACATTCATCACAAGCAGCTTACCGCTTCCAAAAACACAGTCCTAGACAGATGTTGAGCCTGTTTGGGGATTAGAAATATCCTTTTCCATTAAGCATAAATTAACTTAATCACCAGGTATGAAAGATACGCCACACAAACAGCATTCCCTGAAGCTTTCATTAAAATTAAAATTCTATTTAAAATTTAGCTTGTATTTTCTAGGACTTGAACCCCTTCAAAGAGATAATATCGGCTGTAAATTTTTGCACTGACAGAGCAGCAGAGATGAATAGGCCGGGGACAGTGATGTACTATGTAATTTAACTCTGCCTCCTGGCCTTCTTTTCACCAACGGATGGATCTGTACATCTTAAAGAAATAATTAGTCTCGGTAAGAGCTGGTCTTTGACCATTTTCAGAAGCAGTCAGACCGATGCAGAAAAATGAAACTCTGAGTCGAGATCACCAAGAGCAAGGTGGGCTTCAAGTCATGTTCAGATCCATGCTGCGGAAAGTGCTCTCAGGATAAACAGAAATGAGGGGCGTTGACAGATGAATTGCCAGGAGTCCTCTGAACAGAACCTTCCTTGGCTTTGGGCTCTGTTGGCTGGGGCTGGAGCCGGGGAGTGAAGGGGGGACAGCTCTGGGGGTTCCCTGCGTCCCTTATCAAACTGTGCAAGAGAGACCGCCCGGGGGAGATTTGCGGGGACAGCGTGGTGCTGTGGAGAGAGCCCTGAAGTCAGACAAACCTGGCTTCGGATCTGGTTCTTCTTTTCTGACTCTAATCTAGGGCGAGTCTTATAATTTTTTGAAGCTTCAGCTTTCTAATCTGTGAAGTGAGAAAAATAATGTCTGTTTCCTAGGATCATGGTGAGGGTTAGAGATCATCTCGGGGCTTTGAATCCGGGACATTCTGGGCGCTTACGAATGCTTCATCTTATATTCATTTAGGAAACTGTTGTTGAGCATCTGCCGTGTGTCAGATTCTAGACTAAGTGCCGAGGATTCAGGGAGTCATAGAATACAGCCCCCACCCTCCAGATACTCAAAGATAGGGGACTGAGACGTATAGACAAGAAAGTCACAATACAGGGTGACAAGTCTGAAGCGGACGCCTGAATATGGTACAGAGCTGACGCAGAGCAGGAGCAGCGTGCCCTGTAGGAAGTGACACCTGTTGGGTTTAATGACATAGAGAGGCTCGCATGGTATATGGGCAGAGAAGGGCATTCTGAGCAGCAGAGACAGCTCACCCAAGGCAGAGATGTGCAGAGACATTTTGCGTTTGGAGGATTATGAACACTGTGGCACTGTTGGACGGGGAGGCAGAGGGGGATCCCAAGGATGGAGTGTCTCTTCAGGATGGTGTACACCCCGAAGACCCGGGTTTGGAGTGTTCCAGATGATTCCTCAGCTTGGCCACAGTGGCCTCGTGGGCACCACCTGCTGCCCGCCACCCCCTCAAGGTGTTCAGGACATCCGGGCCAGAAGGCTCCTCTTCCAAATGGAAATCCCACTCTTTTGAGTTGAATGGGGTTGCAGGATTGAGAGGAAGCAGGTCCTAGAGTGATGAATGTCCTAGATGAGGAGGCGCAGGCAGTCAGGAGCCCAGTCCCCACGTGTGGCATCACGTGAGCTCCCTGGGAGTAGGGGCACTAGTGTTACTCTGCCCTGAGTCCCCGACGCAGGGACTGTCACAGAGTAGAGAGGTGTAAATATTCATCTAACAAACGCTCGGATGCCTCGTCCGGCCATCTTCATCCTGCTTCCCTCATGGCGCCACTGTCAGGAGCAGGGACATAACGGGGGTGAATGCACTTGGCAAAGTCTCTGGCTTTCTTCAAATATGGGTGCGAGGTCACGTACAGTTGTGCACCCATCAGCACGTGCACCACGGTTCACCCACCCATTAGAGAAGATCTCTATGTGATCACTACCGGCTCTCCTATTTAACAAAAAAGCCAGCATATGCCTCTTAAAATTATGAGGAAATGCAAACTACATGGTTATATTTGGTGATTCGCCTTTTTTTAAAGTACCGCGAAGTTGACTTAGTAGTCAAAACAATAATTATATTTGAGACGATCAAAGATATCCCGGTTCTTTCCTGAGCAATCTAAAAAATGTAAATTTACGGGGGGGAAAAAACTGAAATTGTACCTACCTACAAAGCAAGCATTATCTCAAAAAAAATTGTTTTCCCAAATATCTCCAGCTGTCTTGACAGCTCAAAACATCGCTTTCTCCCAAACCCACAGTCTTTTGTTTTAGGGATAAATGTGTTCTAAAGAAAACCGCTGCTCTACGCAGCCGGCATCAGTGTTTGGTTTGAAGCTGTAATGATGCACCACTGTTTTCCAAACTGTTACACTCAGCTGACAAGGAATCTGAGAAGGAACTGGAAAGTTTCTAAAAGGCTGCACCAAAAGCGGGGATGTGTGCAGCCCTAGCAGAAAGGGAAGCAACGAAAATGGGGGTTAGCATCTGAAATCAAGCGATTGGCTGCTCACTGCAGCTCAGTGACATGCTTTGGCCCAAGTAATGGCTAAATAATATACATATGATATAATATTACATATTATATATTATAATATGATGACATTTGTTGTTCCAACCCTGCACGTTCTATCATATGGACAAAGTGGTTCTTGCCTTATGGGCCTCAGTTTCCTTATCAGCACTCTGAGATAATAATTTCTGCCCTGCTCACCTTACAGCCTTGCTTTGAGCCTCCAGCGAGGTAATGGGACTGCTGAGCTGCAGGAGAGATTGTCAAAGTGGCCACAGCGGTCCGCTCGACCCCAGGACCTGACGTGCCCCAGCCCCCTTCTCCACTAGCCCAGAGCATCTCCGGGATTTGGCGCCCTCCCAGGTCCTGATCCTGTGGAGCTTCCCCAAGCCCACTCACCCCCGGGTTTCCCTAACCCCCTAGGAGACAAGGTCAGGAGAAGCCAGTTGCAACTCAAGCTCTCCTCTCTTGCTGGGTGGTTCTGGGCAAGTCCTTGCCCCGCACTGAGCCTCATTTTCTTGGGCCTAAAGGGAGAATTTGGCCCAAGTGATTCCTGAAGCCCCTTCCAAGCAAAAACTGGGAGTCCATGAGCCCTCAGTTTGCCTCAAGCAGGCCCTGTTGGGGACCCCTGGGGAATTGGAGTCCTTGGTTTTCTAAATGGTCTGTGTTTATCCCTTTAAACACCAAACCCTTTCAGTTTCCCTGGAGTCGGCTTCTCAAATACATCTCAGTGAGTTTGGCTTTTTAACAGAATGATGATTCTGCAAACTGATTTTAAATTGTTCTGCCATGTATCGGTGCCCTGGAAGAGCTCTGGAGGGTTTTCCTGCTTCCTCCTCGGGCTTCAGGCTGTCACTTCCCACCCTACAGCTTGCATGGCCGCGGCTCCCTGTCTGTCCCTTCTGTTTCCTGGCTGTGCTGTGCTGTGTGACGGTCTGAAAATCAGCTCACCAAGTCATCAGCAGTGTGTGCAAAGAGTATACAGGTGTAGAGCGAGTCCGCAAGAGGCTGGCCTCACTCACAGACCTACACCTCAGGGCATGGGCTTTGGGATCTGCATTTGAGCTTCTCACTCACCTCCTAGTTCTCAGTAGTGTTCTAAACAGAGAGGAAGTGGTCGGGTGTGTGGGTTCGGACAAGGAGAGATTTCTCTACTCCATGGTTTTTGCAGAGGAATTGCCCCATCAGGCTCTACCCTGAATCTCTCCTCTCTTGCTGCAAACACATGCCCTAGGCTTCATCTCATTTCTTGAGTTCCAAAACTGTGCCCTTCCTGCCAAGCCCCTGCTTGTTCACACATGCAGTGTCCTCTGCATGGGATCCAGGAATGCCTCTCTCTCTCTCTCTCTCTCTCTCTCTCTCTCTCTCTCTCTACCTGCCACCTTGAAGGCTCTACCCAAGCCTTTCACCTCCTGGCTACCTCACGGAAGCCTTGGGAGCGGCCCTGAGCAGAGCGCTACAGTGCCCCTGTGCCCACCCCATGCCTCACACGTACGCCACACTCAGTGACCAGTCTGTGTGGGGGATGCTGAATTGAAATCCTCTGTGCTAAGCACCCAGTGCAATGCCTGGCACGTGGTAGGGACTCCATGGAGAATGAATGAACAAACAAATGAATGAATAAGTTGACTCTCTTTTGGGGCCTTAATAATGCCATTCTCAAAATGTGCATATTGAAATCTTAGCCCCTGGTGACACAAAATATGACCTTATTTGGAGATGGGGTCTTTTTTTTAAATTTTTTTAATGTTTTATTTATTTTTGATACAGAGAGAGACAGAGCATGAGAGGGGGAAGGGCAGAGAGAGAAGGAGACACAGAATCTGAAGCAGGCTCCAGCTCTGAGCTGTCAGCACAGAGCCTGACGCGGGGCTCGAACCCACGAATGTGAGATCTGACCTGAGCCGAAGTCAGAGGACTAATGGACTGAGCCACCCAGGTGCCCGGAGATGGGGTCTTTAGAGAGATAATCAAGTTAAAATGAGGTCACTAGGGTGGGCCCTAATCCCATAGGACCGGGGTCCTTGCAAGGAGAGAAAATTGGACATAGGCCCATAAGAGAGGAGACTGTGGGGAGACCCAGGGAGAACGTGGCCATCTATGTACCAAGAAGACGGGCCTGGAGCACCAGCTGAAGACAAGCAGCGTGTCTGGGTGTCTGTTCCCCACTACAGGCGCTCTGACTAGCTGAAGAAATCTGTGACTGGATGGACAAACAAATGTAGAGATAAGTAGAGACAACCGCCATTGAAATGAAAAATGACTTCATTAGTTATTTCAATATTTTATGAATGTTCAGTGCAGCACTGTCAAAATGGGAGATGGATCTCTCTTCATTGCTCATGAAACACCAGCACGTGGTGGGATCTTTCACAAGTACTAATTAATGACTCTGTGTGGTGAGCTAGGCGGGCAGAGTCTCTGACCTGGAGACAAGGCGCTCTGCAGGCGGCCGGTCGTTATGCTGGCTGAGTTGGCACTGTTCTTAGCTGAGTCACTGTCCCCCACCTCACACTCTCTTTCTTTCTTCTTCCCTCCCTCCCTGTCACTCTCTCTCTCTCTGACTCTCTCTTTCTTCTTGTTTTTGAAAGAGAGAGAGTTCATGTACATGCGTGAGTTGGGGATGGAGGAAGGGAGAGAGAGAGAGAGAGAGAGAGAGAGAGAAAGAATCCCAAGCAGGCTCCATGCTCAACTCAGAGCCCCAAGTAAGACTCAATCCCAAAACTCTGGGATCACAACCTGAGCCCGAAATCAAGAGTCAGACTCTCAACCGACAGAGCCACCCAGGCACCCGAACACCTCACACACCTTAGAAGAGAGAACAAAGGGTCTGCTTGAGTGTCAGATCCTGAAGGAGCCATTAGGTCACCTCTTCCAACCTTCTCATTTTACAGATGGGAAAACGGAGGTTGTTAGCGGGGATGGAATTCTCTGGGCCTCCCGCGGCTACTGTGGGAGGATCTGGAACTGGAATCCAAGTCACCCGACACCTTGTCTCACCAGAATTCTCCTCTCCCTTAAGCAGTCCACACGCCTTCTGTCTGAGTGCGAGATGTCTGTTCCCTCCCTGCACGGACAGCCCCCTTCTTCAGGTGGAGAGCCCTCCTCTCCCACTTTTCCTCCTCCTGTAGGACATAGGTATCATCTTCCCTATTTTACAGATGAGAATACTGATCCCCAGAAAGGTTAAGCATTTTGTTGAGGCCGTAGGTTCAATAGCCAGCAGCCCAGGAATGTTATTTCTGGCTGGCTGATTCCCACGCTTCCCGCCCCTCTGTGCTTTTCTTAATGAATCTTTACCCTTAGGCCTTAGACATTTTTCTCCCAATTATATATAACATATTTTAAAATATCCATTTGATTAGAAGTAATAGATTTTTCATGGCAAACCGGCTTCTGTGTAAGACTCCCTAGAGAAATCTGTAGTAAGATTTAGCAGATTTCAAAGGGCTTACTTATCCTTAACGTTTGCCACCACATGGAAATAGTGAGCGGGTGATCGAGACACGGCAGGGGGTAACTCGTGGTGATTGCTTGGAAGAATCTCGAATGATCTGCAGATAACTGACCAAAGGTGGTGGTCTTTGACGAACGTAAGACCAGACTATCTCTTATCCCATCCCCGTTTTGCACAAGTCCTTTCCCTCATCTGTGGATAATCTCTTGGTAGGATCACTGAAGCCCCCCTCCGTTTTTATGTCTCCACGGACTCTGGGAAATCAGAGAGAGCTGCTTAGTCCCCTCTGGATTCCATCATCTAACACAATCCTACTACCCGGAAGTAATCCATAAATATCTGTGAAATAATGAATGGAGTTGTCCTTCATTTTGGAACCACGGACATTTTTTTTGTCTGATATTTTTTTCTCGTTCGCTGACTGTTGCTCTGTGGACAGCCTCGGGGCTGACTGTGGCTCCTTCCCGTTTCTCCTTTTGGGTCCACCGAGGCACCAGATTCCGAGCGAGGCACTGTCCACACGCTTCCTGGCAAATGGAACCTGAATCCTCATTCTGTTTACGCGCGCCTGTTGTCTGTTGGTCTTTCTGCTAAGTCTTGGGACTCAACGCGAGGCTGGTCCTTCTAGGAGCTCCCAGCCGGTGGGCAACTTGGACAAATATGATGAAGAACCACAGCAAGTGTTAAAAGAGGCACTCGTGATGAGCTATGGGAGGAAGGGCAGTTCATTTTTCCCGGAGAAATCAGGGGAGGGTTCACAGAGAAGATAGAGATTTCAAAAAAAATTATTACGTAAATGAATTCTGAGCAGCTCATCTCAACCACTTTCTACATAAGAAACTCAAAAATCGAGTTCACTGTTTCCAATTCTGGCTGTTTAGGGTGCTGACTCAGATTCAGATTCATAGCTGTGAGAAGAGGAGTCTAAAAAATAATTAGAGATACAAATCTCAATGACTATTTCTTATTCATAGGAAAGAAACTGTGGGTCACTTGAAAATATTGCCTAATCTCATTACTTCTAGTTCCACATGCTCCTATGTGAAATATTTTTAAACCCATATTTGTGTTGAAACTAATAGAAAAATGTGTCACCCTATTTTATTGTAATCTCAGTAGTTAAGTTCATGGCGACCAAGAGATTATAGATAGAAAAGCTTTGAACTGGTGCCTATGATTTCATTCTCTAGCAATTTAGAAGGTCACAGACTAAAGCCAGATTATAGAACCAGGGACTTAAAAATGTTAATACGTGTTGACTCAGAAATTTCACTTCTGAGAATTTATACCAAAGATATAGTCAAAATTATGAGAGAGATGTATTGTCTAAATATGTGTATCCAAGTAGGGAAAAATCAGAGACAACTGAAATAGCCATTAGCTTGAGGGAAGTCACTCAGTCAGTAACGATTTCTAAGGGGCGCCTGGGTGGCTCAGTTGGTTGAGTGTCCAACTTTGGCTCAGGTCACAATCTCGCGGTTCGTGAATTCGAGATTGTGTCAGGTTCTATGCTGACAGCTCAGAGCCTGTAGCCTGCTTCGGATTCTGTGTCTGCATCTCTCTCTCTCTCTCTCTGCCTGTCCCCTGCTCATGTCTGTCTGTCTGTCTCTCTGTCTCTCAAGAATAACCATTAAAAAATAAAAGACTTCTATAAATAATTTTGGTGATATGACAAAATGCATATAACACGACATCAAATAAAAAGTAGGCCACAAAGTTTTGTGTATAGTGTGATTTCAACTATGTGACAAAATTATGCGCGTGGAAGAGGAGTAGAAATTTACCAAAATATTAAAAGCGGTCATTTCTGATAGTGAGATGATGTTTGAGAGCTGCGTGGTCTCACCTTTATATGTTTATGTTTTTGTGTGTCTTCTATAAGGAAAAGTGATATTACAACATTAAAGCCAGTGATGTTAGAGAGACGCCCACAGCTTGGACGGCTGGGTAGGAATGGCCACACAGGCCAGCACATTCTGAGGTCTGAGGGCCTGGGCAACATGACACAGAGCCATCGCAGAGCTCTTCAGAGTGAAAGAGCATGACCAGCCACAGCTTGGACTCGCCTGGGTCTATGGCTGTGGGGCCACCTGGCTTCCCACCCTTTTCCGGCCACCACGTCAACCAGTTGCCAGGTGGCCTCATGGGTTTCATGAGCTCAGGTCATTCCCAGGTGGACCCAGACAGCACAAAGTAGTTGGCTGAATGGCACCTGCCACCCCGGAGGAACAGGCAGTAGGCAAGGACTTGGCCTGGGGCCCGGTCAGGCGGGCAGGGTAATGGTCAGGGTGTCGTCCTCGTGAGAAACTCCTAGAATACCAAGCAGGCACTGAGGCAGGAACCCTGTTGGCTGGAACTGGCCATCTCCGTGAGGAGGGGGTTGGTAGCTGTTAGAGTCTGAGTTTCCAGGCTTATCGCAGAAGGAATGGTGCCAAGTGAAGACCACTGAGTTTCCACCTGCTGGGCCGGGACCGGCTCCAGGCGTGGGCGGTGCTGAGCCGCTGGGGGAGGGTCAGGACTCAGGGGTCTCCAGCTGCGAGGGGCCAGCCGGCATCCCTCCAGAGGAGCCGTATACTAAATGTGCAATAAAAGACAAGCAGTTGAACATGTCCCTTTGACAATCATTATTAAACATGGAAACGTTTTTAGTTGCTAGTACTTTCTTCGAAGAGAAAACGCTGTTTCCAAAGATGGCTCTGTCAGGAATGTGGGAATCCGAGCCGTTTATGTTTCATTTTCATACGCAGTGTGTGAAGCCAAGTCGGCCTGTATATTTAACCCGCGTTATATTTGGTATCCCTGAGCTGTGCTGGGAAAACCAGCAAGCCCCTAGCTGTAAAATGACAGGATAAATATTGCTCCGTTCAAAGCACAGAAGAAAAAACACACCTCGGTATTTTCTTTAAATACTTTGCATTTGTCTAATACTCTCTGTTACACCAGTGCGTTTGCTCTTCATGACAGATTTTTGAAGGGTAGGCACGGCCAGCCCGGAGAGGTTGGTGACTGCCCGTGCCAGCCACTGTTTATACCCTGGGGGTGTGTGTATGCACGTACGTGCATGTGTGTGTGCATGTGCGTGTGTAAACTGAATGTTTTGAAACAACTTATAAAAATATGAATATATAATCTCACATTATATATATGTACACATGAATATTTATATAAAATATCATAATCTTTACAACAACTTGCAAGGGAGGTATGATCCCCATTTAACAGATGAGAAAACAGGGGCACCTGGGTGGCTTAGTCGGTTGAGCGTTTGACTTCAGCTCAGGTCACGACCTCACAGTTTGTGGGTTCGAGTCCCACATCAGGTTCTGTGCTGACAGCTCAGAGCCTAGAGCCTGCTTCGGATTCTGTGTCTCTTTCTTTCTCTGCCTCTCCCCTGTTCATGCTCTGTCTCTCAAAATAAATAAATGTAAAAAAAAAATGAAGGATGAGAAAACAAAGGATCAGACGAGCTAAGTGACTTGCCCAAAGTCACACAGCATCCAGGAGGCAGAGTAGGGATTTGAACCCAGCCAGGATGCCTCACCCCCTTCCAGAAGGACAGAGGAGGGGGTCACTGCTCCTGCAGCACGGAGCCCGTGCGGTCATCCTTGCTGGTCCAGCCAGGGGGCCTGGAGTTCAGTGTCTGCCAATTTCCTTCCGCATACCTCTCAGGGCAGCCACAACATTTCTGTTCCTACATCTGAGAAGTGTGAGTCACTCCTGTCAGGAATAACTAGAAAAAGAGGGTCTGGGCAGTGAAAAAGGAAGGGGGAGAACGAGAGGCAGAACAGAGGAGGGCGAGCGAGCTAGGGAGCTGAGGGGACAGCGCGGGGGGCTTCAGAACCGACCTCACCCATTTGTCAGGAGGAGAGCGGGTCTTAGGTGGGCCGATGTGGCGGCTCCTCCTCCAGGAAGCAAGAAGCAGGGCTGAGGCCCCCTGCGTGAGCGAGGGGCGGACGTTAGGAAAGACCTCTGTCTCTGAGCCCCTAAGGGAAGGTGGGAACATTCCAGGCCGTTCACAGTCACAGCGTCCTGTGGCTCTGGCAGGATCCAGAAGGTAGATTCAACACCTTCTGGTTATGAGGTTAGAGATGAGCGAGCTTTCAGATGGTGAAACACGTGCCCGCGTGCGCACACACGCACACACACACACACACACACACACACGCGCGCGCGCGCACGCCCACGCCCAGACATGCAGAAATAAGACTCAAGGTGAACGTTGTCTGCAGCAAAGCAAAACATATTCTAGACATCTTGTTCACACTGCGAGGGAGGAAGATCCTGAAACATCAAGGGAGCCAAGTGTGGCAACTTATTGTTCCTAAATTTGAGAGAGAGAGAAGATCAAGAGAGGATATAATCTTTCGTCCTCTGCCTTTATTGTACCTCGGTCTGAACGCAGGACGTTGGGAACGGGCTTCAATCAGTTTGTTCCCACCCTTGTCCCACGGTGGGCTTCCGTCACGAGTCCTCCTCCTGGCGGTGTTTTGCACAAAAAGGGGTAGCTGTGTCTCGGCACGGACCGCGTCGCCACAGAACTCTCTTTCTCTAGGTGCCTCCCTGTGCCATATGTCACTGCGTGAGGCAGGGGCGCTGCCTTACTCGTCTCACAGCCCCTCTGCCCCAGGCTTGGCACATAGGAAGTGCCACCTGTTTATCTTGCGCGATTATCATGCTCTGTGCCAACTTAGAGACGCCTCTTCCCTGTAGCTTTGTTCAAACCATTTGACAAAATGCAGAACCCGGGTTCCTACTGCCCCCTCCGCTCCGGGGTGGTTGTGGGGTCCAGGCCCTTTGCAGGCCCCGGTGGGGGCATCCTGAGCGTCCTAGCTGCTCTGTAGAAGTTTCTTGTATTTGTCTCGTGCCCTCCAGCTTGCAAATAGTAGTTCATTATGTGTTCTGATTTCAGCTTTCCAGAGATCTGTACGGACAGAAAACACAGATTCCCTCCAGTTTCTGACAGAGTGCCTTCATCAGAGCTTCCTGTAGTCAGGCACTGGCCAGTTGAGTCTACAAAGCTGAAGTAATCTACGTCTCCTACCCCTGTAGCTACGCTTCTCGGTAGAGGTGGGCGGGCAGGCCCGGGCAGAGGAACGAGGTTGCAGAAGCAGAGATGTAGTTAAAACTGCCCCCAATTCTCCCTAAACGTGTGGGAAGCAACCCGGCAGATTAGGGGGGAAAAGACAGGTTTTGGCAACAGAAAGGCTTGATAGGAATTCCTGTCCAGCGCTTTGTCTGCTGTGTGACTTTGGACACATTACTTACCTTCTCTGAGCCTCAGCTTCCTGATCTGTGAAATGGAGATGATGGTACCCAAGTCACAGGATCACTGTGGAAGTTAGAAGTGATTTGGGGGAAAATGTGATCACAGCTGTTGTCAATCTCACATTCTGTGCGCACACACACAACGGAAAAGAGAGAAACGGAAAGACAGACAAAATCCTGGAAAGAAAACTCCAGAACGTTAGCAGTGGCTGAAGGTGGATGGTGAAACCAAGGGTGAATTTTACCCCCTTTTTCTGCCTTTTTTGGTATCTTTAAACATTTGCTCCATGAACCTATATTGACTTGATAATTAGGAAAATAGAAAATAAAAGTGTAAAATAGGAAAAGAGAAATAATATGCATTAAGTACCAGGCATAAGTTGGCACTCGGTAAATGGTAGCTATTTTTACTAATTAGTCATTATGCCTAATAATAATAATTAGGCGTAATGACTTCCTCTGGGACCAGAGGTTGTGAATTAGTCTGTTGTTGGCATCTGGTGACTCCCTCGCAGTGAGAGGGAGTTCTGGGTTCACTTCCAACTGGGCCACCCCTCCCCCGCCTCCCTGGTCCTTCTACCAATGCCTGAGCGCCAGACACCCCACCCCGCCGAGCGCTCCACTTCTTCCCCCCCCAAAAGCAGTCTGAGCAGAGGTGCTGTGCCCCTGACAGAGGGAAGCACACTTTCGGGCAGGCAGAGGTGCTCTCCATGGAGGAGCTTGTCCAAGGACAGTGGCCCTGGTCAGGACAAGACATCACCATCCCTTCGTTGGTGGCAGGCCAGCTGTCTGGGGGCATCAAGTGAGAGGGTCAAGAGTCCCTTCTACTTCTTGTTTGGAGAGCAGACAAGGTCCCTGGGAGAAGAGGTTCCCAACACCTAAAACTAACTCGATGCTGCTTGTTGGCAGGTCACAGAAGGTAAACGTGTCCTCTCTCTTCACTCATGGCACGGTGATAATACTGGCCAGGGGTCAGCCCAAGTGAGAGTTTTAGATGAACTTACCAAATTGCTTACGGTCTCCACAGTTTCACCCAGACAGAATTAAACTTCTGCCAAAGGAAAAGAGAAAATGAGGTCCCGAGCTAGCTGCGTAGCCGTGAGCAAGTCAGCCGACCTCTCTAAACCTGTGTCCTAGGTGTAAAATGGAAGATCAGCACCGCTGGCCCCTGAAATCCCTGGACGTTTTCAATTCTGTGACGTGCTGGTGATAAACACAGCGGTTCTGGGAAGAAGGTAGACTTGGAGGTTTTCCCTGCTCAGCGGGCAAGCTGCCAAAATGGGATAGCTGGGACAGGGAAGGACAGGAATTCTCTCTGGGGCTGGCACTTAATCAGTGTGGCCCCCAGAGGTGACAAACGATGGCAGGACATCAGCTGGTGGCTTCTAGAACAGTCGAAGCAGCAGGTCCTCCACCTGTGTGTGTGAACCCTCCATTGCATCGGTGTTGGGGGTGAAATGTCCACCTGGCGCCAGGCACAGTGGCTGATGTCGCACAGACCGAACGCTCTGTCCCCTCCTCGGCATCCTGCAGGAGCAGCCTTGCCATGGCTCCCCGGGAGACGCAGCTGAGACCCAAGAGCTTGGCTCCATTTTTTCCTTGACACTTTCTGTGCCTTGACAGCATGCTCAGCGCATGGCCCCAAGAATCTGAGAGCGAACAAATGATCCTGTCCTCATGGAACTGTCAGTTTAGAAACAGCTAGAGACAAGCGCATGGGCAGCCATAGTACAGTGTGGCAAAGTCTGCAGCAAAGAGGGAAAAGTAGTGTTGTGAAGCATAGCGAAGGGGTCACCCATACCCGCAGAAGGGCGGGGCAAGGCAGGGGCAATGACATCCTGGGCAGAGGCCACAGCACATGCAAAGGCCCCGGGGCTAGTATACAGCGGAAGGACCTGGCGAGCTTTGTGGTCTGGCTGGAGTTTACATGGGGATGTGGAAGGACAGGAGCTGGAGGGGACAGGGCCAGCGACCCTGCAGGCAGAGGGGAGTCAACCATTTGTGTGTTCACGTGCTTGGCCAATATTCAGTGAGGGCCTACTGTGTGCCTGGACTGAGGAGTCGGTGGTGAAGGAAACCATCACAAATGTCTGCCTTTGTGAAACTGACATTCATTATTGGGGCTCAGGGGGATGAGTGGCCAGGAGACGGACATCAGCGAAGTAAGTGAGTAAAATCTATGCTCTGATAGAGGGCGGCAGGGCCGTGGCGAAGAATGGAGCGGGGCAGGCACTCGGAGGCTGGTGAGGAGTGGGCGTCACAGCTGTCAGCAGGTGGCCAGGGGAGGTCTGTCGGGGAAGGGGACATTTCCAGAAGCACTGGAAGGAGGTGAGGGCGAGAGCCAGGGATGGGTTCAGGGCTGCGGGGTGACGTTGGCAGATCTGCTGGTTGGCTATGACATGGAAGATGTGTTGGAAGGGGAAGGTGGAAGTGAGCAAACTCGTGACAGAGCTGTTGAAATTCAGGTGACCCACCACTGAAGTGACAGGTGATGGCAGCTTGGATTGTGGGGAGCAGCAGTGGAGAAGGAGAGAGGTGGGTGGACCGAGGTGACAGAGGCTACTTGTGGGGGTTGGGAGTTACTCTCTTCTCTCTGGCTCCTGACCCAGGAACTGTTTGGGTGTTACATATCTTCTTTGAGTTGGGGGACAAAACTGGGGACTCAGTTTTGGCGTCAGAGATTGATGAGCTTGAACGTGCCTTGTCCTAGCGCACCCACGTTCGTACCTGCACTGCTCACAACAGCCGACAGGTGGCAGCAGCCCAAGTGACCAGGCACTGACGGAAGAACAGGTGGACAGATGGATCTGCACACGACGGAGCATTACTCAGCCTTTAAAAGGAAAGAGGGCCTGACACCTGCTACAACATGGCTGAACGTTGAGGACGTTACGCTACGTGCAATAAGCCGACACAAAAGCACAAACACCGTATGATTCCACTTCCATGAGGCTCCTAGAGTGGTCAGATTCACAGAGACGGGAAGTCGAATGGTGGCTGCCGGGGCTGGGGAGGCGGGGAATGGGGAGTTCGTGTCCAACAGACACAGAGTTTGTCCAGGGACGTGGAAAAGTTCTGGACGTGGATGGTGGTGGGTGTTGCACAACGGTGTGAATGTACTTCACTGAACCGTGCCCTTAAACGTGGTTAACATGGTAACGTTTATGTTATGTGTTCTTAATGAAAATGTTTTACAGGTTGTGTTAAGTAATTTACCCAAAGTCACACAGAAGTCACACTGCCAGCAAGTCCAGCCCAGCCCCAGGGGTCCTCCTGTGCCCTCACCTCTTATTCCGAACTCTCCCTGCCTCTCACTCTTCCTTGGGTCCCAGACTGGCTGGGACCCCCTGGCCAAGTGACTTGGCATCTCTGAGCCTATTTTTCCTCCCCTGTAAGGTGGGGCTGGCCCTTCATGGGGTTGCTGTGAGAGTTAGATGGGTTCACAGCCATCACTTGCCTGGCACAGAGACAAATCTCATTACACATCAGTGCATTGCCTTGCTTTTATGTCTGAGTGCTCCGGCTTTGGTAAGGCAGCACAGACCTAACTAGAATCTGTGCCCTAGCATTGGTGAGCTGTGTGGCTTTGGGCAAGCCACTTACCCTGCCTGAGCCTCGGTTTCCATTTACAACGCGGGCCCAGTAATTTCTACCTGGCAGAGATGATGGCGAGGCTAACTAGTACCTGTGTTCAAGGTCCCCGGGGCAGGGCCTGGATGCCACAGTCTCTGATAAACAGCGGCTGGTCCTGTATGGACACAAGATTGTAGTTATGCAGGAAAAAAATTAACCCAGCGACATGACAAGTAAATTTCACATTCTTCTCTACTTCCGCACTATTTTCTAAGCAGATAGAGCACCTCCCTTCTGGTAGTTGAGGTGTTTGTAGAATCCTGAAATTACACCATTGTGTTGGCTTCCGGAGCAGGTCCGCATCTGATTTGTTTTACAAAGGAGATCTGTTCAGCCAAGTCTAAATAACAGTTGTGGAGCTCCTGCTTGGCCCGGTCCCAAGCTGCTGCCAGAGAGTCCGCAATGAGACAGACAGCGGCCCTGTCTGCACAGAGCTGACTGATATTAGCCAGAAGGCGTGGCAGGGGTATGGTCCAAGCAAACTGCACTGGGAAATGAGAAACCTGGAGCCCTCCCGACCCGGAAAGCCCAAGTGCCGGGAAACCTTGGCAAATCCCTTCCCGTCTCCAGAGCTCCATCTTCATCGATGTCTGGAAGGAGAACCACCACCCGTCTCTGTGACTTGAAGCCCTTCCTTTCCAACTGCATTGATTCTGTTACCCCATCTCTCTCTTTGGAAGCAGCCTGCGGGGCCTAGGGTGTTGAGGGGAAGCTGGACCAGAGTCACCGCCTTCCATGCTATACAGACCAGGCCTCAGGGGCTTAGTGGTCAGCCAGGAGGGGCTCCACCCCATGGCACGCTGGGACTCCAGGCACAGGATGGCGAGAAGAGGGAGGACACTGGGGCCATGCCGAGCCTGGAATGCAGAGACCTGGAGTAGGTTCTGGAAGCCAAGGCTAAAGCCAGCTAATGGGAATGGGACATGGCTCTCTCCAGACCCCCACCGTGGGCTGGCGCTGCCTGGGTGCCCCTGTGTCGTTCAGGCCTGACTCCCAAGGAGCCCTGCAGCCAGGGCAGGAGGAGGTGGCCTGCGGGAGCAGGTGCATTCTGGCCTTCATCTGCCCACGCAGGGGGTGGGAGCCCTGCTCCTTGGAACAGATCCTACCCCAGGGACAAAGGAGGGGAGGACCACCTACTTGGAGGAACTTGTGAACCCTCATTCCCTCGTTGCCTGTGGGACCGCAGGGAAAGTGTCCCAGCGCCTCCCTGAAGGCCAGTCTGCCTGCTGGTGCTCCGTCCATCTCATGCCCAGGCATGGTCTGCTCATTTTACATGGGATGCTGCACCATGCGTTCTTCTCGGGGGCCAGAAGTGAGTCAAATCCAGCAAAGCTGCGTTCGGGTCCTGGGGTTCATTGGTATGTGTGCTGGCATAGCGCTTCCTCGTCAAACACTCCATAGCCAACCCGAGCCGATTAATGTGAGGAAGAAAAATTGCAGGTTATCATTCAACCACTGCTGCATTCATATGCATGAAGCCGAGGGACCCGATTCCCTTGCAGAATCAAGATAACCTTTCGAGGGGACCCATTTCTGAGAGCTCACGACCCACTCCCCGCGCCTGCTCCCCTAGAAGCCAGAGCAAATGTTGCTTCCGGCCTGTGGCCACCAAGGAAACAGCCCCAGGTTGCCCACATGCCATCCATGTTCTTAAAGAGTTTGATGGGCTTCTGCCACTTAAGAAATTGGTCACATTTAGAAATATTCAGCTTCGGCGAACATGTCGCGGCTGCATGTAGGAAAAACATACTATTATCTCCAGAGCTTGCCTGAAACAACAGGCTTGTTCCCGAAACAGATGTTTTGTGAAACCCACCGTGACAGGCTCATCAGAGCTGGAGACGGGCCAGCACTTAGTTACCAGCCTCACAAGGACACAGACGTCCAGGCCGGCTCCCCATTCATCCTCCACACCTGGACTCCGTGGAGATCCTCCCCGTGGCTCCTCCTTCTGGCTCTTGGGTTCTGCACTTGATCTTAGCCAAGAGGCCGAGAAGCGATGGCTCTTAGGTTCTGAAGTTAAAACATTTTACAAGCCTGATGCCCTAGACAGAATCAGCCAGCCAGGTGTGACCTGGGGAGACATTTCCGAGGTAATGACTCAGGACGTCTTAATTTGGTTCCACTAACATTTATCGAGGACCTACGGCAGACCCACGACCACCCTGGTTACTCTTAGTTATATTAGCTCCTGGTTACTGGCGAGGTTGCCCGTTTCAGAAACTGAGACCCTGTGTCCCAGCGCTGCCGGAACAAGTCACCTGTTGGCCTCAGCAACAGACGTGCGTTCTCTCCCATCCTGAGACTGGACAGCGTCAGCCGGGCCCCACTCCCACCCTCCCGAGGCTCTCGGGACACTCGTCCTCCCCCCTCCCGGCTTGTGGTGGCTTCCCGCCTTTGTTGGCCTGCGGCCATGTCACTCCAATCTCTGCCTCCCCTTCACATGGCCTCTTCTCTGTGTGTGTCTGTGTCAGATCGCACCCTGCCTTTCTCTTCTCAGGATAACTGCCCCGATTGGGGGCCTACTCAAAACCCAGGATAGTCTCATCTCGAGAGCCTTTATTTGGTTACACCTGTAAAGACCCTTTCCCAGATAATGCCACATGGCCAGGTTCCAGGGCCACTGTTCAGCAGGCTACAGACCCCTAGCTATTTTCTGGTTGTTCCCCCAAGGTCACACAATGAGAAAGGGTCGCCGTGGGAGGTAGAGCCTGGGCTGGCTGGCTCTGAGTTCAGACCCTTGGTCAGGTCCTCATCACTCAGACACTGTGATACAAAACGCAGGCAGAGAAACCTACAGCTACGTGGGAAGGACACTTGCGTCTTGGTTATGAATGAGGCTCTTGTGTCCAGCTGATCCTTATGACCTTGGGCAAATGATGTCACTGCACTCGTGTCTCAGAGGAAAATGCCTTATGCAGAAAATGGGGATCATATTAAGAATAATAATAGCCTCACCCAGCCGTGGTGAGGACCAAAGGAACGAAGGCACTTAGCCCACAGGCGTGGAGTCGGCAAAATCCCAGATGCCCCGACCTGCAGCCTCTGTGGTTGAGCACTGTGCTCCCTGCTCCCGCTCCCCAGAAGATCTGATTCGGAGCCTCTGAATAGAAAAGGGACTGTGTACAGGTGCCCAGGAACCCGGGTGAGGAAGAGGGAGAGGCCAAAGCCGACTCTGGGGTTTTGAGCTTGGCTCACTCAGAGGAGGGAGCTGCCAGTAACTGCACAGGTGGAAACGGCAAGAAGCCGGTTGTTGGGGGGCCGGGGAACAAATCGTGCTCAGCTTGGCTGCACGCAGGACACCTGAGTGGGTGTGACTGGCAAGTGTTGGATTTGGAAGATACTTTTAAAAGCGCCCCAGAGCTTAAGAGTAAGGGAAAGAATTGAATCTCTTTGGCAAATTTAAGCACTATCACAGGTTAAGCCTGTCAGGGGGCAGAGAGGAAGCGAGAAAAGACAAAATGAAAGTGTCAGTACTCACTGATTCGTGGTCATAGCACTCAATTTTCTCGCCTGTAAAATGGGCATACCGCTTGCAATAGATCACAGACGGGAAGTTGCTCCAGACATTTGTGGTTGAACCGTGGCTAGTGGCAGCAGGTGCCAGCATCTGCCACCTTTGCCCACACGCTGAGCCTGGCAGGAGAGGCGCCCCGCGGTCTCCCCTTCTCTGCGTGATGGCCGAGAAGCAAGAACTGTTCGCTCACCTGGTTGGAACAGGCCTTCTGCCGGGCTCTACATTTATCCATAATCACCGAAGGATCTATAATAACCACTGGAATTTCCCCGTTCCCTGGGCAACGGGCGCACTTCTGCCAGCGGGTTTGGTGTTTCAGAAAACCAAGTGAGGGCACCTCTCGTGGCGCTTCTGCCTCGGCGCGCTCGCCTGGACCCCACCTCCCATGTGTCCCCCTGGCTGTGCACCCCTGGACCCCACCTCCCACATGTCCCCCTCCCCATCTCACAGGGATTCACAGGACCGGGTAGGGCAGTGACGTTGCCATGACAACCAAGGAAGAGGCCAGCTCTGACTTCAGCTCCACGAGGTGCTTGTTAGTAGGGAAGCGAAAAGATAGGCTTTACTCTTTTTTTCTTTTTTGGGGCATGGGGCGCCCACCCCATTCCTGTTGGCAATGAAACCTTTCACTTCTATCAGGCGAGCTGGTCGATTGAGGATAGTTCACTCATTTGAACGGGCGCTTGGAGAAGCCACTGTGAAAGAAGTGTCTCTGTGGCGTGTCCAGGAGGTGTCACAAACAGCGCACTGCTCCTTCAGCCTGTCCCTCACGGAGCGGTGGTGAGTGGGTGCAACTGCTTCTAGACCCCGGTCTGTACGTCTCCAAATCTGTGGGATTTTTAAGCTGTCTTATATGGAGGACCAGTGATAAGTCTGGCATTCCACGAGGGTCTTTACATTTGGTATTCCATTTGGTTCTCACTAACCACCTGCATGTTTAGTATTACTGTCGCCATTTTGCAAATGAAGAAACTGATGCTCAGAGAGGTGGAGCACCTTCCCCAAGGCCACTCAGCTGGTACATGGCAGTGCTGGCGCCCACTTGATGTGTAATCCCCACAACTGTAACCGTCCTGCCTCCCTGCCTTAACCTTGTACTTGAACTTATGCAGTCTCTCTAGAGCCATCCGGGAGGCATCATCTAAAAAATGTGCCATGATAACTAAACATTTAGTACTTCTGCGAGAAACACCACTGCACACAGTCTGGATGTCTGCTTGGGGAATTGTGCACTGACAAGAGAAATTAATACTTTAATGGATTTTGACAACAACTCTGTGTTAGGGGAATTCAAATGGCATGGAGACAAAAAGTTAGGCTTTCTCTCTGGACCTAGTAGCTAATATGCATATGCCTAATTTATTAGCCATGTTGTAAAAAAAAAAAAAATCTCATTTTGTTAGGACCGAAGTTCCTGGAGGGATAGAATGCTACTGACTGGAGAAGGGACTTCATTCTTCCTGGTTGGGCCTCAGCTGATCGAAGTCCCTGATCTTTGACATTTTCTTTGCACTCACCTTGCTGCAGCGGGGACCTAGCCTCTTGTTTTCTGTCATCCTATTGAATGCGTCCACACCTCTGCCAGGGGCGTTCTGTGGTCCATGCCCATTTTACAGAAGAGAAACAGAGGCTGACTGATAACATAACTTCCCCAAGGCCGTATGGCTAGGAAGTGAGCAGAACCAGGCTGGCTGTGATTCTCGTTGCCATAAATTCTTTTTGGGGCATTATTACCCTAAAAAAAAAATGGCTTTCTAGAACCTGAAGCTGCAAATGACATGCAGAGGTCACTCTGCCCCTTTTCTTGCCTGTGGCAAAATTACACCAAACTCTTGACTTTATTTGTCTTAAAGAATGCTTCCCTCACACAGTCCTCTACTAGCCTGCCTTTCTCTTTGCATCGCCTTTCAGATATAGAGGATTATTAGGGAGACAAAAATAGGTTCTATTTTCAGCAGACTCACAGGCTACGGGGGAGAGAAGCCACAGACTTCCCAAGAGGGGGGCAGATGAGGTGCCGTGGGAAACCCAGAGGAGACTGTATCTGGTGGCAGGGACGAGGGGCCTGGGGGTGGGCTGGCGCCTGAAGGGAGCTTGGCGCCGTGTGCGGGATAGGGCCTGGCTGTCGGGGCAGGGGAGCAGGACACTGGCATCCAGGGACAAGGACCTGGGCATCTAGCAGTCTTCTCCGTGTGTGAATGGGAGGGCCCAGGCAGCCCGGGTGGGGCAGGAAACAGGTCAAGGACAGAGGCTTGGAAGACGATCTACCGCCAGGAGGAAAAAAGAGAACAGAAAACCACCAGGACACGTGCACGGAAGCCAGGAAATGAGAGTTCCAGAAAGCGTGGTCAAGCATCATCAGACTCCATGAAGAAGCTGAACCGGAGAAAGACCAAGAAGGTCAGTGGCAATTAGGAGGGTTATGGTAACCCCAGGAAGAGCAGTGCGTTTGAAGCCATGGAAGCAGAAAGGCTGTGGAAGCTCATTCAATACCAAGGTCAGGAGGGCATCAAGCACACCGAGTGACCTTCTCTAGGCCACACCGTGCTGAGCCAGGGCTCTGACTGCAATGTCCTCGCAGAGGGTCACAGAGAAGCCCCTTGGTGCTGCAAAATGCCACTGGAGGCCTAAAAAGAACAAGCTGTTGAGAGTCAGAGCCAGATTGCCACATGCTACCAGTTAGAAGGCACATGACCTTGAGGACTTCATCCAGCCTGAGCTTTGCTTTGTAACAGCTAACACTTACTGAGTGCTTACTGCATACCCGGTATGACTCTAAATGCTCTCTGTATGTGCATTAGTCCATTTAATGTTCACAATGATACTGTGACATAGGTAGAATTATTATTCCCACTATACAGATAAAGACACCAAGGCACGACCATGTTAAGGGACTTCTCCAAAGTCAGCAAGCGAGTGAGCAACAGGGCCAGGATTCCAACTCAGGCATCCTGGTTCCAGAGCATATGTTCCTGTCTCCATCTTACGGTCTCGTGTGTGGCTCAACCAGGGTAACTGATGTACAGAAGAGGTCCTGGCCCATAGGAGGGGCTCAGTTAGAGTTGTCCCCCTGACCCCCTGGCCACATATGAGTGCATCCTTGCCCGAGGAAGGTCTGTGGGCTCAGCCCCATAAGGCTCACTCACATTCATGAAAACCTCAAGCAGCGTGGTGCACACAAAGGCCACCCCAGAGAGTGGGACACAGATGTCTTGAGCCCCTGGGACACCCGAGCGAAGACAATTTTGTGTTCAATGCCCTCACTGCAGGTTGACCGGCCAGCTGTATGGCGGCCCTGGGTGGAGAGGGCTCTTGAGGGCAAATCAGGGGCAGGTGAAATCCACAAATCAAATTTCCTCCAAGATTTGCAGGGGAAGGATATTCGGCCTGGGATATGCCGGCTGACTCCCCGGGTTAGCACTCACCGGGCCTACATGCAGCATCCAGACCAGAATTAGGATCGCAGCAAAAAATGAAGCGTGTGCGGATGAAATTGAACGTCAAAAAGAGTTGCAGTCTAAACCTAGCAGAACTTCACACACGGTTTCCCCCACTTGTCGTCTGTGTTCTCACAGGCCTGTACTTTGGTGCCGAACTGTGTTTAAACACTAAAACGCCTTGTGTTGCAGAGTGGCGCGGAGTATGTAATTAAAAGGATCCCTTCATTAGCAGAACCAGACAATGAAAGCTCAAGTTGGCCTTTTCTGCTAATTTTGGAGGTGGTGAAACGGAGGCTAATAAAACCACTGATTACAATTGTCACATACACAGCGCCTTGCCGTTGCCACCAGGAAATCTTTGTTCTCCCCAAAGATAGCCAAGCTCTTCCCAGAGCTGGGAGGGACAAACAGAAGGGACGCATTCTGGCAACTGCAAGTGGAGGGGTGTGGCGGTGGGGGTGTTAAAGATGTGACCCTGTGTCCCAGACCCAGCCTCATCACTTAGGCAGCTGACTTGACCTCAGATGTAAACTCGAGTTAATCACCGCGTCTAATTAATCAGACTGTTGTAAGAACTCAGTGAAACAATGCCCGTCTGTGTTCGCTGTCGGATGTTTTGAGCGCCTACTGTGTGTGTGCCAGGAACAGTGTCAGAAGAGAGACTCATCCATGAGTGACAGCAGGGCCCGCCCTCCGGTGACTCGCAGTCTAGGGAAGGAAGCAAGTGTCAGGTACAGTTGCGCCAACAACCCTTTGGGTCTGATGTCAGGAAAGGAATGCAGACCGTGGGCTCCGCCTTGGACAGGATAGAGATGAAATGCTCGCCACATACATCTAGGGAAGAGGATGAAAATGATGACGATGTACAGAGTCCAGAAGAGTGTTTTTTGTTGTTGTTGTTTTGTTTTGTTTTGCTTTTGCAGAGATAGTTTCGGAAAAAACGTTTACAAAGCAGGGGAGGAGCGTGGAGAGTGGGAGGTGAGGCAGGCAAGATTGCACCGCCCCCCGAACCCCAGTCCAGGGCGCCTGGGGCAGCCAGTGTGGGCCGGGTGCAATGAAAACTAGGAAATTCTTCTCCGGGTTTCAGTGAAAAGCTGAGCATTAATCCAATCAGCCACAGAAAGACAACGACCAGGTGGGGTTAGAGACCGGAAGATGCAGCCCTTCAGCAGGGGGAGGGGGAGGCATTCTCTTCCTTGCCTGCCAGGGTGGCCTCCATAGTCTGAAGCTTTTCATTCAAAATCAGAATTTTGGCCGCTGTGGCATTTCAAGTTCAGTAGTGGTATCGTTTCGCCCCCACACCTTCTTTCTTCTTTGTTTTTAAGGCTTTGGACAGGAAGCCAGGAGAACTGGGTCTGCCTTTGCCAACACCTCTCGCTGGCTGCCTCAGCCCAAGCAAGGGGCTGCCTTGACTTTCCTGTATATTTCAAAAGAAAAATGAGACGCAATGACCGCCAGGGCCCCTGCGAACTTTACAGTTTAACTTTTTCTCTATGTGGGGAGCAGCGGTGCTTTTGTGACGAACCAAGGTGTCAGGTTAGGGGCAGGAATCCAGTGAGGGCTGAGAAGATGAGACTCACATGGGGATTCATTTGGGGCGAGAAGAGAGGCCAGGTGCAGGGAGAGGAGCGGGAGGGCAGGCTGGTGTGTCATCATGTGACCCAGGGCAAAGCACAATGTCCGAAAGTGGTTAAAGAAAGCCCATGTCCTCCGGAGGTCCCAGAGGGGTGTGCCCATCTCTCCCATCGAGCCTGGTGACTAGACAGTGAGCCTCGCGAGCTGACGGCGTGCGGGAGAGAAAGATGTTGGTGATTGTAATCACCGCGGCTAACAGGTACCGAGGCGCTGTGCCAAGCACCATCCGCTTCCTCTGTAATTACATCAGCCCAGTAGGTTAGGTGCCATTGTTATTCCTTTTTTTTTTTTTTTTTTTTTTTTTTTGGTAAGAGGAAACTTGAAGGTTTCCTTGAGGTTGTATGACTCGCCCAGAGACTCCAGAGTGGGGACCCCAGGGGGCCAGCAGGCTGGGTGCCCTGCGGGGAAGAGCTGCCTGGCATCCCCCCTCCCTGGCCCATGTGACAGCGCGCCTCATTGACTCTAGCTGCCCAAGACACAGAGAGCAAGATGCTGGCTGCGTGCGGAAGGGCAGAGCAGGAAGAGCCCTGTTAGAAAAGAAGCGTATTGAGAGGTCTTTGGAAAATGAGCTGTCAGTTCCTTCATCCGGAAAATGAGAGGGCGGAGCCCCGTGACCCTTGACGGCCCTTCCCGCTCTGAAATAGCATGAGTTCTGGGTCTGTGGGGATGGGGGCACCGGAGTAAGTCCTCATGTTTGTCCTTGTATTAACTCCCAGCCCGGTGGGAAGATGGTCCTGCAGCCTCTCCTCGTCCCCAGCAGTGACTGAGACCCGTGGCTGCTGCCGCCACTGGGGCCCTCGTCAATTCATATATGTGACCACCATGGTGCGTCAGTGACTCATGTGAGCCTGGGGTGGTAAAACAGGGATGCATTTGTTTGGCGATGGGGAACGGCCCCATCCAGATAACGTTCTGGTTAGTTCCACGTCATCGCACTGAGGTCAGTCACGAGCCCCCACGCAGGTCCGGATGCTTCATAGGCAGGCTGTGGTTCTGATTCTAAGCAATGCGATAGTCCTGTGCTAGGCTCGGGCTGGGTGGCCTCGTACCCACGCTCCTCCACCCACCATCGCAGAAGTAAGAGACTTCTCTCCACTGTCAGGGAGGAGAACATGTGACTAGAGAAGGTGCAGAACTATAACAAGTTGTAGTGTGACGGGTCCCCAAAGTGCTTGGGCTTTGGACCCAAAGAGACCCAGGTCCAAATCCTCACTCTCAGCCATGTAATAGCTCAGTAACCTTTGCGAAGGAGGTTAACCTCTCTGAAGCTCATTTTTGCCATCAGTAAAATGGGACCACCGAGAGTGCGAAAGTGACAGGATCATTGCCAGGCTCCAATGAATGTCGCCGGCATCCCGCCTGACTCTCAGCACTCAATGCCTGGCAACTCCTCGTGTGTGTGAACGAGCGCCGTGTGCTGGTTAGAAACCAGGGCCCTGGCACCTGCCTACCTGGGTTTCTATCCAGGATTAGACTGTCTCTTCGTACCTCCGGTTCCCCATCTGTAAAATGGGAGTAATCATAACACCTGCTTTGTAGGACTGAATCCAGGTTAAGTTTTAAACTGCAGTACCTGGTGCATAGGAAGTGCTGCCATTGTCACCATCGTGCTGGCTGCTCTATCACTCTGTGCTATGGAAGGAAGTGAGCCAGTGAGGTGGCCGTGGCCAGGTGAGCCCTCAGAAGAACACCGTGTGGAGGGGGCACAGGTAGGGATAGACCCAGCAAGGGCCTTGCAGGGACTGGAGCACTGGACAAAGTTCCCTCACTGCGTACATGGTCTCATCAATCTGGAAACACCTGCCTGGACTGCTCTATCGTCTGTCATCTTCTCTTCAAATAGCATAGCATCACCATCAAGCAAACGGAGCTCTGCAATGGCATAGATTCATCAAGTGACCGAGCCAGGCTATGTGGTAGTTTCATTTATTTTTAGTGACTTCATCATCCTCCAGCTCTTTAAATTAGCTGCTGGGCTAATTTAAGGCACTTCTTTGGTACGTGGTTAGCAATCTCTTCAGGAATGACAATGTGTGGTTGAAATCCCCAAGTGACTGCGGGGATGGGTCTTGGCCAAATGGCAGGGAAAGGAGGCTGCTTACCTCCGTGCAGCACCGCCACTGCCCACCAGGCTCTCCTGCCAACCCATGGATCGCCAGGAGCACGATCCAGGGTGTTCTGTCCCTTTCTGTACCCCCTGGTCAAGCCGTTGGCAAACCACCTTCTTTCACCTAGAACCAGTGATTCTTAGAGCTCAGCCCGCCTCGGAGTCACCCACGGGGCTTGCTAAACAGATGCCTGGCCCACTCCCAAAGGTTTCTGAGTCCACAGACCTGGGGTAGGGCCAAGAATTCATAGTCCTACCAAGTTCTCGGTGATGCTGATTCTGCTGGTTGAGGACATATTCTTTCAGAAACGTTGACCTAGAATATTCCAGTAACTTCCTAACATCATCCAGCCCCCCGCCTTGATTCAGGATACATGCTGCTGCCAGGCTCATTCACTTTCACTGCACTTCTGATTTGGCCACGCCCCTCCCCTAAATCCACCACTTCTGATCTCCCACGCTACCAAATCCAAGCACCCTTGTCTGACATCCCAGATCCTCTAAGACCTAGACACCCACACCAGCTTCCTGCTCATACCCTGCCCCCACTCCGGGCAAACCAACCTCCTGCCATGTGCTCTAGGTCCTCTTCTGGATGCTCACCGGGCCACTTCTGCCTTTCTCGCTCATTGTTTCCAGATGGGTCTTGTCTCCCCCCATGTGGTCACGTGCTTCTGGGGTGGTAAGAACTGTGTCCACCTCCCTGAGGCCCCTGGGACAGGGAAGTCCTTGAACAGATAAACTACTGAAGGGACGCCTGACTAAAAAATGACGATCATTTCTCTGAGAGAATTTGCGCCATTTCTCCGAAACTGGAATTTGACCTTGCTTTATCTACCTTCCTACTTTGTTGATTTCTGGGGCTGTGTAGAGCATCTGCCCAAGGAAAAAAGTCTTTGGTTTGTTTTAAAGCCAGTTAGCACAAGAACAATACAGTGAGCTAATGGTATAGTCCTAAGTATAAATTCTGGTTCCACTACTGATCTGTGAGGTTGGGCAAATATTCAGGTTCTCTGGATCTTGGGCTTCTAATCTGTAAAATGGCACTAGCTCCCACCTACCTCATAGAATCGTTACGAGAAACAAATGAGGTGATAGGAGGAAGTTGGTGGGGCCCAATACTTGACATGCTGTCGTCCCCAACACATAGCAGGCAAAATAAGAATTGGATGTTTTTTCACACGAGTTTTAATAAAAAAAAGAATTCCATTTTATTTGAAAAACAATAATAGATAAAACATTCCAGAATTTTGATGAATCAAGGATATACCAAATTCAATAAAAAAAAATTACCCCAAAGGACTAGTAGGCTTGATTTATATTTTCTTTACCAATCGCTTTTATTTCATAAACCCGACATTTCCACTAAAATGCTATTAAGTAAAAAGAGGATTTTACAGTATTTGTGATAACTTAGATCTCAGTGTGATCATTGGAATTAGCTCAAGCAAACAATTTCTCATTGTTTTATTTCTTCTTCTGTATCAGCTACATCTTTACTGCCTTCTTCCAGTTGAGTAAAACACTTCCCCCTGAATTTGTGGTTTTGAGTCCATGAAAATTGCATCTGTGGATTTGAGGACCCTTTTCCTCTTGAGCTTATTAATTGGGATTCAGGAAGGAAGGGAAACGGTAGTCAGCCAGTAAACACGGCAGCCCTTGAAAGAAATGTGAAGGGCTCACGTAAAGGAGAAAAAACCACTCCATCTGCACAGCTCTGAGGTAGGACCAGATAAAGGCTGAGGACACTGGTGAGAGATCTCATCTGATATACACGTCATCGGGAAGACCTTCCCAGCCCAAGAGGTCCCCTGGAGGTGGTGGGGTCCACGTCACCAGGGCAACCCAAGCAAAGGCCATCATGCTGGACCATCTGCTAATTAGGTGACCCATTGGTGCTGGTGGCCTTATCTGCCTGGGATTAAAATTTCTTCTCTGAAATGGCATTGTCATGGAAATGTTCTGGAACTAGATAAGAGGTGATGAGTACACAACACTGTGAATGTACTAAATGCCATGGAATTGTGCTCTTTGAAGTGATTACAATGGTGAACTTTATGCTGTTTATTAGACCCCACACCAAAGACTAGATGGCGTCATTGCACAGAATGAGCCGCTGCTAGCTGCTAGCTGTGACGCGTCATGTTTCTGAGAGGGAGCACATCACTCGGGGACCGATCACCACGCTCCATTTAGTCAAAGACTGGCCATGTTGGGGGGCCCGGATGGCTTCAGGCATGTGCCTGACTCTTGATTTCAGCTCAGGTCATGATCTCATGGCGCGTACATTCAAGCCCCGCGTTGGGCCCCGTGCTGAGTGTGGAATTCTCTCTGCCTCTTTCTCTCTCTCTCTCTCAAAAGTAAAAAAAAAAAAATTTTTTTTTAAATAGGCCACATAGTCAATAGCCAACTGAGGCGGGGGGGAGGGTAGGGACTAATTAAATTATGGTTTGGCTTTAATACCAAATATTTCACGTCCATGAGAAATTATGCTCGTGAAAACATATTTAATGCCACAGGAAGATACTCAGGATGTACTGTAGAATGTGAAAAGAAGGATTTACACTATATGCAATGTGATCCTAACTTCATAAATATGGATAAGAGACCCCTGAGCTCTGGGTGACAAATGATTTAGATTCTTTTATATGTTTCTCAAAATGGCTGCAAAATGACTGTTATACTCTAAAAAAGAAAAGAAAAGAAAAGGAAAGAAAAAAGAAAAGAAAAAAAAGAAAAAAACTATTTAAAATGCAACATAAACAACAGTACTTTGGATTCTGTGACCCGCCCTGTGAGTCGTGCTGTGCTTTCAAACAGGAGAACAAGGAATGAGCACCGGTTAGAAGGTCTGATTTATAATCCTGGTTCAGCTACCACAAACCTTGCCGGAGCTCAGTTTCTTCATCCAGAACAGGGGGCGTAAGAGTGACAATCACCCTGGGGCACCTGGGTGGCTCAGTTGGGTAAGCATCCGACTTTGGCTCGGGTCATGATCTCGCAGTCTTTGAGTTCTAGTCCTGCGTCGGGCTCAGTGCTGACAGCTCGGACGGAGCCTGGAGGCTGCTCTGGATTCTGTGTCTCCCTCTCTCTCTGCCCCTCCTCCTCTCACACCCTGTCTCTCTCTGTCTCTCTAAGACCGAATAAACATTAAAAAATTCTTTTTAAAGAGTGACAGGCACCTCCCCAGGCTGCGTGAAAAGCCCGTGAGACACTGGAGGTAGAACGGCTGATTGAAGGGTTCTCTGAGCTCTCTTCATTGTCGCACGGCATATTCAAACTGTACACTTCCAAACTTTCCCTAGACCAGAAACCTAATGAGTACTTACAAAGTCGGCAATTGCCACTTCTCCAGTAGTTTAAGAGCTAATTTCCAGAACACTACTACTCTCTCCTCATCTGTCTTCCTATAACCTTCATGTGGAAACATGTCATTTCATCTGAAGAGTAACCACCTGACTTTTACTTATTGTCCTAAATTCAAGGAGATGATGATAAAAACCCAGCGTAGCTGAAGGGCCACTGTGCAGCGTCCCACCCAGAAATGTGCGCTCCTCACGAGAAATCGTGGTGGAACTAAGCATTGGGTTGGAGGGAGCATTTGTTTCCCCACAACCATCCACACGCATGAACTTTGAAACAAATCCCAGGATTTGTTTTTCTGGGGTCCCTGGGTGGCTCAGTCGATGGAGTTTCCGACTTCTGCTCAGGTCATGGTCTCTCCCTCTGTGAGTTCAGGCCCCGAGTTGGGCTCTGTGCTGACAGCCCAGAGCCTGGAGCCTGCTTTGGATTCTGTGTCTCCCCTTCTCTCTGCCCCTCCCCCAATCTTGCTCTGTCTCTCTCTGTCTCTCTGTCTCTCTCTCTCTCTCTCTCTTTCAAAAATAAATAAACATTTAAAAAAAAAAAAGATGTTAAAAGGGGTTTTCCTTCATGCTGCTCTGGTTCTGCCCTCTACCTCTCCTTGCTTTGAGACCTGGGCCAAGACCCACCTAGAAGGTACCATGAACTGAACTTGCAGGATTTGAGTCACACAAGGGAGCACTCTTTCTTAGAGGCTAACTCCTTAACCCGGAATGAAGAGAAGGCTAAGGGCAGGGCTATCAAACTTTTGGTTTCTCTATTGAACCTCCGAGCCATTTAAAAGAGCTTAAGGTAGGGGCACCTGGGTGGCTAGGTTGGTTGAGTGTCTGACTTTGGCTGAGGTCATGATCTCATGGTTAGTGGGTTCGAGCCCTGCAGAGGGCTTGCTGCTGTCAGTGAAGAGCCTGCTTTGGACCCTCTGTCCCTCCCTCCACCCAAAATAAACATTCAAAATCAAGAGCTGGTGTACAAAGCATCATAATCTTGGTATTTTACTTGAATGCCTTGTCATTAAAATCAAACTTTCCCAATTCAACAAATTCAATGAAACATTTCACAAAAGCTAAAAGCATTCCAGGTCCTATAGAGATAGAGTTGAATGAGATGTGGTGAGAGGGATTGGTGTACAGACAAATGCCGGGCCGCTTGGCCGGAGTAACGAAGACCCAAGTCCCAGGAACAGGAGTGGAGCATGGGAGAGAGTCATTGGCACGGTCAAGGACACACCTGAGCTGATTCTGGAAGTGGACCAGAAGAAACGTGCCAGGCAGCCGGGGCCAGAGGAAGACCTCAAAGGCCAGGGGAAGCAAGCACAAAGATGTCAAGATGACCCGACTCGGGGTGACTGATGGTGTGCTCGGAAGTGGGAACCCAGGGGATGTGGCCATTTCATGAAGAAAAGAGTAGAAAGTGGCCTTGGCATTGAGCTCAATATCATGTGACATGGTTCTAATATTCCTGGCTTGGTCAGCCAATTGGCCAATAAGTACTGACCAAGTTTTCTCAGGAATGGATGCACAGGGGGAAAAGGTCACACTCGGCCCGGACCAGATGTGGGCAGAACAGCAGACAGGAGAGTGAGGTGAGCTGCACGTGCAGAGAGAAGCACCGGCTGTGGGCGAGAGCTGGGACACAGTGGACCCGAGTCTCCTATCTGGGCCAAGATCACCGAGCGGCAGGGTGGGTGGTGGCAGGGAGCACCCCAGGCCTTTGAGTGTATAGTGTATCTAGGGGTAGTGATAGGAAATGAGGAGGATAGAGAAGACTTTGAGAAGGGCCTTGAGTGCCAGAATGAAGAAGATGGACTTCATTGTAGGCTCTCGGGAATCCACAGAGTTGCAGTAGCGGGCAACCCAGCCGGTTTGCTTTAGAAGAGGTGCCTCAGGGACGCGGGGCATGGAGAGGGGGTGGCTCAGTCAGTTGAGCGCCTGACTCTTGATTTCTGCGCAGGTCATGGTCCCAGGGTCGTGGTATCGAGCTCCACTTTGGGCTTCACGTGGAGCCTGCTTTTGCTCTCTCGGTCTCTCTCTCTCTCAAAAAATGTAATTAACTAAAAAAGAAAAAAGGTGCCTCAGGTGCTAGCGTCTATGGGTCTATGGATGGGAAAGGCTAGAGGCCGTTGGTGCGGGCCAGGGCAGAGCCCACAGGACCCAGGCTGGGGAGAGCGGAAGTGGTCTCAGGAAATACTGAGCACATAGAATTGGCATTTATCCTGACGTTTTCTGCTTGGGTTGCTGGCAGAGGGGGGCGACGGTCAAGGAGATGGGGAACAGATATGGGGTGAAGGAAATGGGCAGGCACTTGAGTCTGGGGTGGCTGGGTGCCATGCTGAAGGTGCAGCAGGTGGTGGACATGTGGGTCTGGAGGTGAGAGAACATTCCAAGCCAGAGGTGGGTATCTCGGAAATTTAGCTGTGACTTTTCTTACCTCCCAGAGTAATCTCAGAATAAAATATCCAGACTCAGGAATCACAACACGGTAATCATATTTTTTTTGCATGAGTTCCAAATAAGAAAATAGTTAAGCCAGAAAACGTAACTGTGCCTATTCCTAGAATTGGGTAACTGATGTATCTTTGCAAATTGTTCATTGAACTGTGCTTCTGGCTTCTTGCCAGCCCTCAATGAGATTTTTATATTTCTTAATTATTCAATTACTACCCGCAAGTAGGAGTTTGAAATCAAACCTGGGCGGCTCCGTAGCAGAGCACTCGCTTGAATCCTGCTTCGAGTAAAGGAAGTTGTCCACATTGGGAAACCAGGACGGGAGAACGGAGGACATGGAAGTTTCCAGTTCTGGCCTGTCCTGGGTTCGAGTCCCGACCTCGCCGCACACTAGCTGTGCAGGCTCGGGCTGCTTGCGTCTCTGAGATCAGGTTCCTGGTCTATACAATAAAAACAGAGCCCGTGCTAACACCTCCTGAGGCAGCTGTAACTGTAAAGAAAGGAGAATATTCTAGTGAAGGCACTCTGGCTGCGGCATAGCCTGCTGCAGATGTTGGTTCATTCACTGCTTGTATATTTCAGGTCTCAGCAGCTTAAGAAGCCATTAGAGGAGAAGGAAGATCCTTCTGACAGTGAGCCGGCCGGCGCCTCCGAAGGCAACCCCAGCACGGAAGCCCGCCTGCCTTCCATCTGCCTCAAGCAGGTGTTCCCCAAGTATGCCAAGCAATTCAACTACCTGCGCCTGGTGGACAGGATGGCAAACCTGTTCATCCGGTTCCTGGGGATCAAGGGGACGATGAAGCTGGGACCCACAGGCTTTCGGACTTTTATCAGGTCAGTGAGACCGGCCCCGCCAGCTTGGGATTCAGGCAGGTGGATCCCTCCCCACCTCGGGCTGGTCCCATCTTCCTGACTGCTCTGGGGGGTCATGGGGCGGGGGCGTCTTCAGTGCCTTCAGTGTCGGGCCAGTGCCTCATTTGGGGTTGGATGGGTCCAGTGGCTGGCACGGGGCCTGGCACACGGTACACTCTTGTTTGTTGAATGAATTAATGACTGTTACAGATGTGATGGCATTCGCCACCTTATACTTGTAGTTAAAACACAGTTTTGTGCTACCTTGAGCTAGGTGCTTAGACCGCATATAAATAATTGCCCCTCTGACTCAGACAGGCCTTGTGTTACTTAAATTGGGGTAAGGCTCTCCCAGGGGCACGTGGCTGGG
The DNA here is from genome assembly GCF_006229205.1 of Suricata suricatta. Classification (NCBI taxonomy): domain Eukaryota; kingdom Metazoa; phylum Chordata; class Mammalia; order Carnivora; family Herpestidae; genus Suricata; species Suricata suricatta. The sequence goes on from NC_043712.1 coordinate 12,540,143, forward strand.
TGCTGAGTGTTTATGAAGCCGCCTCAAAGTAAAAAAAGGCCCATCTTTCCAAAGTGTCCATTTCGGGAGAGAAAAGTTAAATAATTCAGTTGGTAACTAATTTAATGTATTTGTCCTGACATAAAAATAACACGGCTACGTTATCGAGTATAATACAAAATTTGCATGAATTGTAAACATAAACCGTGAGATAAAGCAATTGCGTTTTTGCCGCAGCCTACAAAATAAGCCACCACGGCACTCGATTCTTCGCTAACTTGCCTCTGCTCTCTGGGGCGCTTTGGGGCGTCACAGGAGTAACAATCTGAGGCAATGCTGACTAGCTGGGTAGCCCTTGGGCCAGCTAGTGACCCTCTCTGAACCTCAGTGATCCTATAAAATGGAGACAGAGCTCCCAGAATGGTGTGTTACCACCTCAAGGAAACAATCTCCTGGCATTCAATGTTTGCTGTTGTTTTTCTCGTCATTGATTTTGATATTTCTACCTTCCACTTCAAAGTCACCCTCTTCACAACTTTGTTCACTAAAGCAAATAATTAGAGGTCTCGAATTGGAAACATTTTGTCATGCGCTTTTCTCCCACTGAATTTTATGAATTCTAACTCTGGCTCTCCGCTATTCCCGATGGGATGGTAAACACAAGAATCAGCAGGAATCATTGTCATTTCAGGAAGCCTGAGTTCGTGCTTGCATGGAGATTCTGAGAAGGGCTTTGTGTGAGCTTCGGGGCGGTGGGGAGGGGAGATGTCCAGTGGAAAGAGCCCAGGCTTTGGGTCTGGCTTCAGAGCCTATCACATTACTTAATAGCCGTGTGGCTTCGGGCAGTTCCCTCGCATTCTCTAAGTCTCAGTTCCCTCGTCTGTAAAATGGGAATAAACGGGAATAATCTCTCTGGTTTGTTATGAGGTTGGGATGTGATACATCCTCAAGCACCTGACCCAGAGCCTAATTTACTGGAGCTATTTCGGTGGGAGTCTTGTGACTATGATTTCCATGAGACAATGGGAATTCTCAAGAAAGTCGACAGACTCATGTTGTTACTTCCCTGAAAACACTACCTGATACCTTCTGACTCATTTAGGAATTGCATTTGACTCATAGTAATAGATACTCATCTACAAATGGTTTAAAATAGTAAGATTAATTTTCTCTCATATAATAGGAAGCGTGGCAGTGGGGATTCTAGGCTGGTTAATGACTCCAAAATGTGATCATGCTCCACTTCCTACTTGTCTTTCTGTTCATCCGTCCTAAGCATGTGCTTTTCAAGCTTCAGGGTTGCCTTAGGGTCACAAGATGGCTGCTCAAAATCCAGCCGTCACAGTCGAGTTCCAGGCAGGAAGAAGAAGAACGGAGGAAAAGCAGAGGCCTCTGTCAGATGCGTCCTTCTAAATCCTAGTAAATTTTTCCTGAAACATAAGAGAAGTTGGGGGTAGGGATTTGAAAAAAATATCTTACTGTAAGAATCACAATCTTGGTTGCCTCTAGGGTCAGGCAGGACGCCTAAGCCAGTGGGTCCCTGGTTAAAAGGGAAGGTGCTGATGGGCTGGTATCACCAGAGCTTTTGATTTTCCAAGAAAAGCTAGAAATGCCGATTTTTAAAAGTTTTTAATTAATTAATTACTTATTTACTTATTTAGGGCAGGGCAGGGGCAGAGAGAGGGACAGAGAGAGAATCCCAGGCAGGTTCCCCATTATTAGCGCAGAGCCAGACCTGGGACTTGATCTCATGAACTTCGAGATCATGACCTGAGCTGCAATCAAAAGTTGGACACTTAACCGACTAAGCCACCCAGGCACCCCTAGAAATGCTGATTTTTATATAAAATCTCAATACGCTTATATCCATGTTGGCGATTCAGAAAATAACTTTGAAACGCTGTGTGGGTTCAGTCAAAGTGTGACTGCGCACCGGCAGCGTGTGAGCTCTGGCGTGAGAGGCAAGGAATATACCCAGAGGGCTGCTAGGTTCATACACGAGCTTGGGGAGAAAATGGAACTGAGAATGTTCTAGCAAAGGACACTCCTAAAACACTCTCTGACTAGAACTGAGTAATGTCAAAACTATCGCTACAAATCTGTCTCTAATATGATAGGCTTTATAATATTTCCATCCGTTTTTTCCTGAACAATTAAGAGCATTTGCAAGTAAAACCGATTGTTCTGAGGTTGGAGGCCCTCAGGTCACCGTCTGCCACCAGCACTGTCCGGGGGAGCCTTGGTGCCCTGAGCAGGGAGTTAGGATGTCTTCAGGTGGGGAGCCGACTCCAGCAGGGAGCCCCTCTCCCCTCCCTCCACACCCACCCAGCCAGTGTGTCCTGTGTAAGTAAGGACACAGGAAGACGTGGAGAAAATGTTGCACAGTCGCTAATAGATTTTTCCTTTTGAAATGTACCAAGAGATCCCAACAGCAACTTAATCATAAAAGATGATCCTCTCTGTGCTTAGATTTATCTAAGTATGTTCAGTCTTGCCAGCTAAATTTAACAGCAAGCATTTTCTCTTGCTCACAACTGCTCTCTCTCTCTCACTCTCTCTCCTTTCCACTACGGTTTAAATTTTGCTTCATTATGAATTAATAATATTTATGCCATATGTTAAATCGAGCCAAGTGCCCTTCCCTGGAGCACTGCGCAGGGGACGTATTTGCTGGCGAGATGTACACTCCTCTCAGATCTCCCCCACACACGACAGAAGCTGAACTTGGCTTTCACCTGGACGACCCACTCTTTCTCCCCAAGTTCCTTAAAGCGAACTGGAGGGAACAAAATAAACATCCGACTGAATTTATTTTCAGTGACCATCTCTCATAATGTGCTGCAGAGATCAGCAGTTTTAGGAGTGAATTATGCTAATGCCAGTCTGGCCACATTCTATTTTCCTTTTCTACCAAGAAATGAGAAATAATGAAGCGTCGTTCCCTTGTCTAGACTTAACTCATCGAACGAGCTTTTCATGTTGTTTCCTCAGGAGGCACATAATAGTAGCACATATTACCATGAATTAAGCTCCTCTTTTCTCTCTCTCTCTCTCTCTCTCTCTCTTTTTTATGTCATAATAATTCCTGGGGCGTGGAGACTTCTTTCTCTGAGAAATAGAAATTATCTGATTCTTCAACGTGACAGCTTTCTTTGAGGGAAATGCATTTTTGCTATTTTCCTTCCATTGGATTACTAATGAGGGGGGCATTCTATGTAACTCACTAAGAACGCGTTTTCCAAAGGCATCCTACATCAGACTTTGGCATCAGTTTGCACGTGCTGGCCTTTTCCATGTCCACAGCCCGAACGTTAAGCAGTTTGCCAAAACCAGGTTCATTTCTGGGAAATGGAGGCAGCTTCTCCGAACCTTTAACGTTTCCTTCCTGCTTCTTTCGAGGCTATTCCGCTCGGAGAGGCCGGCTCAGCCCCTTTGTGGTTTCTGATCTTGGTCTCCTTTTAAATTAGAGAATGGTTTTTCTCTTTTTTCTTTTTTTCCCCCTTCCATTCCCTTTTCTCATCGGGAGATATTAATATGTTTCATAATGGGTAGCTGTGGGGGGTTTTGTGCTCTGAGAGGCAACATGGTGTGTTAGAATGTTCTGGAATAGAAGCGTAAAGGGCCTTGTCTCCCCTTCTGTCATTAACTCCTCCGTGACTTTGAAAAATCCCCCTGTTCTGTGATGATCTTTTTCCAGCAATATTGTGAGATCCTATGCCTGGGATATCAATACTAACCTTTAAAAAATATATTTGTTATAAACCAGGGTCATCATTTTCCCTCCTAGATATTTAGTGTTGGGGTTTTTTTTTAATTAACAAATATTGATCACTTGTTAGCTTTCACTTTATAGAAAACTCTCCAGGAAAAAAATAAGCTCCTTTTATGTCACAGAGAAGGATGAACGCAAAAGAGATTCTATAAGTAGAATTTTATAGAGTGGAGAAAGTCAGTTTCTAAATTTCCCGTGAGGTGTCACTAGTTGTTGAGAGGAAGGAGGGATGATAATTTCAGATCTTTCTATACTTGGGTTTCTAATGAACTTGAATGATTTGTGATTATCTCCCATCATATGTGCCCCAATTCCTGTGAGTCTGGGAGAAAAGACAAAAACAACAACAATAAAACATTTCTTCAAAGTGGTTCTACATTGTGGAGGAAGGCTGGGCACCGTCATCTGTTACTTACCTGTATGTGCTACGCACTGAGCTGGTCCTTGACATGGCTTTCTATGGCGAGTAGCCTCTTGTACAAATAAGGAAATTCTGAGGCAGAGAGCTTCAGTGACTTGTTCAAGGTCTCCTCGCAGAGTCAAGATTCTCTTGACTCCTGTGCATTTGACTCCAAGCTCTTTTCTTTTTCCATACGCATTTCCAGTCTATCCTTTCTTAGGAATTGTTCTGGCTTCTGATGTTACCGTATTTCTTGGACTGCTCTTCCACGAGAGAATTTATTTCTCCACTCCTTAGTTATTGGAGGAACTGCAACCCAGGGCATAAGAGGGCGTGGTTCAAATGATTAAGAGCTACGAAGGCTTCACGGTGGTTTTAACCTGGACTCTGAGATCACGTCCACCCTCCTTGAGTAGTCTCCAAGACGGATTCAGCTCTGCGTCACTCCCTGGGCTCAGAATCCCACCCACACATCGTGGACACAAAACCAATTCTGTACTGAGTGGGTGGATAGATGAAAAAGTCATTCTAAAGTCTTGACCCCCCCAAACAAGGAGGCTTTCCCTGTTTGGGTCAGTCGAGAATGTTTGGTGGCCGTGGAGACACACCTAGGAGAATCGGTCTCCAAATGGCCCTGGTTGTCTTCCCCCAGCCTTATATTCCAAAGCTTCCTAGCAGGGTTTCTCTAGAGGCTCTGGCCTCACTGGGCCCTGCCTGAGGCAATGTCTTAAGTCCTGGGGACTTCCTGGAAACCTGGGCTGGGCCCGTCTCCCTACTCCCCCCCCCCCCCCCCCCGAGCTCCTAAGTGCACTCCCTCTATCCTCTGAGTGAGGACTGGATGTGAATCCCAGCTGTGTGATCTTGGGTGAGTCATGTCTTTTGAGTCTCAGCTTATCTGTCACTGGAATGGAACTAAGAATACTTCCTTTGTAGAGTGGCTAAAAGGATGGACAAGGGGGCACCTGGGGGCTCAGTGGGTTGGGTGTCCGACTTCAGTTCAGCTCATGATCTCACGGTTCGTGGGTTCGAGCCCCGTGTCGGGCTCTGTGTTGACAGCTTGGAGCCTAGAGCCTGCTTTGGATTCTGTGTCTCCCTCTCTTTCTGCACCTCACCTCCTCATGCTCTGTCTCTCTCTCTCAAAAATAAAATAAACATTAAAAAAAAAACAAAGGGGAGCCTGGGTGACTCAGTCGGTTAAGCGTCCGGCTTCGGCTCAGGTCATGATCTCACAGTTTGTGGGTTCAAGCCCCGCATCAGGCTCTGTGCTGACTGCTAGCTCAGAGCCTGGAGCCTGCTTCAGATTCTGTGTCTCCTTCTCTCTCTGACCCTCCCCTGCTCACGCTGTCTCTCTTTCTCTCAAAAATAAGTAAAACATTAAAAAAAAAACCCACGCAATTAAAAAAAAAGATGGACCGGCAAGGGCCGGGCATACTAAATGGGGGCCTGAGAAATAAAACTATCAAAATTCTTTTACAACATCTCCTGCCTCCTGTAGCCAGCATGGGTCCTTCCTTCCCCTATCCCCATACCAGATGTTACAATCAACTGTGTTTGCAGACATCACTAGGGAGGATGAGTTACCTTGGAAAAGGGATAAAGGGAGAATTTTCTTTGGTAAATTACAGCTCCTGCTAAAGGTTTGACACTTCTATTTTCTACCTGTCAGAAAAAAATAACTATATACCAGTGGTCAGTTTGGTTTCCCTTTTTATACTCCATTAACCCACAGAGCAAGCCAGGCAGAGCGCCTGTCCTGTGGGGGACCAGGGAGTCCAGAGGACACTGATCTGATCATTAGAGAAAAGTGATGGCCCTTCCTAATGAGGCTTGGAAAATGAGCAAGGCAGCTTGTTGGAACACCTTGGGAGAGACCAGAGCGTCGTCTCCGGTGGAGCCCAATGGAGATAGCCATCCTGGTGACAGAAGACTTGAAAAGCTCTGCGTCCATTGACATGTTGTTACCGGGGCTCAGTAGCTGCGCGCTGATGTGTTTGAAGTCCGCCACCGGTGACTTGTGATTGAATATGGAGCGGGAGCCCAGGAGGAAGCAGGATGTGAATTGATGGCCTGAGAAATACTGGCAGGGAAGAAAGGAAGGAAGAGGGAGGGAGGGAGCGAGCCAGTGGGCTGGCATATAAGGAACACCAGCCTCATCTGGGCACCATGCCGGGCACAGTCATAGCCACTGTCGTCAGGGAGTGCGTGGGTTTGGAGAGGGGCCTCGGGGGCGCCCAAATCCTGCTTGCCAATCAACCCCTCTCCTGTCGGGCTTCTAAGGGAACTATTCACACCAGGGCTGATGACAAATGGGAAATCAAAGAACCACTTTATCATTAGCTGGGGCAACGGATGAGGACATATTTGGAGAGTTGAAAGCAGCATTGAGCGTAGTTCAGCCAAACGGACAGCTGGCCCAGAGGTGCGGCTCCGGGATTGCCCGGGCAAACCCAGCTTGCGTTGGGACTCGCTTCCCAGCACCACCCTGTTCAGAAAGGTGAGGCATCTGGACAAGCCAAGGGCTACCTTTAGTCTGGATGGAGAGCCTGGGGCCCCAATATCCAGACACTCCAACGGGCCAGCTCCGTTTCTCCAGAACGGACAGGGCCACTTGCTGAAAGGCCAGCCGCAAGCAGCCTCTGACGTTCCCATGTTCTAGCTCTGGAAGAGGAAACAAAAAAGGGGGAAGCGACTGGGAAGAGAACCAACAGTTGTGGGCCAACCGGGCGCCAGGCACCATGCGGGGCCCTTGGCACGCACCGCCTCAGCCATCTTCACTGCCACCATGTGGGGGTGTGGATATCACCCCTTTCATTTTAGGAATCAGCAAATAAAGGCACTGATGGTCTAAGTAAATGCTCATAGTCACACAGCTAGGAAAAGCAGCAGAGCCAGGATTTCTATCCTGGTCTGTCTGATGCCCAAATCACACTCTTTCCAGTGTGCCAGACTGCCTCCCCGCATCTCCAGACCAGGAAAAAAAAAAAAAAAACAACAACACCAAAACCCAAAACTTAGAGGAGGGGCAGAGGATTGCAGACATGCCTTTGTGGCTTGACAGGGAGCAGGTGTGGGGCTGGAAACCTGGTCACCTTGGCCTCTGCACTGGCAGAAATAAACCCGGGGAGCCTCAGAAAGCCTGAGGCCAGTCACCCCTCCCCAGTCCTGCTGCGTCCAGGTGACTCCCCAAAGCCAGGACTGAGTGTGGAAGGGTGTGGGCCAGCCACGGTCATCCGGGCTCACCATTCAGGACCCATGAGAAATCTTCAGATGACAGATTCAGAGGGGGTGAAGGAGCCTCGACCCCTGTGTGTAGATCTGGGCCCAGGGGCGCATCTGGGAAGCATTCCAGCGGGGAATCACTTCTGGACAGCAATGGTGCCTTCCGTCTGTCCAGGTGATATGCTGTGTTTATTGGGTCATCGGAGTGTGCCACTGTCAGCCACCTGGACACTAGTAGGAGAGCACAGCACCCCGGTCCAGGCTTTCTTTCCCTTCCCAGAGACTACTGGATGTAAAGGCAAAGACAGGCACAGGGTGCATTTTTGAAAAATTTTTAATGTTTTTTTAAAAATTTTTTGAGAGACAGAGAGAGGCAGTGCAAGCAGGGGAGGGTTAGAGAGAGAGGCAAACACAGGATCTGAAGCAGGCTCCAGGCTCTGAGCTGTCAGCACAGAGCCCGATGCGGGGCTCGAATCCACGAACTGTGAGATCATGACCTGAGCCGAAGTCGGACACTTAACCGACTGAGCCACCCAGGCGCCCCTACATTTTTGAAATGTAGAATTCCCATTTCCCCCTTGGAGCAGGCAGAGCCTGGCATGTGTGACACAAGCCGATACCCAGTGGCTGCAGAAGAGACTGCCTGTTTTACAGGGGAGGAGCGTGAGGTTCAGGAAGAGGAGACAGATTAGCCAGGACCATTAGCTTCTAAGTGGCAAAGCCATTCAGCCCAAGACTTGCCGTCTCCGGGCACCGGGATGGCTCAGTGGATTGAGCATCTGACTCTTAATTTCGGCTCAGGTCATGATCCCAGGGTCGTGGGATCAGGCCTGTGTCAGGCTCTGCACTGCTTGAGATTTTCTCTCTCCCTCTGCCTCCTCTCCCCTTCCTGTGTGCTCTCTCTCTCTCTCTCTCTAAAAAAAGACTTGCCATCCTAAAGTCCTTGCTCTTTCCAGCCCTTTAGAATTAACCAAATTACAGGAACCCACATGATCTAAACTCGGCTTACATTTTCAGCCTTCTCTCCCCCTGCCCCCACCACACGCCCTTCACTAGCCCCAGCTGTGGGAAGGGAAGGTCTTCTGGGCAGGGGTCAGGGCAACCCCAGGCCAAGGCAGGGAGGCAACCGGAAGAGGCCGTACCCCGTCTAGCAGTAACATGTCCCTTCGTGTCTTTGGCAGGAACTGCAAACTCAGCAGCAGCAGCTTGTCCATGGCCGCGGTGGACATCCTCTACATTGACATCACCAGGAGGTGGAACTCCATGGCCCTGGACCAGCGGGACTCAGGTACCTGATCCTGGCCTCCGCCTTGTCCCGCGGGAGTCCAGATGGGTGGGCGGTACCCTTTTGGTTCCTTCTTGTTAAAAGGTCAGGGTTGGGGAAAGAGGAAGGTTGTCCTGTCCGCTCTAGACATCCCTGGAGGGAGGGGCCTGAATTTGAATCTAGGAGCACTAACCAGGAACCCTGCTGCCAAGGTGGGGCCCACCCAAATTCTAATTCTGCCATTCGAATCCCTTGTCTTTGCTTAAGGCTTTGATTCCATTTGTCCTGGAAGCGCTCACTTAGTTGTTCACGCATTCATCCCTCCACACACACGAACTGGCGTGGGTGGCCCAGGCCCTGGATAGACTGGAGAGAACAGCACTTGGCTCTCAACCATGAAGGAGCTCACTGTAGAGCAGGGGTGCAGAGGAGAGCCCAGCAGTAGCGTGGTGCGCTCTGAGCCAGGGCAGAGGGTGGGCACCGAGGGGCTATCAGGAGCCCAGTGGAGGCGCCCCTGTGGAGGGAAGCCCAAGGAAGACCTCTTGGAGAAGGGTGAGTGGGGTAAGCCCGTGAATGGGATGGCATAGACTGCCTGGCAGGCACAGCTTGCCCGAGGCACGGACCCTGGTGGGAGGCTCAGATAACCCCACGAAGCTTAGAGGGACTGGCGCAGGAAGGGAAGGGAGCAGGGGCAAACGGGCTGCAAGAGCCATTGAGGCCTTGAATGCTACACAAAAGAGTTGGCTCTTGATCCTCTCGAACAGTGGGGGGGCGGGCAGTGAAAGATTCCGTTAGAAGGATCCACTTTTGGGTGAATGCGTTTCTGATCTCTTCATCACAGAGGGTGTTTTTCCTGAAAGTCGTACTAACCATACCTGACATTTGTACAGCTCGTCACAAAAGTACCCTGTGCTCTCTCATGTGTAGTCCTTCATTAAATGTGCCTGTGAACCCGTGCACTAGGCAGCCACGTTTGAATTTCACAGACGGTACTCTGTGGCTCAGGTGACCTGGCGCCCACAGCTTCCCTCCCCTGGGCCGCCTCCCTGCAAAAGGGACCCCGGGGAGGAGGAGGCGCATCAGGAAGCCGCTTTCTCCTGTGATTCAGTGGACAGGATGAGAAATCGGAGGTTGGGAGATCCAGATTAGAACTGACTGTGCCATTTTCTACCCGTGTAAGCTCAGAAAGCCATTTCGGCTCCTGAGTCTCCATTTCCTCTTCTGTCAATGGTGCCAACAATACCGCTCCTGCGTCAGCGGATATGAAAGTGTCCAGAGCCCTCGCTGGCAGCGCAGAGCGGCTAATCTTATTAGCAGGCTCCAGTGGGGCTGGCTCTGTCTGAGCGTGGGGCGCTCCCTGTGGCGGTCAGCCCTGGGCCACAGCCATCTGACCACGGTGATCATTACCTTCTACCAATGACGCCACTGGCTGTCAGTTGTGGGGCGAGCCCTACGTGGACACGCTCTGCCGGGGGCTCCGTTTGCACAGCCCTGGCTGGAGTTCTGGGGGGGAGGTACAGTCACCCCCATCGCAGAGAAGGATGCTGAGGCTCAGAAGCACAGCGAAGGGCCTGGCTCCAGCGTGGCTGACACCACGCTGCCTCAGTTTCCCTTCGGGGCTGCTTGATCCCACGAGCTGGTCCTGGGGTGTTTGACCTCGGAGCTCTGTGCTGTTCTCCTTTCTTGAATTCACAAGCAGACCCCAGGGAATCCCAATACTCTCTGGGTCCACAAGGTGGGTGCTAAGGCGTCTCGGCAGGCGGAGCACCCTCACAGCCTTCCCTGGCAAGCAGGAGAGGCCTGAGATGCGGCGTCTGGAGAAGCAGGCGGATTAATTATCATCTTGAGGACCGAGAGCGCTCACATGACAGTCGAGGGCACGCTTTTTGCTGACGCCTTCAGAAAGGAGTGTTTGCTCTGTGAGTTGAATGCAGGGAGTCATTGCAGGATCCTGCGGAGGGGGCCAGAAGAGGGGGTGGGGTGGCGGTGGAATTATTAAATATTGAAATTGATCAGGAGTAGCAGCAGGAAGCTATTTATCATGTTTTATTGCTTCAAACTAGCATTACCATCTGGCCCATTGTTAATTCTGAATAGCTTTTCATGTTTTGTTTGCCTCTTAAATTGCTCTCTGTAAGCAGAATCCACAGGGGCTGTCCACAGTACGGGCTCGGGTGGGGTTTTCCGGGGTCTGCCAGGATCTCTCCGTTCCGCTGACCAAGCTAAAGAGAGGCGAAAAGTACTTATTTTTAGCACATACTGACAAGCGAATCCGGGGCCGGGATCTCCCAGGCCTGTCGCCGTGCCTCAGGAATAATTGTTAGCAGGGACTGTGATTTCCAGAGTCCCTCCTACGTGCTATCACTGCCTGTTCTCACACCAGACATCAAGGGGGGGGGGGTGATTGTATCCCATTTACAGAAGAGGATCCTGAGTTTCCAGGAACAAGTGGCTTGTCTGAAATCCCGTGGCCACTGAGTAGCAGAGCCCACATTTGAAGTCAAGCCTCCTGCCTCCTGGCCCAGGATGCTGTCCTCAGGCCAAGGTCCTTTGTGGGACTGAGCTGGGGGCGGGGCTTGTGAGGCAGGGAGGTGAAAGGTGACTCCTAGAGCACAGGGCCTATGGGAAGACAGAACTGAGTGGGAGGCGGTTGCCAGTCTGAGCTTCTGCCTCCTGTCATCCTCAGAGCTTAGACTCCTGTTTCCATGGCTCCTGAAAAGAAATAACAGATCCAGGAGGTGGAAGGGTAGGTATAGATGGTGGGGGCTGGGCAGTTAAGCCAAGAATGAGAAACCTGTCTTGTGCCCCGGTCTCAGCGTCCACTGCTGTCCCACAGCCGGCGAAGCAGGGCCAGGTCCTTGCTTCCTGAGAGGACTGGTCTGATCCCCCTGATCCTCAAGGAGGAGCAGCTTAGGAATCCTTAGGAACATTCAGGAAGCTCCTGCATAGCAAAAGAAAAGAGCTGTGGTTGAGTGGTGGTTTTTCCCTGGGACCAGTGTCAGCAAAAGACCAGAGTCCTCCTTCCTTCCCTCCATGGCTCCCAGCCAAGGGATTCTTATGCCCTCGGTTCCAGTAAGTCCTGGCCACATCACAGCAGGGCAGCTTTACCTGTCCCAGAGCCATCTTGGGGCTGACAAGCAAGAAGTCGGAAGAGGGACAGAACATGGGCTCACCTTCTAAAGGGCGGGCGCTCATTCATCCACTCATTCAACAAACTGGTAATGAACATGTTAGCAGGTGTCAGGCCTGACGGAAATAGAGACATTATTTACCGATCCCACTCTCGAGGAAAAAAAACTAGGAGAGACCATTTACTGCACATTTATTATGTGACAGAAATCATTCTTGTTATGAATTATCCCATTTAATTCTCATACAGCCCCGTGAGCTAAGAGCCGTTATTCCCGTTTGACAGATGAGGAGTCTGAGGCTTAACGAGGTGAACTGTGAATTGAAACAGCTATGGCAAGTCTGTCCGTGGGGACCCTAGGATTTGAACCAAAAGCAGTCTGCCTTCAAGAGTCCATTGCCTTTTCGTCATACCCAGTGTTTCCGGCCAAACACATAAAAAGGACATACAGTTGTCATAGGGCATGGCCAGAGTCCCGGGGCTGGGGTGGGGGTGGGGGCAACAATGGAGGGTTGATGTGAGGGTTAAGAAAGAGAACCCAGACCTAGCTTGGTGTGCATCCCAGAAAAGGCACCCGCTGCGAGGTCTGTGTCCCTGAGGCCAGCACAGGGCCCAGACCATGCAATAGCACTTGCTCAGTGCCCAGTGAATGCTCGATGAGCAGACAAATAGCAATAAAAAAAAAAATACCTCGAGTCCACAAAGTAGGGTGTTCCGAGTTTGAGAACCGTGGCTTAGAGCAGAGGTGGTCTCACCAACGGGGTCCCCTTTCCCTCTCCTCAAGGTCTGGCACAAACCGCCAGCTCCTTTGGATAAGCCCTTCACCCCACGCCCAGCACCAGCTATGTGTCCAACTGCTCGTGCGAGGTCCCCTTTCCGGAAGCCAGCCCAGACCTTCCTTCTGCCCTCTTGAGACTTTGGCATCTACCAAAGGGGTTAGCCAGATTCCTGATGTCTGAGACCTTAATGAACTTCCATGTAACCTGCATGGAGAGACCCTAGTATTGAAATGGAAGAATAGGGGCGCCTGGGTGGCTCAGTTGGTTAAGCATCTGACGTCAGCTCAGGTCATGATCTCACGGTTGTGGGTTCGAGCCCCACATCGGGCTCTGTGCTGACAGCTAGCTCAGAGTCTGGAGCCGGTCTTCAGATCCTGTGACTCCTTCTCTCTCTGACCCTCCCCTGTTCACGCTGTCTCTCTCTTACTCTCTCTCTCAAAAATAAATAAAAACATTAAAAAAAAGAAGAAATGAAAGAATAAAATGGTGTTTAAAAAGATTAATGAGAAAAAATAAAACTAGTATTAAAAAAAGAATGCACATTATGGAATCTAAATTTCAGACATTCCTTTTAAGTAGCCTTATTTTTTTTTTGGGGGAGTTCAAATGCACAGAATTGGATTAATCATAATCCTTGGTTCGTGAGACCTTCTCTCCCCGTCCATGCATAATCTGCTTTTATTAAGGTAGCTTTCTGAGTTAGTAATTTTTAATAATGTAATAAGCATCCACAGGTGACTCACCACCCAAAAGCTGGGACTTCGCAATAACCCACATCTACTACGTGGCTCTCCCCCAACACCAGCCTGCTCCCCGACTCTCCCCAACCACAGAACCTTCATCTGCATCCCTGGCTCCTCCGTCCCTAAATAATCTTGCCTTTCTCTCTGTTAGAATGTCAGGGACTATTTAGGAGCTTGGCGGAGTTTAGTAAGAGGCAACCTCATGCTCCCCAGCCAGCCGATGTCATTGACATGACAGTAAATAAATAAATAAATAAATAAATAAATAAATAAATAAATAAATATTTCAACGTGCAATTCTAGAATTTCTAGCAGGACAGAAATCTAAATGAGGATCTTCTCAGCAAAACTGAGGTCTGGCAGCCCTGTCGGTGCCCAGAATGAAATGAAGAAACAAATTTGTCGGTGAAGATGCAGTTGCTTCATGTAAATTGCACTCACAAGTGCCTCCTTATCACTGAGACTTGGCTCTCAACGCTTCCCGGGGTGGAATTTCACTTCTCTGTGCTGGAGATGAGGACGGCATCAAGAGTAGGCAATAAGAGGTAGTGTTACTGCGTCATCTCCGAGAGGCGATCGTCTCACTGGCAAAGGGAACGTCTGAGCCCAGCACCTGGACATCTTGTCTGTCTAACACACAACCGACCTCGAGGGTCCCTCCCAGTAATCAACGGAAACAGACTGCAAAGCAAGAAAACTCGGATTAAGGAGTCTCTTACGCCCCCTCCTCCACCCATTCAAGCCCACCCACACCTGGCTTGCGAGGGAAATCTAAGAGTGGTGGTGTAGTTTGATGTCTGATGCATCCTGCACACACTTTGACTAAAATAAGAACAATTTCTTCCACCGCCTTAGCTACGTGCCTCCCTTCTTGGGGCTGCCTTGGTTTGATTGGCGGTATACCCGAAGCTACAGGCTCTGGAATCGGACAAACCTGGCTTCGAATCCAAATCTGGGCTCCCTGATGGGTAACTACGTAACCTCTGCAAGTTACATAACTTCCTCTGAGCTTCGTGTTCGCCATCTGTGAAGTGGGGATGATGGCGGTGTCCCCACTTCATGAAAGCATCGCTGTGGATGAAGTGACACAAGGCGCTCAGAGCAGGGTCTGCCATCCACGGGAGCTGCTCCCTAAGGGGGCTGCCGCTGCTGTCAGCACACGGCTCCCACTCTGAGGAATGCCTCCCCGCACCTGCTCATGCCAGGCTGGGACCAGACAGGTGCTGGGAGCAGACAGGAAGAAGGGCTTGCCTGTGAGCCGCATGGCACATAAGTGGTCGCATCGCATTTTCCCTCGGGAGGCTGGGCTTCCTCCCTTTTCCCTCCAAGACCACCCTCACTTGCCTCTGTCCAGGACACGACTGTAAACAACCTGATGCCAGGCTGCCTGCAGGTCCCGCCCCCTTGCGACTTAGCCCTGGCCCACACCGTGGGGTGGTTTGGCTGGGAAGAGGGGGCGCAGGGTAGGTGCTGTGAGCCTGGGGAGGGCTGGGAGTGGGGCGCTGGTCGACTCAGGGGCTGCCGGGCCTGGAAAGCTGGCCAGTTTCCCTCCACGACTGCTGTGGTGTGGGAAGAATGACTCTGGCCACCCCTCCACATGCCCGCTCTCATTCTGGTGAGTGCTGGCTGCCCAGGCTGACTGCGCCCACCTCCGGTCCTCCCTCTGCTTCACCTGTCCATGCAGGGCCTGCAGTGTCAGTTCCAGGGCAGAGCATCGGAGTGAGTGACAGCGGGGACCTTCCTCTGCAGCCAGTCTTCCCCTCGATAGCCCCCTGCTCCAGCCAAGGCAGCGGCCACCTTGGAGGTCCTCCACCGAGGCCCCTCGCCTCTGCCAGAAACCCCTCCCCGGCACACCGCCCAGGCCATCACCCCGCGGAGACCCTTAGACGAGCCTCCCTCCCCATCAGCTCCTGCAGCACCCAGCCCTGCTCTTAACAGCACCGATCACAGCTAACTAAATGCTGCGGAATGGAGCATCTGACATCTGTCTCTTAAGCTGGACTCACCTCCGTGAAGCCTAGTGCTGTGCGCGGCACATAGTAGGTGCTCTGCAAAAGTGTCAAATGAGCTAGGATCAGACCCTGACAGTCAGCGGCACCTGTGGGTGTCTGAGTCTTATGACTGTCTCTCACCAGATCTCCTCAGTCGACTTATGCAAATCATCTGCCTCCTATACTTTCATCCACTGGAATGAGCCCCCACTGAAATGTATTTGGTTAACGATGTACTGAAATATTTAAAAGTATTTTTACTTGGAATGTTTAACGGAGCCTCGCTTATACATATACATGGGTGGCCCCCTCCCTGTGAAATACGGGAGCCCGCGCATAACGAGGCAGCTTTCATGCAGCGCCTCTTGCGACGTGTCTGGCACAAGCCACGTTCTTCAGCCTTGAAATTATCTCGGAGTCAGATGGGCCTCTCTGGATGTGCGCCCTACGCACTTACACAATAGTCGGCATCAGAATTAGTTTTAATACAAGCAAGTGAGCCGACAGAAATGCCAGCTCGCCCTCTCCCTCGCACAGATACTTCGGGGCCTGCCACCTCCCGGGCTGCGCTTTCTGGAATTATGTCTCCTTTTCGAGAAGGCCGCCAGGAGCCCCTGTGTCGGGGACACCTGTTCTTCACCATGCTCTCGATTGTCACCTCCCGGGGGGGGGGAAGGGAACAGGATCTCTCTGTCCACTGAGCTGGCCCGACCTCCCCCAAAAAGACACGAGAAGGGAAAAGCGGAATGACGGTTGGTGCAGCCCCTCCCCCCTTGCTTGCACCTGTTGCTTATCTGTGTGGACCACCTGGGTGGACCATCTGTGTGGACCATTGCAGCACACTGGAGGCTGTGGGAAAGCGGGAATCACATGGGCTGCAGTTCGATCCCCGGCACCTTCCCTCTGGCAGCCCTAAGTCGGGGCATTTCAGCTCTGCGAGCCTCCGTCTCCCTTTAAAACGGGGCAGATGATATCCTCGTTGGGCTGTTGTAAGGATTTAGTGAGGAGGCCCAGGCCTGGCTCAGAGCCCCTTTTCATTTGTTTTAACCACTGCTGTGGTTCCTGATGTTTGAGCACGCTCCTCTGGTCACACAGGGCTCTCCCAGTGCACTGGTTCACGGAGTGCTCACACGCTGGTGAGCTCGGTCTGATTCCCACCACCCCCTTCTCAGAGGAGGAAACCAAGGCTGGGGTCAAGAGGGATTCTAGGGACAGAGCAGGACCCCCGCCCCGAGCCTCTACCTCGTGCTGCCTGGGGGAGCGGCGACAGTCCCAACCACTTGAAGACGGTAGGACCGTGTCAATCCCCAAATGTCCCCGGGCTCGAGAGCCCGATTCTGTGACTGAGGCATCCGTAAGGTTGGGCAGAGCTGTGTTTGGTAGGACAATGTTTGGTCTCTGGTCTTGGTTGAGGGAGGCGTTGGTGACGACAGACACATCCGGGGGGCCTTTTCCCCCAGACATCCCGTCCGCTGCTCCTCCTGCCAGGGAGCTGGATAAATGTTTGCAACCACTTTATTGTCACAAATAAAATTGTCACTGGAAGCTCCCCACAACCTTGCTCTTTTGAGTTAAGGAAATGAGGAGTAGATGGGTGAGGGGCTGCGTCCAACGGTGCCCAGCTCGTCTGAAACGTTTACAGAAAAATTGAGCAGGTAGTACCAAGAACTCCCATATATCCCCCCACATTGTCCCCTGTAATATCTTGCATAACTGTACATTTGTTACAATTAGTGACTAAATCTTGATACGTTATTGAAGTCCATAGTTCACATTCAAGTTCATGCTGTGTTGTACATTCTATGTGTTTTAACAAGTGCAAAATGTAACTTCCCCAGCACTGCAGGACCACGCAGAGTGTTCTAAAACATCCGCCACCTATTCCTCCTCCCTCCCGTCAGCCCCTGGCAACCTTCTTACTGTCTCCAGAGCTTTGCCTTTTCCTGAATGTCATATGGTTGGAATTGTACCATGTCTGCCTTTTCAGACTGGTTTGTTTCAGTGTGCATTTAAGGGTCCTCCATGTCTTTTTGTGATTTGTTAGCTCAGTTCTTTGTATTTCTGAGGAACAGTCTGCTGAATGGATATGCCGCAGCTGCTAAACCCATTCACCTATTGAAGAATATCTTGGCTGCTTCCAAATTTGGCAATTATGAATAAAGCTGCTATAAACAGTTGTGTGCAGGCTTTGTGTGGATGTAAGTTTTTAACACAATTGGGCAAATACCTAAGAATGCGATTGCTCTGTCATATGGTTAAGACTATGTTTAGTTTTGTAAGAAAATGCTGAACTGTCTTTCCAAGGCGCTGGTTCACATTTGCACAAATAATGACTTCCGGTGGCACCACAGCCTTGTCAGCATTTAGTGTTGTCAGGTTTTGGATTTAGCCATTGTAAAAGGAGTATAGTGGAACCTCCTTGTTCTCGTTTGGATTTTTCTAGAGGCATATGATGTTGCATATCTTTCCATTTGCTTATTTGCCATCTGTACATCTTCTTTGGTGAAATGTCTGTTCAGATCTTTTGCCTGTATTTTAATTGGGCCATTGGGTTGCTTTCTTCCTATTATTGAGTTTAATGAGTTCTTTGTATATTTTGGATACAAGTCCTTTATCAGCTCTGTCTTCTGGAAGGGTTTCCTCCTGGCATGCGGCTTATCTTTTCGTTTTCATGACAGTGTCTTTCACAGAGCAGATTTTAATTGTAGTAAAGCTGAATATCATTTTTCTGCTTTCATGGATCTTGTTCTGGTGCTGTATCTAAAAATGCATAGCCAAATCCAAGGCCTCCTAGATTTTCTCCTATATTATCTTTGAGAAGTTTTATAGTTTTGGATTTCACATTTAGATCTGTGATTTATTTTGAGTTAATTTTTGTGATTTTGTGGAAGGTATAAAGTCTATGTCTAGATTTTTTTTTTTTTTTTGGTCTGTGATGTCCAATTATTCTAGCACTATTGGTTGAAGAGACTAATTTTTCTCCATTGAATGGCCATTGCTCCTTTGTCAAAGATGAGTTGGTGGCATTTTCCTGAGTCTATTCCTGGGCTCTCTATTCTGTTTCACTGATCTATTTGTATGTTCTTTTGCAAATACCACGTTGTTTTGTTTACTGTGGCTTTAGAGTAAGTTTCAGGGTTGGCTAGTGCCCGTCTTCTGATGCGGTTGTTCTCTTTCAGTATCGTGTTGGCTAGTCTAGCCTCTTGTCTTTCCATACAGATTTCAGATTCACTTGGTTGATATCCACAAAATAATTTGCTGGGATTTAATTTGGAATGTGTTGAATTTACATATACCTTTTCTTTTTCTTGTCTTACTGTTTAACTAAGACTTTTAGTACATTGTCGAAAAGAAGTGGTGAGAGGCGACATCTTTGGTTTGTCTCCAATCTTAGGAGGAACACATCTAGGTTTTCACCACTAAGTAGGATGTTGCTGTAGGTATTTTCACATAGTTATTCTGGATCAAAGGAACACAAAATTTAGAGGTGTTTTTTTTTTTTTATCATGAATGGGTATTTGATTTTGTCAAATGTTTTTCCTGCATCTACTGATATGATCATATGTCTTTTCCTCTTTAGCTTATTGATGTGATAGATTACATTAATTGATTATTGAACATTGAACCAGCCCTGCATACCTAGAATAAATCCCATTGGTAATGGTGCATACTTCTTTTTATACATTATTAGATTCCATTTGCCAAAACTTTTTGAGGTTATTTGCATCCATGCTCATTAGAACTATTGGTCTGTAGTTTTCTTTTCTAATAATGCCATTATTTGTTAGTAGGATAATGCCGGCCTTACAAAATGAGTTAGGACATGTTTCCTCTGCTTCTGTATTCTAGAAAAGATTGTAGAGAATTGGCATCATTTCTTTCTTAAATATTTGATAGAATTCACCAGTGAAACCACCAGGGCCTATTGGTCCACTTCATCTAAGTTACCAAACTTGGAGGCCAAGAGTTACTCATAATATTCTTTTATTATCCTTTTAATGTCCATAGGATTAGTAGTGATGACCCCTCTTTGAAGTCTGATATTAGTAATTGTTAATTACTAATTAGTAATCTAGTACTCTACTCGCTTTTTTTCTTGGTTAGCCTGGCTAGAGGTTTATCAGTTTTATTGATCTTTTCACAGAACTAAATTTTGGTTTGATTGATTTTCTCTATTGATTTCCTGTCTTAATTTCATTGATTGTTCTCTAATTTTTATTATTCCACCTCTTTTGCTTACTTTGGGTTTAATTTGCTCTTCTTTTTCTACTTTCCTAAGGTGGAAACTTAGATGATTGATTTTAGATCTTCCATCTTCTCTAATAAATGCAGTCCATGCTATCAATTTCCCTCGAAACACTGCTTTCACTGCATCCTACAGAATTCAGTAAATTCTACTGTCATTTTCATGTGGTTCAAAATATTTTAAAATTTCTCTTAATACTTCCTTTTTGACCCATGTGTTGTTTAGACATGTGCTATTTAATCTCCAAATATTTGGGGACTTTCCTGCTATCTTTCTGTTACTAATCTTCAGTATAATACCCTTGTGGTCCTTGAGCATACTTTGCAGAACTTCTGTGCTCTGATATTTGTTAAGGTATGCCTTATGGCCCAGAGTACAGTCTATCTTGGTGAGTGCTCTGTGTGAACTGAAAAGAATGTGTATTCTACTCTTGTAAAGAGAAGTATTTTATACACGTCAATTAGATCCAGTTGATTGATGGTGCTGTTCAATTCAACTCTATCCTTACCAATTTTCTGCCTGCTGGATCTGTCAATTACTGAGAGAGGGGTGTTAAAATCTTCAACTTAATAGCAGATTTGTCTGTTTTACCTCACGTATTTTGACATTCTGTTTTTAGCTACATATGTGTTGAAGACCATTATGTCTTCTTAAAGAATTGACCCCTTTATCATTATGTAATGCCCACCTTTATCCCTGATAATTTTCTTTGTTCTGCAGTCTGCTTTGTCTGAAATTAATTTAGCTACTCCCACTTTCTTTGGTTAGAGTTAGTATGATGTGTCTTTCTCCACCCCTTTGCTTTCTGTCTATGTCTTTATGTTTAAGGAAGGTTACTTGTAAACCACATAGTTTTTGGGTTTGCTTCTTATCCACTCTAACAATCTCTTTCTTTTAATTAACATATTTAAACCATTCACATTTAAAACAATTATTGGTAGTAATTCTTATTTACAAGTCTGGTAGAATTCACTAGTGAAACCGTCTGGTCCTAGAGTTTTGTTTGTTGGGAGATTTTTGATGACTGATTCAATCTCCTTACTAGTCCTTGGTCTTCTCTGAAATTCTATTGCATCATGACTCAAGTCTTGGTGGGTTGTATATTTCAAGAAATGTATCTATTTCCTCCATGTTGTCCAAAGACACCGTTCCTAGACCCTCTCCTTTTTTACAATCTTTTTGTATTTTAGTTTGCGACTTATTGATTGACATGTTTTCAGGCTCATTGATTCTTTCCTTGTCTGTGTCTTGAGTGGTGCCATCTTGAGTCTTTTCCCATTAGAGCCCATAACATATAATCATCATTATTTTTAATTCTCCATTGCGTGATCCCAACATTGAGTCATAGCTACATCTCCTTTTGATGCTTCCTTTGTCTTCTTAGGCAAATGTTTTCTCCTTGTCTTTTTGCACGTCTTGTAATTTTTTGTTGAAAGCCAGACATGGTATACCCAGTAGTAGGAACTGGGGTAATCAGGCTTTCAGTGTGAGGTTTTATGTTAACCCAACTAGAGCCAGGCTGTAGTTACTGTTTGCTGCACTATAGGTGCCAGAGGCTTCAGTTTTCTTGTTTGTATTTTCTCCGCCTGTTGTCCTTGGGCTTTCCTAAAATCTCCTTGAATAGAGAGTCTTTGTCTTGGAGCTGTCAATTGTTATCCACTGTGGTTACCTTGGAGCCTTTTTGATGTGTGGTAGTAAGGTGTTGGGGAGAGACAGCAGTTAATAATCTTATCACTAAATCTCAATTTCTTAGTGGGCTTGAGTCCCCGGACTGCCACATTCAGAAGTGTTCCTTAGCCCTTTTTTTCTGCCTTTATGTGAGACAGGAAGGCCAAAAGGGCTGGAGTTGTCTAATTGCCCTTCCCTCAGGTCAGAGAAGCCTCTGGTAAAGCAGTCTCCCTTGAGGGCAGTCTTTTGTTATGGAGAACACTCAGAGCCTATTTTGGAAAGGTTACTTCCCCACACACCTCCCCACCTATAGTATGTGGGATTTTTCTCCATTCACAACCTTGAGAAGCCAGTGGGGCTCTGGAGGTAAGACCCACCTACGCTTGAAGGACCCCTAAGCCTGGGCTCTGGAGTTTTTATCTCTCTGTCTCATCCACTCAGCCTCCAGCAATTCCTCAACCACTGGTTAAGCACTCCTACCAGTTACTGGCTCCCACAGCCACTGCTGGTAAACTGACCTTGGCTATGGTTCTCTATTGTCACTCGGCTGTCCAGTTTTCCAGGTGGCACTTGGCCCTGTGACCTCAATTCTCAGATAGATGTAAGGAATGTCATTGATTTTCAGTTTGCTTATCTTTTTTCTTGTTATGAGGATGGGAGTGATGACTTCTAAGCTCTCTACATATCAGTGCTGAAGCTGAAAGTCCTCTGAATGCATTTTACACTTTTCATACCAACCTAGAGAGTTCATCTTTCTCCTCTGGGTTACTTGAGGTTCAGAGAGGTTAACTAATGTGCCCAGGGTCTCCCAGCTAATGGGTGAAAGGAAGAGCCAAAATTCTTTGTCTCCAGATTCTAACGGTCTTTGAGAACCTACCAATCCCACTCATTCTAGATATGTTTACTATGCAGGCTTTTTCCGAAGATTTTTCATGAAATTCTTGGAGAAATCTGGGCTTAGTCATTTAACCTGAGAATGAAATGAGAACCTCATGATCCACCTGACTAGGCTCTATCTCTAGTCAAGGAAATGGCCAAATTAGCCAAGACAGGGGCACCTGGGTGGCTCAATCGGTTAAGCATCTGACTTCGGCTCAGGTCATGATCTTACAGTTCACGAGTTTGAGCCCCATGTCAGGCTCTGTGCTGACAGTTCAGAGCCTAGAGCCTGCTTCCAATTCTGCGTCTCTCTCTCTCTCTAAAAAAAAAATTAAAAAAAATTTTTTTTCTTAAATTAGCCAGGATAGATCCTTACCCAGGCCAGAGCCCACCATCTCTCACATGGGGCCAACTTCAGTATCCACTGGTAGCATTCTCCAATGTGTGTTTACTTTACTGCCATAGAATCATAGTGTTTAAAACCAGAAATGCCTGAGAGGTCACCAGTTCCAATGCCTTTGGTTTCCAGGTGAGACCCTGAATCCTAGGGACTCTGAGACCCTGGTAAGTTAATGGGAAAACCACCTGCTCTCCATTGGCTTTCTATCTTGCCACCTGGCTCTTCTTCCTAAATCTTTTAGGAATTAAATTACACACTTATTTTTGAGAGAGCCAAGACGAGCACATGATGAAACCTGCAATACCCTGCCCCATCCTTTGCCGCATGGGGGAGGGGAAGAGGCAGACCTCATGCCCGTGCGGGGTGGTGTCCTGCCTCTCCCTGGGAGATTTGGGAGACTTGTAGGGGTCATGTGCGTCAGCCTTCCTAATTCTGGGTAGACCTATGGTTCTCAGTTAGGGTGCGGATTTTCCACTTCCCTCCTCTCATGCCCCGAAGGACACTTGGCCATTTCTGGAGACGTTTTTGATTGTCACAACTGGGGAGGGAGGGAAGTTGCCATTGGCATCTAGTGGGCAGAAGCCAAGGATGCTGCTTAACTTTCTTTAAAAAATATTTTTTTAAGTTTATTTATTTATTTTGAGAGAGAGACAGAGTGAGCAGGAGAGGGGCAGACGGAGAGGGAGAGAGAATCCCAAGCAGGCTCCATGCTGACAACACAGAACTCGAACTCATGGGGCTCGAACTCCCGAACTATGAGATCACTACCTGAGCCAAAACCGAGAGTCAAACACTTAACTGACTGAGCCACCCAGGCACCCCTTATCATTCTGTAATGCATAGGACAGATCCCCCCACAACAAAGAAGTTTTGGGCCCCAAATCTGAAAGGTATCAAGGTTGAGAAAGGCTGAGCCAGGGTATGCCCACTCAGGATCTCCATGGCTACTCTGCGCTTACTTGAAATAGCCACACTTTCCCTCCGGCGTCCCTAAAAGCCAGCTCCTGGGCCAGGGGGAGCAGTTGCCCTTGCCCCACCATGCTCAGAGGACGCACCTGCCACCCACCATAGGCAGAGGGATAGCAGCCTCTTGGGAAAGAGTGCACACCTGAACTGTTCAGCGAGACCTTACATGACTGAGGTGCTTTCTTCTCGGTGGCAGGTGGGTGTCTCTGCCCACACTTCCCCACTGATCACGTCTGTGAAGGGAGGAGGAAGCCTTATGTAAGCACAGCCTCACACAACCTTCTGTCATCCTGGCATTCCGGGGCTGGGGAAACCCCTCCCTCCTGTGCTCTCAGGGGACTGTGGGTCTGATCTGGAACCGGCCCTGCCTGCGGGGGCTGCTGACCACCTGAGGATAAAATCTGAGCCCTTCAGTCTTTGAGATTGGCCTGGCCAGCCCCCCCCCCCCCCCCCCCCCCCCCCCCCCCCCCCCCCCCCCCCCCCCCCCCCCCCCCCCCCCCCCCCCCCCCCCGCAACCCCAGCCCCCCACTCCAGCTCCACTCTCCTCCCACACACTCCATGCAGCAGCCTCACAGGCTACGCTGAGCTAGACCGACATGCTTCCATTCCTGCCTCTGCTCCCACTCAGCTCCCTGCCTGTACTACCCTTCCCTTCCTGGCCTGCCTGGACAATGAGTCCCTGTGAGACCCTCCCTTGTGACTTCCAGGCCCCTCTCCCTGCCTCCCCGCCGGCCCGTCTGGCTCTCTCCTGTTCCCTACAGCCCTCCAAGGGCCCAGCCTTACCTTGCTGGGTTGTAAGTGTTTGTAGATGTCTGTATCCCTCTCCACCTGCCCTCCCACCCCCACCCCATGGATGCTGAGCCCATGCCTGGTTCACATCCAGGGCCCAGGGCTTAGCCTAGGGAAATCTTCCTGGAAGGATGCATGCATGAATACAGGAAAGAAGGATTAAATGGACGGAATGTCACTGCTCCATATGCTCAGAGTGGCCACTTCCAGGACCCTCATGAGTCCTGTGGCTCACCTGCTTTCCTAGACACAGGAACATGACCTCAGCTCTGCCTCTTCTGCCATCAATGTTGTATGATCTTGAACAAGTCACTTGCTGTCTACACTGGGTGCACCCTCGGTTAACCAGCTATAACGCTGTAGGTGGGATCCCAAGTAGAGGAGGCAGTGGAACCCCAACCAGGTTCAGGACTCCCCCGCACCCTCCATCTGTGGTGCCCCTGCCGGCCCCTCGCAGCACTGCCCCTGAGCCCAGGTCCAGTGAAGGAAGCAGTTCGCGCACTAATAAAATTACCTTCTTCTAAAGAAGGCAATTTGCATGTTAATGTTTTGGGTAATTCTGTGCAGCTCCAGTGCCCCCGAGGCTGCAATTTCTCTCTGACAAAGTGATAAAAATAAACTCTCGCATAAAAGAGCATTTCTCTTCTCTCTCATTTGCTCTCCGAAGTGACATTCTTAATGTGAGTCAAGCTGAAACTCACTTCTCCATCTTGTTTTTGACACTGATCTGCCTCCCATTCCCTCTGCCCATGACAGGCCGGCTCCTCAGACCTCCTGAGAGGGGTCTCTCCCCCGAGGACCGGGCTGGATCCTCTTGAGGGTGGGGACCCCCACTCTGGAGACTCTGGGCTGCTGCAAATTCCAGAAGGTGCAGCCAGTTAACTGGGCAAACATGGGGCACGGGGCAGAGGGCTGCCTGCGGTGGGTGAGTTAGGGAGGTCTGTCTATCCCCAAATTGCCCATTTTTTGGAAACAACTACAATGGCTGGAGATCATGAGACTCTGCCCTCTAGGGCGGCAGACTGTCACCTGCCAGCCTTGGCCTTTCTGATCACCTAGAAACAATCAACGAAGAGGCTCGGATTTTGGGGTGTCCTCCTGTGCCGGATGCCGGCCTGGTCCCTTACACCTAAGTTCTCTCACTGAAACCCCAGCAGAGCTGGGCAGGGTCAGCAGAAGCTGAGACTTCTAGAAGTGAAGGGAATGAGCCAAGGTCATCTAGCAGCACCTAACGGACAGACTTGAGTGTGAACATAGGCACAGCCTGCTGTCGATGACCCAAGCAGTGGGAGAAGAGGAGAGATGCGACATTTACCAACACCTACTATGTGCCTGCCATGCGTCGTGTGTGTATATTTCATCTAGTTAGTCTACTACTGTTCGTGACAGTGTGTGCAGCGACCGTAGGACACCCAGGCCCCAGGCCCCTGACAGTCTCATAGCGGAGGCAGAGATTAAACATAGAAACCCAGAAATAAACATATATTTACATGCGATGAGCTCTTGGAGAGAAAATGACTACGTTTTAAGGAGAATGGCGGAGGAGACCTAATTTACATTAGGAGGTGGGTCCAGGCGATCTGTCAGTACGAGTGACTTGGTAGCTGGGGTCTAAGCACCAACAGGGTGAGGACTGAGGGAAAGAATGTTCCAGCAGAGGGAATGGCTAATGACCAGAGAGCCCTGAGGTTGGGGAGGTCGGGGCATACAGGCCGAGAGGTGGCTTTGGTTCCCAGAGGGGCTGCAGACCCCAGAGGGGGGCACTGGATCCCGCGGTGGCCCCGAGCAGTGAAGGCATGTGGGTGCTGCTCTGAATGCCGGTGGGGAGGTGACAGCAGAATACATGGCTAGATTCGTGTTTTGAAAAGGTCATTCTGGCTGCTGTGTTGGAAGGGGCAGTGCTGGAAGTGGGAAGCCTAGGGAGGAGGTTGCTGGGGGTCCTGGGCAGCCATGGCCTTTTAGGGGGAAGGAGGGGTGGCTGTAGGTGGTGAAGAGGGATGGGGGTGTGGGAGAAGAGTTTCAAAAAAGGTTTCCAACTTCTGCTTTGAGCAGTGAGGTGGGTGGAGACAGTATTTATTGAAATGAGTAGGATTTAAGGCAAAGCAGCATGGTGAGGGAAGATCGGAGGTCCATTTCTAACAGGCTCTTTGAGATGCTAATCAGATATCCCAGTGGCAAAAAGCAGTCTGGCTGGGAGCTTGCCTTGATTCATGGAAGATATTTAAAACCTAGGGAAGGAAGGACAGAGGGGAGACCTGGGCCCAGGGGGAGAGCCCTGGAAGAACCCACGCCCCCACCACCCCCCACCAGAGAGGAACCGGCAGAACACCAGAGCCCCCTGAGCCACGAGTTGCCAGAAAGATGCAAAGAAAAGCCGGAGAGTGGGGCACCAGAGAAGTAGAGAGGACATACTTCAAGGGGGGAGGCTTCTCCTCTGAGGGGTGCTGCAGCGGGTGCTGGGAAGGGGAACGGAAGGTGCCTAGTCTCTCGGCAGGAGCAGTTCCCGTGATCAGGGAGCTGATCAGGGAGCAGAGCTAAAAAGGTGAGATCAACATAAGCTTTTAAACAGTGTCAGAGAGCCTGGTGTGTTTGGTGGCCAATGGTGGCCGATGGGCAGGGTTCAGGAGAAGGGGAGACACCTCTGAAGCTGGGAGCACCAGGCACAGACTCCAAACCACCTACCTCTCCTCCTGCAAGTCTCTGCTGCTCCCTCTGGGTTCTGACCCAGTCCACCCCCCAGCACGCGCTCACACACACACACACACACACACACACACACACACTTTCCCCTCTGCTCTGGCAGAGAAGGGCTTGCACACCTGTGTATCCACTTGGTGGCTGTTGGCCAGTGTCTGTGGACTTGAACCAAATCGCCCTGGCTGCTGGCACACACACCCTCTAGAGCCAGGCCATCGTGGGGAAGAAGAGGTAGATTTGCTCCCTGGGAAGGGACGCCGGTGCGGGGCTTTGCTCAGTTCAGTTCCGACGGAGGCAGAGAGCCGGAGCATGCGGTGAGAAAGGGTCTCCTGGGGAGGTGATGAGCGCCCCACCGCTGGAGATGACCAAGTGGGGGCTCGATGCCTATTGTCAGCAATGCCAGGGAGGGCGCCCGTGGCTCAGGACTTCACTGGGGAACTTCAGGTGGATAGACAGTACTAATAACAGTTGGGCTAATGGAACGTGTGCCCGCACCCCCTCCCCTCCGCCTCTCTAAGTGACTCTGATTCGGGGCAGCAGCGTGCTGGGAGGTCAGAGTCACAGCCCAGGGTTTGAATCCCCACCCCACCTCCGGCCGTGGGACTGTGCCTGAACGTCCATCTGTACCTCTGCGCACCCCAGAAGCCTGCAGCACCCAGCTAATGAACAGAACCCAAGACAAAAGCAGTTTTGCTGATAAACAGCCAAAAGGTTATAAATGCATCTACCACCCAGACTCGTGTTTTGAGGGTGAAGTGAGAGGCGCCCCTAAAGAGCTGACCGCAGGGCCTGGTGCACATAAGCACCACTCACAGCAATCTTCTTCTTTGGAGAGTTATTGTCCAAGAGGGCCTGGATTTTGTTATCTCTGAAGTCCTTTCCGAGCCAGAGGTTTTGATCACTTGCTGAGGAATGTATTGAGCCTCAGAAGTTTCTGCGGGAGCCATTAATCCCGTTCGAAATGTCTGGAGTTGCCAGAAGTGGTGGCCCATCCTGTAGCCCGTCTTCCCAGCCGGTGGCTCAGGAACCTATGTCTGCCACCATGGGGTCCAGTGATGCCGGGTGGGTCTGGAGGGCGACCTTGGGCCACTTTTTGATGTGTGCCTTGTGCCTAACGAACAGATGGAGAAGCTGCTTTCGTCTTTGGTTCTTTTTGTTATTTGGGTGTCACAGGCTTCTGGGGATGATGATTTTTCTGCAAGGTCTATTTCTGGTTCATTCCTGACACTTTCTAATTTTTCCATTCAGACAAGGACAGAGGCGATAGTGACTTGTTGCTGCTGTAACACACAAATACAATGACTGTGTCCCGTCCTGTTCTTGGCAGGAGGGAGGCTCTCTCTTCCCTTAATGGATGGGCCTTCTGGAGGTTTCCATCTGGTTTGGGGAGAGAGGCAGTGCAGGGCAGTAGTGGGAACCCCGTCGTGGCCGCTGTCCAACAGTTCGACTTTGGGCAGGTGGCGGGACTGCTCAGGTGGCCGCGAGACTAATGTGAACGGGCAGGGAAAACGCCCAGTGTGACTCCTAGTGGGCAGAGCGCCCCCAATACATGCAGCTTGTGACTTCTGTCACTACAAAGTTTTTGTTAAACATTCAGATGCCACCATCCCTCCCAATACTCCTGGAGTCCCAAGAAATCGCCCAGTTTGCTGCACATTTTACAGAAGGGGAAACTGAGGCCTGGAGAGGGGAGGTGACTGATTCAAAGCCCCGCCACACTCAGGGACAGCCACCATTTTGAGAACCCCAGTCTCCTGACCAACTGCGCCCCTTTTCCTCTGCCACTATAGCCAGCCTGCTTGTTTACGCCATGAACAACTGGTGAGCACCTGCTCGCAGTCACCAGAGGTGGGGGTGAAGACAGCCTAGTGGGGAGACAAGCAGTCAATCTCTAGCATAAAAGGAGAAAATGAAACCAATGTCATGATGGCACTCTAGGAAAGTGTGGTGACAGCACAGAAATCCAGGTGGGGAGGTCACCGGAGCCTCGGTGTTGAGCTTTCTCTGGGCGGTGGCTGTGTAGAAGCCAGTTGGGAAAGGTGTGACATCCCCACATTCCAGATGCAGAAACAGGGACCTGCGGAGGGGAAAAACCCCTCGCCAAAGACGAGGCTGTGAGGATGCAGCAGAGCTGGCCCCAGACCAGCGCATCGGACCCCCAGTCACTGTCCCATGAGCCCACGGCCGCCTCGTGGGAGACGCCCTGGTCCTTTGAGACCCCAGCCCTGGCTCGGAGTGACCGCACTGATGTCTGGCTGGAGGAGGAGGAGCCAGGCTGCAAGGCGCCCCGAGGATGGAGGGAATGCTTACTGGTGATGAACCACCTTGGAGGTGGTGCAGGCTGCACGGCCAACCTTGCGGGGGACATCCCACCACGCAGATAGGAATCCCTCACTAATTCCAGTCAAGATCATCCAGCTTCATTTCCCACCACCGTTTCCAAACAGAAAGCTCTTATACTTACACGTCCGGAATTTCACCAGGAGAAGGAACGTCTATTCTAGGTGGGTAATAAGAAAGATTTAAACGACGGCGAGACAGAAGGAACTGGCAAGGAGCTGGCCTAGCCCAGCACCCCAGCACCTTGAAATAGAATTATAGCAAGGAGGCTCAGGTATTTTGAGAGGAAAAAACATGTCTCCTATTCAGTCTGGGATAATATCCCCGGCTGTCAACAATGATTTGGATTTAATTATATCATCTATGCAAATGTGTTCTGTAAACTGTAAAATAATACATAAACGTCAGATGTTAAGGGGAGCATCATGCAGGAGAAACGACGAGGTGTGGGCGTCAGGTAGGCACGGGCACGGTGCTGCCTTGTCCCCCTCGGCCGGCCGCTCGGCCCCCCCGGGTCTGCCCCCTCAGCTGTAACGGGGGGCTCTGGCCACAGCGTCTCCTTCTGAACATCACCCCGAAAACCATGCTTTGTCATATGCTTTGTAAGCTCGCAGGGCGTTCTCGTGGCTTCCGTCCTGGAGCCCCAGAGTAGATGATGGGGTCACTGGAGGGCAGCCACCAGCGCAATCACTGAGTCCTGCGTGCGAGGACCCCTCCCCAGGGGTGGGGGCGCAGGACTTCCGAGGCCAGAAGGAGCCCACGGGCCCACCCTCGCCCGCCGACTGACAGAACGACGCCATAGTCTGTCAGGGGCCGCGTCCCAGTAAGCAAGCGGCAGTTTCGGGTGAGAGACGTGCATATGGCCACATCCGGAATGTTGCAAAGGCTGCTTTCTCCGTGACATCCGTCAACCCAAAATAAAGTTTAAAAAAAAAAACCCCACAAAAACAGGCAGGTGGGGAAAGCCTGTTTGCAGAGCCGGGCAGATCCGCACCTCCTTGCTCACAGCCAGCAGAGATGGGTGGGCCGCCCCTCATCTGCTGCGAGGCGGGCATAGTTCCCTCCTTCATTTCCTCTTCCCCAACGACCCGAAGTGACACTCTGACTTGGCCATCTCTTTGAGGGCCCTTGAAGCAGCCACGGAGTAAAAAAGTTTCGAGAATGGTTCTTGTGGGCTGCCCCCTTCCGGCTGTGTGCCTTTGGCAAGTCTCTTGAGTGTAAAGCGGGACTGATCTTGACGCCTGCTCTGAAGGGCTTCTGTGGGATTGCTAAATAACAAACATGAAGCCTTTAGATCAGGCACTTAGCGAGGGCTCCACAAGGATTAACTATTACTGTTTATTTTCATCGTTTACTGTGACAGGTCGCTAAGGCAATGTTACCCAAGAGAGGCCTCCAACTCCAAGTTTGAGGGTTTTTCAGGGAGCTGGCGGAGGAGCAGGGAAGGGGGGAGGATTTCTTCTTTCTCCCCAATGGCTCAGGTGACCTCGAAGACTTGAGTGGCAGTAGGAGGGTGTGTCCGAGTGCTGGGCGAGCCATAAACAGAACCGAGAAGTTGGGGTGCTATGGAATTGTTACAACCCCAGCCCCCCATGGGACTGTGTTTGGAGATGGGGCCTCTAAGGATGTAGAGGCAGGGCCCTGATCCGAGGAGAGTGTTATGGCAGCCTCATTGAGGAGGGGTGAGGCGGGGTGGACAGTGGGGTTTCAGAGGGCGACGTTTGTTCTGGGCGTCCCCCATAGTTCATGATCGTCCACAGCACGGCTAGCCCAGCTCGAGGCCCCTTAACTTCTTTACTCCACTGCCTCCTCGAGAGCCTATAAGGACATGGCCAAGATGCTGCGTC
>NC_043712.1:12571351-12614417 GCF_006229205.1 Suricata suricatta
CAGAGAAGATTGGGGCAATGTCCCTGCCTCCAGGAGTACACAGCCCCCCTGGGGAGACAGCGTGTACCCATGGATTTGTCTCAATATGTAGCAGGAAACACAGGGAAACCCCAACGAAGGGCAGTGAACTCTACCTGGGGGTGAGCCAAGGATAGCATCCTAGACCTCCAGACATTAGAGCCAGGGTGGGGTATCTTTAAAAACAATATATATGTATTTTTTCCTAATTATTGTCAGCAATGAACATGCACTTTCCCATTTGGAAAATACAAAAAAATAGAAGGATATAAAAAACGCCCTATAAGTCCACTCTCCGCCCCTCCCCCCCCACGGTGCTGTAAGTAAGTTGATGATGAATACTATTGTGTGCTTTTCTTTTTCCTTTGGGAGGAGTATTTCGAAATACTTGAATGGCTCTTAAAACTTTTGCCAAATTGCTTTTCAGCAGTCCATAGCAATTTCACCATTAACTCACCTTTAGCGTTATTTTACATTTTTGTTAGTGGGTGAGCCGAGCACCCCGCAGCTTCAGTGGGACTGGGTGTGATCTCCCTTCCTTGCTAATGCATGTGAGCTACCCATTGTGTGCTTTGTCCATTTGAGGACTCTATGAGGTTTAAGTATTTTTAACATGAAATTAATTACCAAAACCAGACTTAACATTAAAAAACCCGCCGGATTCCTAGGGTTTTATTGCAAAAGAATAAACGAAATCAGAAATAAAAACAGCGATGTGCCAAGTGCTTATGATGGCGCTTATGTTCTCAATACTAGTGAAGAAAATGTGACTAGCCTGTGTGTTCAACAGTGGGGGACATGGTGAAATGATATACAAAGTAAGATTTGATGGAATGTTCTGCGGCTATTAAAATAATGTTATGAAGGCTGCAGAGCAACATACCAAAGTGTTTGCAATATCATTCTAAGCACAATAAGTACAAAGTTTTGCGCTTGTTATTACCGAGTGAAAACACATCTTCTGTGGACAGCGTGGCTTGAAGGTCAGTCCTAGAGAGGGACATTCACGACCTTTCCTATATTTTCTCTTGGCCTTCTCATTGTATATAAGAAAATAGGAGAGGGGCGCCTGGGTGGCGCAGTCGGTTAAGCATCCGACTTTGGCTCAGGTCGTGATCTTGTGGTTTGTGGGTTCAAGCTGTCAGCACAGAGCCTGGAGCCTGCTTCAGATTCTGTGTCTCCCTCTCTCTACCTCTCCCCTGCTCATGCCTACAAAGGCTCAATTCTCTGCAGCTCAGCGAATATTGACCTGGGTCCGGCCACCATTTCCTGGGCCACTCAATGAAATGAGGAGCAAGAACAATGTCTTGTCAAACTCAAACATACGGCCCTTGAGACGGCCATTGTGGGGCCCGGCAACCCACGGATCGTGGTGTGCAGTGTGGGGTGTCCCTCTTCCCAGCCCTCACTGGCCTTCGGACTCTCTCAGACACACTCAGTGGGGCTCCCAGCCAGTGTAGACAGCCCTTTTCCCCAGTCCCTTGACCTGAGAAGTGTCTGGTTTGCTTTCTTATTTTGGTGCTCGGATGGTAGCACAGTGTGAGATCTGAAGACCTGGGGTCCTAGTCCTGCTCCTGCCGGGCCTCGTTTACCGCTCCCCTCTTCTGTAAAAGGAAGATACTAGACCAGGCTTTTGGAGCTCAGGGAGGGACGGTGTGTGGCTGGGTAAGAAGAGCCAAGAGTGCCTTTGATGAGTCCCTTCTGGTGAAGAAGATCTGTGAGGGCAGGGCTCTGAACCCCCCCTCCCCGCCCCACAGGATTGCATTTGAGGAACGAAACAAACACATCCCACTGCACAAATCAGGAGTCCCCTGACCAGTCAATGTGCTCAGGCTGTCCTAGGCTTGGAACTTCCCAATGAGATCTGGGCTTGCTTTCCCTGGACCCGTTCTGTGGCTCACGTCCCCCGGCCTTCCAGTGCTCTCCAGTCTAGTCCAGCTGCCCCCCCACCTGTCCTGCCACATGCCCACCTCTTGCTCCCTCCTCCCTGTTCTCCTCCCAGTCTACCGCTCCCAGCTCATCTCTGACCACCAAAGCCCTACCCATTTTGCCCATTCCTTATTCCAGGAATGAGATGCAGGATCTGCAGCGCATGAGGCCCGGGTTCAAATCCCAGCCCTCCCGCACTTACCGGTGTGTGACCCAAGCTCAAGTTATTTGGTGTCTCTGGGGCTCTGTTTCCTCACGAGCACAATGAGAGCTGTAGTGGGGTCAGAGCACCCGGCATAGCACGCCCGATTCCTGCAAGAGTCAGTAATGGCCCTTTCTCTTCACTTCTGCTGCTATTTCCCTGCACGTATATAAATTTTATTAAAGTAGAATGTGTATTCAGCTAGTTGGCATTGCGTTTTCTTCAAAGTAATACATGCGCATAACTTCAAATTCAAGTAGTAGCAGAGGGTTCACAATGAAAAGCGGCTGCCCCTGCATTGCCTCGTTCCACTTTCTAGAATTTTCCATTGCCTATTTTAAAATCGGGTCCACGACTTATTCATTCCATAAGGGGAAGTCTGTGTCTTGCTCTCCCCTTCACCCATTTTGTCCACCCCCACCTCCACTAGTAGCGATCATCAGCTTATTTTCTATATCTCTAGGTCTCATTCTTTTTATTTATTCATCTTGGTTTTTTTTTTTTTTGCTTTTTTTTAAATTTATTTTTGAGAGACAGAGAGAGACAGCTGGAGCAGGGGAGGGTCAGAGAGAGGGAGATACAGAATCTGAAACAGGCTCCAGGCTCTGAGCTAGCTGTCAGCACAGAGCCCGACGCGGGGCTCGAACCCACGAACTGTGAGATCTGACCTGAGCCGAAGCCGGACGCTTAACCGACTGAGCCACCCAGGCGCCCCTCATCTTGTTTTGTTTTTAGATTCCATGAAAAAATAAAATAGAATAAGGTATGTGTTTACTTTAGAAAATCAGGAAATGTAGACAGACAAAAACAAAACCCAGTATAACACATACCTGAATTCTCTTTTAGACTGTCTCCTTCCAGATGATTTAGTCAAAATCTTTCCCCAGAAAAAGGTCCTGTATATTTCTCCTGTGCATTGCTGCATCAGTCACAGTCTTATTAGTTTAATTAAGGGAAAGAAACTAATATTGGTTGAGTAAAAGGTGCTCCGTGCTTGCTACTCAGACTGTGCTCCTGAGAGCAGCAACATGGCCACCACCACCAGGAAGCTGGTGGGGAATGCGGTGTCTCGCTCCACCCTGGAATCTGCGTTTTGACAAGATCAGGCACGTTAAATTTGTTTTTTTTAACATTTATTTATTTTTGAATGAGAGAGAGACAGCACGAGCAGGGGAGGGGCAGAGAGAGAGAGGGAGAGAGAATCCGAAGCAGGCTCCGTGCTGTCAGCACAAAGTCCAGTGTGGGGCTCAAACCCATGAATCGTGAGATCATGACCTGAGCTGGAGTCAGACACTCAACCAATGAGCCGCCAGGTGCCCCAGTGCCCTGCGGGCTAAAGTGGGGAAGGGTTGTGTAAACCTGGGCTGCTCAGAGTTGCAATCCACGAACAGTTCTGTACAGTCCTGGGCAAGAGGCTTGAGCCACACTGTAAGGCTGCTTCCTTTACAGGAACAACTTGCTACAAAATCCTGCCAGCTGAAACTAGACAATGTGATTGATGAGTAGGGTGATTTATATTCTGGCCCAGGCTCCTTATCTTGTCAGAGCCCAGGGACACACAGTCCCTGGACTTGGCACCCATCTGCCATCCACACTTCGAGTGGCGCTGCTGAGATCACACGGTTCTGAAATCGAAGGCTGGGGCTGCACTGGGTTCTCTGGCTTTGGATGCAGGCCCTTCCACCCTGCTTGGATCTGACCCTCCCACTGACTGTGACAGATGCATGTGCACGCACGCACAGATGCACACCCGCGCACATGCCTGCATCCACACTCACACTCTAGGAGAGCCCTGGCCCATTGTCGGTGACTAGGAGACCTCTGTCTCTTGATTCGGGCGAAAGCCCCCTTTTCCCTGTGTCTCTTTCCGCACGAGACCTCAGTTTGCACCAAGAGGGTTTTACACCAGGGTCTCTGTTCCCTTTATCAGCTCCACCTGTCAGGGCCAAACAGAGCGAGGGTTAGTGGGGAGAGCAGAGTGCCTGGAGTCAAGAAAAGCTGAGCAACGATGGAGTTTCTTTGCTCAGCTCAAGTTCCCAACGCAAGAAGAACTCTCGGATCCCAGCGTCCACATCTAAGCCAGTAGTTAAACCTCCAGGCCAGGCTTCTGCCCGAGGACAGAAGCAGGGAAGCAAGGCCACTGGGAAGGTATGGATCAGCAGAGGTGAAGCCAGCCTCTAAAATTCCTGGGGCATTCCGTGCAGCCTGAGGAGCCCAGGCAATCGGTGACTGGATCTTGGGGTTCATTTTTGCTTGGACGCTGGGAAGACTGTGGTGCCACTTATTAAAAGAATCGGGAGTCAGGGGCATCTGAGTGGCTCAGTCAGGGAAGCGCCTGACTCTTGATTTCAGCTCAGGTCATGATCTCACAGTTGTGAGATGGACAGATTTGCAACATAGGACTCTGCACTGACAGTGCACAGTTGGCTTGGGATTCTCTCTCCCGTCTCCCCTCTCCCACACGTGCATGCTCTCGCGCTCGCTCTCTCTCTCTCTCTCTCTCTCTCAAAATAAATAAATAAGGGTGCCTGGGTGCCTCAGTCAGTTGAGCTTCCGACTTCGGCTCAGGTCATAATCTCTCGGTTCATGAGTTACACTCCCACGTCGGGCTTTGTGCTGGCAGCTCTGTGCTTGGGATTCTGTGTCTCCCTCTCTCTCTCTCTCTGTCCCTCCTCTGCTCACACTCTCTCTCTCTCTTTCAAAGATAAATAATTCTTTAATAAAAATCTTTAAGAAATATAATAAATACACAAACTTAAAAAAAAAAAAGAATTGGGAGCCAGAGAGCCAGAGTTTGAACTTCCAAGCCATTCTTCTCTGGCTGTGTGACCTCGGGGAAGTTACTCAGCCTCTCTGAATGTTAGTTTCCTCATCTGTAAAGTGGGGCATAATCACACTAATCTCAAAAAGGTGTTGTGAGGATTAGTGACAATGTCTGTAAAGTACCTAGCACTAACTCATTTGTTCATTCGTTCACTCACTCACGTATGCAGCATTCTGTATTGAGCACTGGGTGTCTGGCCTGGGGGACCAGCGGGGAGCCGGAGCTCACAGCTCAGAGAAGAGAGGTTGTTGGAAGAACCACACAAACTCTGAGCAGGCTATAGTCAGTGCTGCAAAGGAAAGGGCTAGAAGCCAGTCCCCCGGCAGCCACATCTGATCTGGGGGTCAGGGAAGCTTTTACTGAGCAGGTGATCTTGAGCTCCGAGCCCAACGATGAGGAGGAATTTATGAGGCAAAGTAAGGGAAGAACGTTTCAGGGACACAGTGGGGACTGCTATTACCTTCTAGAATATCATTTCGGGGTTATTTTACTCTTCAAAGTAAAATTTACATACAGCAAAATGCACACATCTTAAGGCACAGTTTGCTCCCTGTATGACAGATGCACACATGCGTGTAACTAACACCTCTATCGAGATACGGGGCATTGCCCTCCGATTCTTCTAAGGATCGAGCTTTCCCCGTGGTTATCAACGTTGGGGCTGGGGCTGGACAGGACGCTTTGTGATGGCGCAGTAGGATGAGGCCTTGGGCCTGGCTGAATATCAGCCCCGCCACTTCCTACCTGTGTAACTTTGCCCAGCTGGCTCTGCTTCTCTGAGACTCAGTTTCCTGGTCGGTAAACCAGTGCCCATTAGGCTTCCCTCCCAGGACCGAGGAAGGGGTTGGATCTGCAGAGGGTTGTGAATGGCC
Source organism: Suricata suricatta (assembly GCF_006229205.1). Taxonomy (NCBI): domain Eukaryota; kingdom Metazoa; phylum Chordata; class Mammalia; order Carnivora; family Herpestidae; genus Suricata; species Suricata suricatta. The sequence continues at coordinate 12,577,197 of NC_043712.1, forward strand.
AGCTGGTGCCCGGCACAAGGCAGGCCCTCTGGGAGTTTGACCCAGAAACGGAAGTCCCCGGGATGGAAACGGGGGTGAGGAATGAGCTGCGCCTTCCCCGGGCAGCGCTGAGCCCCTTTGGCGCACACGCCCCCCCTTAACTCTGGTCTCTCCCTCCGCAGGAATGTGCTTGCAAGCCTTCGTGGAGGCTTTCTTTTACCTGGCTCAGAGGAAGTTCAAGACGCTGCCGCTCCACGAGCAGGTGGCCTCGCTGATCGACCTGTGCGAATACCACCTGTCCCTGCTGGACGAGAAGCGCCTGGTGTGTGGCCGCAGCGGCCCGGCGGGGCCCCGGCCCCCGGACAGCGGCACCCCCCCGGACACCGCCCCCTCGGCGCAGCCGGCGGAGGACGCCCCTTCAGTCCTGCACAAGCAGCACCCACTAGGCGACCCGTCCCAGACGCGCTCTGTCCTGCCTGCCCATGGATGCTGCCGCTGAAGGGGGCGCCCTTCGGGGCTGGAGAGGACCCTCCGGGCTTCCCGCCGGTGGGGAGAGGGCAGCAGGCGGAGAATTCCCGCCCCACGGCCCCAGGCCCGCCGGCTCTGCTTCTGCTGAGCTGTGCTTTGAAAAAGGCCAATGGTGCCGCCCGCCTTCTTCTCCGGGTCCAACTCTCTGTGAGTCAGCGGTGGACATATGACATCCCAAACGCGACAGATGGCACCTTCTATTCCAGGCTCACAGGAAGCAACAACGGAGTTAAGCTGTTGCGGTCGGGCACGGGGCGCCCGAGATCCCGAGCCAGAGCTGCGGAGAGGAAAGCGCCGGGGAACGCGGAGACCTGGGTGTGCGGAGCCTACGGGCGCGAACACCAGTTAAATCCACGGACATCAGGCCGATGGCCTCTCGCCGAGCTGTGAAGACGCGGGGCCAGCGAGGGGCACCACGGCTCTCCCACCCCGATCATGTGCTACGCGGGTGTCCTTAACAGATCGGCCTCATTTCTTTCACTAGCTTGCCTGTCACCGGAATATTCCGTTTGTTATTCATTAAGAACTAACCAGGAAGTAACTAGGTAAGGCTCCTAGAGCCTTAGAGCCAACAGGAGCCACAGAGGTCATTTTGTTTGGCCCCGAAGCAGGAGTCCCAGGGTCCCATGACACCTCCTCCCACAGATGAGGCGCCATCACCTGGCCAGCAGGTGCATGGCACGCACTGCCAGGGGGTCCCTGGGTGGGCGGAGGGGCTTCAGAGGGGAGGACAAGAAAACCCCCTTAACAGCAGGAGGAGGATGTCAGAAGCTCAGTGTGAGGACCAGGACAGCCCACGCCCTCCCTTCCAAAGACCCTTTCCTCCTTTTCTTGTCTCCATCCATGTCCCCAAGCGAACCTCTTCTCAGAGGGGACATCTCAGAGGCAGCCAAAGATGGCATTTTGGAAAACCGAGCCCCGCAGGACGCACTCTGGGCTGTTTGGTGACAAGAGCCACCTGTAATGACCTTGTTTTCCCAAGCAGAAAAGCAGGACAGGTGTGGCCTCAGAAAGGAGGGGTGGGAGGGACCTGACGCCCACCCTGTGCCTCCTGCATAGGGGCATTCTAGAAGTAACCGTCACCTCGAGTAGTTTTGTAATGCTGTTCCCATTTTCAGATGAGAAAACGCAAGCCTGGCTGGGGGTGGGGGTGGGTGGTCCCGTGGGGGAGTGAGGCTTGGTCCAGTTCTGGGGGTTGACCCGCATTTCCTTTATGTGTCCCCCCCGTGAGCATGACTCAAGTTCCAGGTGCCCTTGCTCCGGGTCGGCCTGGGGTCCCCCGGGGCCCTGCCCGCTCTCCTGCAGCCCGGTGCCGTGGGCCAGGACAGCCAGTGATTCGAAGTGGTCTGTTGTGAGAAGCGCGCTGTGAGGACCCCGGGCCCGTTCTTCAGCCCCCGTTGGTGCCAGAGCAAACGGGCCTCGAAGTGAACGAGTCTCTCTCACTTGGGAGCAGCTGGGAGCAACAAAGCGTCTTTTCAACAACGCCCTGACTTTGTTTTCAGAAAGCATTCGCTTGCCAAAATGGAGCGCAGTTTTCAGTTCCAACGTTAACCAAGCACCTTGGGTTTTTGGGGGAATATAATGTCAATAGGTTGAATTCGAGCCACCTTGTTTGGGATGCTTTGAACACGTCAGTTCTCACATGGAGGAATGTCCTGTCCCCACCCCCGCAGGTCATGAGCAGGCAGGTGGCTCCCCCCAGCCCTTGAGGGTCCCTGTCTGGGAGGAGCCGCTCCCCTGCACCCCACGGGGTGAGAGTAAGAGAAAGGAGGCTGCCATTTTACAAGAGGCCAGTAAGGGACGGACTGGGCCCTTTCTTCTCAATGCTGCTCAACAGGAAGAATTCGATGCTGCTCCCTTATCTGAGTGAGCAATAGGAGACGTTACCACCTCCATGCTGCCTGTGGGAAGCCCCTCTCGCTCACCCCCTTTGTTTCCCACACCCCACCTGTTTCAGGGTGCCGCTGAAGTGACAGCAAAGACAGACGTGTCCTTTCTCCTGGGAGAGGGGGACCGGGGACAAGGATCCAGGGCCCGGAGATGCCCCATGAGGAGCTGAGGGCCCTGCTGCGTCTTACCTGTGTTATTCCTGCGGGCGGGCCCTCGGGATCCATCGGGGCCTCTTCTCCCCTGGCGTCCTCTCGCCCCCTCCCACTGATTCACACACCTAGCACACACGCACACACTCCTGCCATATCACCCCTTACCAAAGGTCCCTGAAGGGCCCACTTTCTGGTGCAGGTTCAATGAATGGAGAAGATGGGGTTCAGCCAGTCTCCCCTTGGGGTACATCACTGGGCCCCGGCCCATGCCTGTCACGTCCGGTGCGCCGGTCAGCTCGCTTCCTCTTCCACACTGGCCGTCCTGCTCCCCTCCTTCCAGCGTCCTAGGAACTTGCTTGGCTTCCCTGCTGTCACAGCCCGGAGCTGTGTCCCCACTGGCCACAGGGGAGCATGCTGTAGGTGCTAATAAAGGAGCATTGGATTCAGTGCAGTTGTTAGAAGTGCTGTCCTCACAGGTGTGGAGGCAGGGCCTCCTGGAGACAGAGCCGCCGTCCCCAAACAGGTGCCCCCTTTTTCTCCCGTGGGTCCCTGTCCCCTCCCCCTAGCTCAGACTTCGCCTCCTCCTGCCTCTCACCCCCTCAATTCACCCTCCACCCTCTGTCCCTAGTGGCCCAGAGGGAATTCGGAGAACCACGGATCCCCTAATCAATCAGCCGTCATCTCCGCCCAGACAAAGCCCATGCTCCTTAACCCAGCGTTCAAGGCTGCTTGTAATCTGGCCCAGTCCTTCCTGTCTGTCCTACGGCCATGCCTGGCCCACCCTTTTCCTGGGGCAGCCTCTGGTCCCACTCCTGTCACCATGCTTCCAGGGCATTCACCATGTGTTGTCACCCCCAGGGAAGAGAATATGCTGATTCCTGCCCCAGGCCAGGACCCACTTCAGCCTCTCCCGCCCTTGTGCTCACCATTCCCTGGGCAGGATGGCCTCCCTCTGTCCAATGGTCCCTTCCTTACCTTCAAGGTCCAGCTCAAACGCCCCACTGCAATCCTTCCTCCCCCACAGAATCAACTGTTCCCTCCGTCTGCTTATGAGGATCTGGAAAGTTCTGTTATCACCATGCTTGCCCCGTGATGTCACAGGGCTCACCCTCCAGGTCCAGCAGGTGCTGGATTCACGCTGGCCCCTCGAGCATGGGGTGGGGGTGGGGGTCCATTGGATGCAGGATGAAATCATAAAACTATCCAGCAAGACCCAGGGAAGGGGTGGGGTTACGGTGCCTGTGAACACCCTCAACGTCATGGCACCTTAAACCTTGCCAGGGCCATTCACTCAACACCTCCGTGTCCCCCACACGGTGGCTGCCCCGTGGCCCCGAGCAGACAGTGGCCCTTCTGACCTGGGGTAGTGTTTCCTTCGTTCTTTGGACCTTTGTCCTGGGCTCTGGTCTGGGCAGTGCCCCCGGTGGGCACCCCTTCTTGTTCAGCTTTAGAAAGGCCTGCTGGTCGGGGTCACGGTCACCAGGGCTCCTCCATCAGGAGTCTGGCCTTCTCTTCAGCCCTGTGGGAGCAGAGCCTGCGTCTGTGGGTGGGGTTGGTGAGCCCAGCAGATCGGTCCGATGGGAATGTGACTGTCCACGGTTGGGGGCTGGTAGCACTGGTCTGCAGAGGAGCCCAGGCGTTTGGGCCTTTCTAGAACCAATCCTCTTCCCACGTGAATTTAACATCTGCTCTGAGCTTCACAGTTTACAAACTGCTGCCGCGTCTGTCCCATCCTCTGAGCCCCGACAGCCCAGCGAGGCTCGCCTCACTGACCCGGCACCGATGTCCCAGCTCCGGCAGGAGGAAGGCAGAGCTGGGACCCACAGCGAGGCCCCCGACTCCCTTCCCGGCACCGTGTCCGCTCTGCACGGAGACTCTGTGCTCCCACAACCCAGAGGGGAGAGGCTGTGGGGCCCATTTCAGAGACGTGTGAGGCCCAGCGGGGGGTGTTCAGCTCACACCCAGGCTTCTGGGTCTTGATGAGGGCCTGCCGACCTGCTCCGCCCATGTGGAGCCCCCCAGGAGGGCTCTGGGGGCCACGACACTCCGGGCTCCAGGTCCCTAGGCTGCACAAGAGGGTGACGGGCGCCCCCTCGCTTGGTCCCTGGGAACCAAGACAAGACACAGCAAGCACAAGTACTCACGAAAGTGTTTTGCAAACTAACATGTTGCTCAAATGCGGAGCTGTCTTCAGCCCGCTCCCGGCTTCCTACAAAGTCTGAAAGGACCAAGGAGGAACATTCCATCCTGACTGTTGTCATCAAGACGAATGAGGCCAAGCAGTGAGCTCCTGTCCCTCTCCACCTGCCCCTCACCTTTACACTTCAGACACTCCGCAGGCTGAAAAATGGTCTCGCTGTGCCTCCAACACCTGGGCCCTGCCTTGCGAGGGGCAGAGTCTAGGCCAAAATAGCTCCCTTCTTTGCTTCACCTCTTGATTCATGTCCCAAACTCCTTGGCCCTCTAACTGAAAATTAAGCTTGAAATGGCCGGCGTCTGAGCACCTTCCCTCAAAGCTCAGAAAACAATGAACTTGCTCGCCAGGAAGCTGGCATTCCTGGTGGCCAAGGGAGCCCTTCCTCTCTCCCCGGTGAGATTAATTAACCTAAAGCCCACCTCGCCTCAACTGATATTTTTGCCAGTCTCCTCTTTGCTCTGATGAATATGAGAGGGATTTTTCCACACGAATTTCTCCCTCATGAAATAAATCCACGGGGTTTTTTTGTTTCCTGTTCCCGGGGACAAAGGAGCTTTGGAGAGCCCTCAGCCTACCCCATCATCACCTCCATCTCTAGTAACCAGAAGTCCTGATGTTTATGTAACTAGGAAAATCATGCAGCGTGATGCTCACAGATACGTGCGTGCACACGCACACACACACACACACACACACACACACACACACACAGAACCACGGAGTTTTTGTGTAAAATGGCAAAATTACTGATGATTTTCTCATTTCTGGCAATTTCCTTCTGAGTCTTATTTAGAGAGCAGAGGGAACGGCTCAGTGCAGGCCCTGGGGTAACATAACGTGCTCACTAAGAGGCTCCTGGGAAACACTTCCTCCAGCGTGAAGGTGCTTGCTAAGCGTCCGCCCAGGACCGTGGTCCCGGGCCACGGGGACACGGCCTGCCTGCTCCTGACCGTGGCTCCCGGGGGCCCTCCCAGGCGGCAGGAGCGAAGCCAGGGCTGCAGAAGCAGGAAGGCAGGAGGGGTATTTTCCCTACAGAACCTCTTGCCTCACAACAGGGATACGAGGGCCTGCTTTTGCTGCACCCGACGCTCTTGCTGTGCGGCCGCGCTCTGGTGATGTCACCCCCTCTGCCCCATTTCTGGCCCCCATGGTGGCAATCGTGTCATAATGAACATAAGAAACCCGTCTTGGGGCTGGGCACCTGGGAACTACCTTCATAAATGTCTGGAACAAGACGGACACCGGGACCTTGTGCCCACCTGGACTGCCCCCTACAGAGAGGCCCTTCAAGGCCCGGTGACAGGCCCCGCCTTGAGCCCTCCTCCCTCTGAGCGGGGCTGCTAGGCCAAACCTCCTGCCTCTTAAAAGCCTTTAAACATTCTTTATTAAATTTTCATGGCACATAAAGTCAAGGTTCTGTTACTCGGCCTCAGTTGTCTTGGTAACTTCGTAAAATGCAACAATAAAACAAAACCGAGTGTTGCTAAACACAGGCTCATTGTAAACACGGCCACAAAGTATTGACAGTTTCTTCCGCGTGATACTTCTTCACAGCAAATCTACCCGGCGGACAAAGCTCGTTCGTTTTGGGTCAACGGGTGAGAAGAGGGCTCCTTTTCATTCCCCCCCTCCCCTAATGGTTCCTGTTTGCCTGGGGAGCTAACTGTTGCCTCCAGTAAATTGTGAGCCCCGAGGGGAGACGGAGAGGCGGGTTGGAATATCCCCCACCCCTCCGTCTGCTGAGGATAGTCTCCCCTAGGGAAGGAGTGCCATGCCACCAGAGTGTGGCCACCTGTCAGAGACTCCGTGGCAGGGACAGCTGTCCCTGGAGGGAGGGTGGCCCTTGCAGCCGTGCGTGTGCCAAAGTCACTGCCTGCAGCGCAGAGCTGAGCAGGTTCGAGTGTGAGCTTTACCCTCCCTGGGAATCCCGAGGCTGGGCGCCTCCCCGGAGAACTGAACCACTCAAGCGGCACCAAAAGGTGATTCCTGGCACTGCTGTCTGGCCTGGTGGCTCCTTCCCTGGGAGCACCACCACCCCTTCTCTGGACTCTAAGGGAGCAGCCTATGTCTGCTCTGAACATCTCCCAATTCCATACTGCCTGGGCGCAGTGAAAAGCAGATCGCCGGAGTTACACTGGGACCCCTGCTCTGTGAAAATCCCACTGCTTAGTAGCATCAGCAAGGCGCTCGGGGTCCCAGAACCCCTCCCCAGTGAGGGGGCCAGGCAGGCAGGCTCTGGCTCCGGGGAGCACACCGGGGAGTACCCCAGGTGCACCATTTTTGGAAACACTCAGATGCTCTGTGTTCTTTGTGTCCCAAATGTAAGCTGCCCGTAGGTCCTGGACTCCTGGGTCTGCAGGCCATGGCCCAGCCACGTGGCAGAGCTGCCAGGAGGACGCCCAGCAGCCTAAGACCCCACATCGGAACTTGGCTCTCTGTAGCCGTGGCCACACACGTCTTCAGAGGAGTGAGTGGGGACATCAGGGCTGCATACCTCTGCCACCCCCTGGAGCCTCTGGGCATCTGGTGGCACCCCTCAGGGCTCAGTCCCCACCTCTGACTCTAACCCCAGCAGCTCCAGCTTAATCTTGGATACATAAAGGACTTTGTTACAGGATTGTATCTGTGGCCGCTACCTTCCAAATATCAATTGTACAAATAAAGCAGGGGAAGCCCAGAGAAGCCAAGGGCCTGGCCTCAAATGCTCAGCAAGTTAGGGATGTGAGTTAACGCCTCCTCCTCCTCAGGGAGGAAATCCGGAGAGAAGAAGCCTGCACCAGCCCAGGGGGCCTTGAGGTCAAGGGCTCCCTGACTAGTTTCCACAATGCATCTCAGCTGTGAGCTGTTTTATGTATTGAGGCTGCAGGTAAGGAAAAAAACTTCAAATCATCATCACTTCCATTTTTCTTTTTCTTTTTTTGTTTTTTTTACCAGTGACAAAGCTGGGGACCTCGGAGACATCCCTTGTTCAAAATTATGACCACAACAGCATCTTCCCCAGGCCACCTGACCAGCTATGACCCTCCCATGGCCGCCGCCACTTGTCCTCCTGGAAGACGTGTGTCCTGCAGGCAGCGGTGCTCCGTCTCTGGGCTGGTTCACACCAGGGCCTGAGAAGGTCCTGGGCTTGCCTGGTTTAGACCAGCTTCTCCCACCCACCCTAGAATAGCTGGTGGGGCGGGGGGGTGACGGAAGGAGGTTGGAGGCCGGCGCTGGGCTCATTTCTCGCTTGGTTCTAATCAGGAGACATTTGAGATTTCTCAGAAACAGTCCACACCGGTAGCTCCTTGCTGGTACTTTGAATCTGCTCTGCACTATGTCTGGAGCTGGCTGCTGGGGCCTCACGGGGTCACCGGGTCTACCGCTGGCTGTGGCGGAGTGAAATAAAGCCCAGACTCTGGGATGTCTCAAGTCTGCTGGTCAGGCCAGCTGCAAGCAGCCACTTACTGGAAGCCTCACGCTTTCACTTTCTAAGTCCTGTAAGTACTGCCTTCCGCTCCATAGCACACTCTTATTTCAGTCGGGAGAGGCGAGGCAATGCCGAGGTGACCACAAATCCCCCAGGTTGCAGTGGTTTAACGTAATGGAGAATGATTTCTCTACGCATGCAAAGCTGACATGAGTCAGGTGGGTCCCCAGGAGGCGCTGAGCCTTGGCTGGGGGTTCCAGGAACGGTTGAGGACCTCAGGCAGTGCAGCCCTTCCCAGGCTGGAGGAGCGCATTCAGTCAAGGCCCTGGGCCCCCTGGTCTGGAGATAGGCAGGTGGTCTGGCTGCCCTCCTAAGGCTCAGGAGGGCAGGCCCTCTACAAAGCAGCCTCCTGTAGGTGTGGGGGGGGGGTTGCCCTACGATTAGCCCAGGGCAGCCCAGGGCTGCGTAGCTCCCTCCTCAATTCATAGTCACCCAGCATGTGCAATGGCCAGGCCCTGCTGGGGACACGTAGCTATCAGGTCACTAATCTGAGAAACAAGTCCAGGAAATGGAGTCTCCTATTATCACCCCATTTTGCAGTTGAAGAAACTGAGGTTCCAAACCGAGATGAAGTGACTTGGCAGAGGTGGCACAGTTTGTACATGCCGAGGCAAGTGTGGGATCTGGGCCTCGTGGGGCCGGCGTTCCAGATGGTTCTTCTCTGCGCTACCACCTCGCTGGGCTCCCCCCGTCCCACGGGGGTGAGTCCTGCCAGGGAAGGTGTCTGAGAGCATGTGGCAGTGGGAGGCGCTGAGGAGGCCTCGAATGGCAGCACGTCAGCAAACGTTTCTCTAAAAAACCCTTGTATGTAGTAAAATCCGTGAGGAAAGGACTCCCCAGTCCCTGCTCCCTGGAGGCTGCCCCATCCCAGAATGGGGGGCCTTGGGAACTGCTCAGCTCGGCAGCAAGGGGACAGCAGAGGGGGACCTAGAGGGGCCACATTCCCATATGGAGGGTCTCCGAGTCTGGCTGGAATATGCCAGGCAGTGGGGCGGGGGTTGGGGGGGGACAAAAATGGGGAGCACGTGTGACTGCATCCCAGACACTGTCCCAGGTGCCATCATCACCGCAGCCATGGTGGGGACGCCTATGGCCTCACTTCTCTGTTATAGCCAAGGAAACTGAGTGTCAGAGAAGCGTCACGCCTCTTCCTGGCCCACGAGGCCACCTTAGAGGCTCTGAGGTGGGACAGCAGGGAGAGGGGGGCAGGTGCCCACATCACCTGAGGCCAGAATGTCCCAGGGGCCCAGTGTGTGAGCAATGCCACCACCACGTCCAGAACGTCTGCCCCAGGCCCGGTGCTCCTGGCTCCACAGCCTGGAAAAGAGGCTGCTCCCGCCAGCTCTGGAAACGACACTCTTGCGTCAGCGTGCTCACGTGCTGCGTTGTGAAGTGACACTTGACCGAAGCGGAAGGGATGAGAGCCTCGGCAGCGAGGGGACTTACCTGCAGGGACAGAGAGCCCTTGGCCTCAGGGCCAGCCAGGAGATGTCCACACTCCACATTCTCTACCTGAAAAAATATGGAAGAATATTATACATTTTACATAGGCTTCTTAAAAAAAAAAAAGGTTTTTAAAGAGTTTGATTCCTGTAATATGTCTGGAAATTTTACTTTCATGGAAATTCATTCCCCAAGGACATTAGGTAAAATGAAAACCCCACTGCATGAGAAAGACGCTCAACTACCTGGACTTCGTGTTGTTGTTATCGTGTTAAAAAATATGCCATATATATATATATATATATATACATATATATATATGGCATAAATGCATATATCTGGCTAAAACAAACAAAAACAGCACAAAGGTAGACAGTCATAAGCAATTTCCCTCTACCTCTGTCCTTTAGCTCTGGGGAGATCTGTCCCCAGAGAGAACTATTATTTTGGGGTTTTATATGTTCTTTCTTTTTTTAAATTTGTTTAACGTATATTTATTTTGAGAAAGAGGAAGTAAGCGAGCGGAGAAGGGCAGAGAGGGAGAGAGAGAATCCCAAGCAGGCTCAGTGCTATCAAGCATGCAGCCGGACTCGGGGTTCAATCTCCTCAACCATGAGATCACCACCTGAGCCAAAATAAAAAATCAGATGCTCAACCCACTGAGCCACCCAGGTGCCCCTGTATGTTCTTCCAAAGACAGTCTGTGCATATACAAGAATTCTTATATCTGTGTGTATACCCGTTTCCTCTCTTTTATACATTGACCTGCATGCCGCTTTTATCACTGGACATTATTTCTTGGACATTGTTGCACAAGACATAGAGGTAGGCTGGCCTCAGTTTCTTAATGGTGCCCGTGGCATTCCTTTATACGATGTATTATAATTACTTATAATACTTTAGTTGGCTTAACTGGTCCCCAATTGATGCATTCACACTGTTTCCGGTTCTCCATTACCACATGAAGGGACTGTTCTGTATGTGCATCTTCATGTACGGGTCTGACGAGACCCGAGAGGGAGAATGACCAGGTCCAAGGAGACATGCATTTTAAATTGCAATTGATAAATTGCCAAAGTGTCCTCCCAAGAGGCTGGGCCAATTTTCAGTCCCACCAACAATGTGTGAGAGGGCCAGATCCCCCCATCCTCCCCAACAGAGCATAGCGTCAAAAAGCTAACCTTGGCCAATGGATGGGCGAGAAATGTGCCATCGTCTGATTATAGACTTAATTTTTGTTTCTCCCATTACGAATGAGGTTGCGACTCCTTTTTACGTGTTCAGTGTTTCCTTTTCTATAAACTGTTGCTCATGTTCTTTCCCCCATTTTTCTACTGGTCTTTTTCTTGTTGATTTGTAGCATCTCCTTGCAAATGGAAAGAATTAGCCTTTTGTCATATTTTTTGCAAAATATGTGTTCTGTATGGGCCATTTTTCGGCAGCCAACTGTCTCTCTGCCTCCAACATGTTCTCCACAGGCTGCCAGAGTGGCCTTTCTGAAATGCCAGTCTGATCATGTCACCCTCCTACCTCAAGACAGAAGACAGCTTCCCACCACCGTGTCCAGCTCACATGCCCCACTTGGTTTGGGGGGGCTTCAGTCTGGGGCTCAGCTTTCGCCAGCCCTGACCCACGAGGCCAACCACGTGCCACATGAAGGTTGTGCACAGGGTGGGGGCAAGGACACTCAGAGAACGCGGCGCGCCCCCTAGAGGCGAACAACGGGGGGCCCCCTGCATCCGGCTGCCTGGTTCCCATGCACCTTACCTCAGGACTCACCTGAGTTTTGCCTTTCCCCAAACGAGCACTTCCATCCCTTCCCCCGCTCCTTCCACGCTCTGCCTTCTGCCCCTCAAGCCCTCCCTCACCTGTGGGCCCAGGGAGCTCCTCCTCCAAATGCTATGGTCACCGCCTCTGCAAAGGTGACCCTGCTCTCACAGGTGGGCTCACCCTCCCCTGGGGCCCCACAGCCCTCCTGTTACCCCTTTAACCTGCGTCAGGGCAAAGCTCTCTCTAGGGCGGGGCTGTGCTCATTCCTGTCTGAATCGCACTCTGGCCAGGACCTAGCACAGAGGAGGAAATGCGCGTGGAATGAATGAGTGAGTGAATGAATGAAGGTAGGCTTCCGACCTTGGTGGGCACGAAGCAAGATGAAGACCCAGAACCTCAGCCTTTCGGCCTAATGGAAAGTGGTGCGTTTACCCAACAGGTTGTTCTTTTGCATAAATATCCATTAAGCGCTTTGCAAAATGCAAATAAAAAAATGCAGCAGACCGGTTCTTCCCAGGTAATTATATCCCCTGCCCTGCGAGTCTGCAGTGAAGGCCTTTTCATTTAGTAGATCCATTGCTCTTTTCAAGTAACAAATTGAGGCCCATTCAGGAAGAAGGTTCTCCCCCCTCCCCAAAGGGGCATCGTAGGAGGATCTGGTAGGAACATTCAGGGGAGGGAGCGGGGTCCCAGGGCCCCTTCCTGGTCTGTAAGGGCTGGTGGGAGGTAGGTGCTAGAGCCGCACCTCTTCCCCAACCCCAAACCCTCCACCCCTCCCCCTGCTCCCCACCCTTGTCCATGCCAGCCCTCCTGCCGACCTCCTCAGGTGGGGGCACATTCCCCCAGCTCTGCCTCCATCACCCCTTGGGCACCTGCTGGGCCTCCTGCTGCTCTGCCCCATCCTCAGCCTGCCATCACCCCCTCCCCGCATCCTAGGGACCTTCAGAACCAGAAGTGTGGGAGGGGGGATGGGTGCCTGGGTGGCTCAGTCAGCTGAGCCTCTGACTTCCACTCTGGTTGTGATCTCGCAGTTCGTGGGTTTGAGCCCTGTGTCGGGCTCTCTGCTGCCAGCACAGAGCCTGCTTCAGATCCTCTGTCTCCCTCTCTCTGCCTTTCCTCCACTCTTGCTCTCTCTCAAAAAATAAATAAACATTTAAAATATATATATATACGTGTGTATGTTAGATAAGGGTACTCCCAGCTGCACTTTCCTCTGTGGCTTCCATTGCTCTGCAGAGCAAGGCCATGGTCCCTGCCTGGCCCTTGGAGGCCTTCCTGCCTCTCTGTGCCCTGCACCTTGTGGGGTCCATCCTCTGGCAGTCCCTAAAGGCCTGCTCGGCCAACAGGGTGCAGGCTTCTCTGCTCCTCTTCCTTCCTGCCCCTGCTTGGTGACCGCTGAGCACTCTCCGTGGACTGACACATGCCAGGCCCTGGTGAGGCGGCGGCCACCAGCAAAACCAGCCTGCCTGCAGCTGAGGGCCGACAGGAAGGAACTAAGTGCAAAGGGCTGCAGGTGAGGAGGGTGGTGGTGCAGTGGAGGAGCAATGGTGAGGAGGGAGGGGGCAGGGGGAGGCTGGGAGAAGGCCAGGCCCTGCAGGGTGCCGGCCCACTGAGGAGTTCCTCCTTGCCACTGGAGAGCATTTTGAAGGGCTTGTGTGTGGAAATAAGCAGTCTTCGAATTTGGGGGTGGACTGTGGGGCGTGGGTGGGGCGTGAGCAGGAGAGGGGAGTGAGGCGGGCGCAGCGGTCAAGGGCAGAGGCCATCACCTGGTGGTGGCTCTGGAGACACAGACTCAAGAAGCTTGTAGGAAGCAAAGCTGATGGCGGTTCTCACACGGTGGCTTGATCTCCCCTCCCTCCGAGCAGGCAGGGCCGGGTCCATCCTGTGGATGCTTGCACAGCAGGTGGAATGTTCTGGGAGCATGTGAACCAACAGGTGGGAGAGGAAATGCTGAACCAATGGAGGATTTGACCCACAGGGACATTGACACTCTAAGTCATGGGGTCGTAGGGGCAGCTGGGTGGCTCAGTCGGTTAAGCAGCCTACGTCAGCTCAGGTCATGATCTTGCAGTCTGTGAGTCCGAGCCCTGCGTCGGGCTCTGTGCTGACAGCTTAGCACAGAATCAAAGCCTATTTTTGACTCTGTGTCTCCCTCTCTTTCTGCCTCTCCCCTGCTTGCTCTCTTTCCCTCTGTCTCGAAAATAATAAACACTAAAAAAAATTAAGTCGTGGGGTTGTGTGTCACCTGGGGGAGTCGGTGACCATCTCGGGCCAGGCCAGACCCTGCGGCAGGGCCAGGAAGGCAGAGGGCAGCCCTTGGGCAGCGTGGAAAGCCCTGATCCTCCCACCCGCTCACGAGGACTTGTCGTGTCTCCACACACCCACGGGCAGGAACACGCACTGTCCCAGTAAATAAATCTGGGCCACTTTTCAGCATCGTTTAACGTCCCCGGGAAGGTTGGACCACGTGGCATCCGGCAGCAGCCCATTAGCAGGCAGGCTGAAGCATGTCATATTGAATTCCATGGCCCGCGGAGCCCGCGAGCCCCGTGCTGCTCTGAAATCTGCACTCGTTTATTAGAATGCACTTGTGCTGCTGATTTCCAATAATGAACACGTTGCCCCCTCCTCTGGCCAGGGCCGGGTTTCCAAACCTCCACCAGAGAGGCAGGGGTGAGGGAATCGTGGACTCTCTCCTCATGGTATGGGCCATCTGGCTGGCTCAGTTGGTTAATCGTCTGACCCTTTTTTTAGAAAATATTTATTTATTTTGGGGAGAGTACAGTGGGGGAGGGGCAGAGAGAGGGGGACAGAGGATCGACAGGCTGACAGCAGCGAGCTTGATGTGGGGCTTGAACTCACGAACCGGGAGATCATTATCTGAGCCAAAGTCAGACATTCAACAGACTGAGCCATCCAAGAATCTCTTGGTTTCTGTTCAGGTCATGATCTCCCAGTTCGTGGGCTGGAGCCCTAAGTCGGGCTCCGTGTTGAGAACACAGAACCTGTTTGGGATTCATTCTCTCTGCCCCTCCCCCACTTATACATCTCTCTCTCTCCCTCTCTCTCGAGAATAAAAAATAATTTTAAAAACCCAAGAGGGTGTGACATGGAGGGAAGTATGTAGAGGGAGGGGATATGAACTTGGGTGCTACTCACAGATACATGATCCCAGGGCACTGAGCTGTGCGGCTGTCCGGCCCTCTGCTGGCCTGCCCCCGGCATCCCCGGCCCCTTCCCCACTACTATGGCAGGATCTAGAGCCAGGCGGCCACGGGCTCAGCCTCCGGAGCTCATGACCTGGCCACAGCATGGTCTCTCTCTGCCACACCTCCTGGGGGCCGCAGGCCCGAGCTTCTGCCTCCAGCACGGGCCACACACACTGACCACAGATCTGCACAGAATAAAACGGGGCCCGTGGGCACATACGCACTTCGCTCTGCAAGCCACAGCTGGACAGAGCCACACAGAGACCCACCCACAGATACCGGCTCCCATCCCCGTGTGTAAGATACACTCACACACACCAACACAACACTCCTCTCACAGTTTATATACCCGACACTCACACACGCACGCACACACACACACACACACAGAGTCACATACACACTTCTACATGCATTTTTGATTTCCAAGCAGCAGATAAACTTTGGTTCTTATTGAAGGATAATTGACATACAATATCATATTAGTCTCAAGTGTGCATCATAGTGACTCGATATTTTTCTACGCTACGAAACAATCCCCTGGATAAGTCTAGTCGCCATCTGTCACCATACGAAGCTATTACAATATTACCGACTGTATTCCCCCTCGCTGCACATTACATCCCCATAAACCTTTGCTGTTAATCCCTGCTTTTGCTGCTCCGTGGTCAAGAAATAACGGCTTTTCCTTCTTTGAACCTACAATGTACCAAGTGTTACGTTAGGTGCTAATTATACAAAGTTGAATAAATTCTAACTCCAGGGCCTAATAATGGAGAAGACAAATTCACATGGACAATTCGATGTGACACATGCATGGCAGAGGAAACGTCACAACCTATATTATCTTTAATATATTACATAAATGTATTTCTCTACTTAAGTTGATTCATTTGTTGTTTCAATTCCCTAAACACTTCTGGGCAAAAAAAAAAAAAAAAAGGTATTTTGGTGTCAGACCCACATTTCCTTTTTTTGAACCATTAGCGTGGATGAGCATATTCTCATTCATTGTCATTTGTGTTCCTTCTTTGCCTGTTTTTCTGCTGGGATGATTCCTTAATTCGTCAAATTTCCAGCTATTTCGTCTTCTGCAATATTCTTGGATAATTCTCCAAGCAGGTATTCTGAGGTGGATCATGACTTTGAGTCCCAAGCACATGCGCTGTGGGTTTTGCTCTTGGCAATGATTCTCTCTACCCCCGAGGGCTGCACCTGTTCCTTAGCGGCCCCGCCTGTGGGTTGACGGAACATGGTTGGAATTACCCGAGCATTCCTCCGGGACCACGGAGACGCTGGTGAAGCCTGACACGGAAGCCTTGGCGTACTGGGGGCACCGGGAGAGAGGACTGGGGGAGGGGGGATCTCCTGGAGCTTTTACCTTCCAGGTGGGCAGCCCAGCCACTCCCTCCACCCTGTCCTCGCCCTGCGGGCTGGGGTGAGGAGTGGTCCCACCTCCCTCCCTTCTGCTCAGTCTACACCGGCTCTTCCTATCTGATGTAGGAACCAGCCGGGCACCTGGTAGACCTCAGACTCTATGGAATTGGAGCCAAACAGACAGAATCACGATATCTGAAAGGGGACTGTGTCTGTGCGCACCTGTGTATGTGTATGGATGTATATTTGTACTGCATGTATATGTGAGTATGTGCACACGGATTTACACACACACACACACACACACACACACACACACAGAATCACATTTATTTGTCTGGTTCCTGGCTTTGCCTGCTGAAAAGGTAAAAAAGAAAAGGCGTTCTGCTAACTCTCAGATCTTGGTCTGTAATTCCAATCACCAGAGCTGCTCAGGGAAATGGCTAATCTGCAGCTGGGGTAGTGTAAGTTTGAGGTAAGCACGCACCTCTGATGTTGCTAGAAATAAGGAAGTAAATATTCAGAAACAACACGGAGCATGTCAGCACGATGTGGGCACCAAAGGGGCTCCCTGTGGCCAAATCTGGAACCATCTGAGCACCCAAATCATCGAGTAATGAATTCTAAACCCTTAAAAATAGGATGTTATGTGTCCAGATCAATGACAAATGGCACATGAGGAGAAGGGAGCCCCTTTGTTGGCAGCAAAGTTCTAAGAGTCGACTGGTAACGTAAAAGGTGCTCAAATTGCCAAAGTGTCTTTGGCAACCATCCTAGACAAGGCTGGATCCGTCAAGAGTCGTTAATGGTTGCTAAATCTGGGGAGCATTTTGATGAGAAGCAGGACAGTTGCATGGTCTCAAAACATGTCCCCATAGGCCGTTTACTAGTTGCGACTGAGACAGAAAAAAAACCCCATGATGGAGAAATTGGACCACATCTCAATCAGGTGATCAAAATTAACATCACTGGCAAGGGACAGACAAGGGACAGATGAGCATCATGTAACTCTGAGGACACAAACGTACCCCCGGCAGTGGTTTGGCCAAGAACGAATCACCACAACCTAGTCACGAGGAAGCATCAGACAAATTACAACATTATATTTCTATTGAAGAAAGAGGAGGCAATACTGGGAGGTAGTTTTTCAAAATTCAGGGCCAAAAGACAGAGAAAAGCCATAGAAACATTTTTTTTTTTTTATTAACAGAGGCTAAAGAGACAGGATACCTAAATGCAGTCTCTGACACTGAACTCGATCCTGTGCTGGAGGGAAAGATTCTGTAAAAGGTCATTGTTGGTTCAGCAGAGGAGATCGGGAGGTGACGTAAGACTGCCACACGGGCCCATGTGAAACTGACTGAGGTTGATAGCGATCCTGTGATTATGCAAGAGAATATCTCTCATCTCAGTAAATGAGCACCCAAGTACTTAGAGGTAAAGGACCATGACGTATGTCACTACTCTTCAAAGCGTTCAGAAAAAAAATCGTATGGGTGTGGGGAGGAGACGGAGACCAAATGATAAGGCAAATGGGGTAACAGTCCTCACGGGAGAATCTCTGTGTTGTTCTTTGTACTGTTGATTTAGTGAATTCTTCCCAAATCAGAAGGTTGTTTTGTTTTGTTTAAACTTCAGATCCCAGGACTTGTCATTTTAGGCTATGGGCAAGTATAATTACTAGAAAGCAAAAATAAAATGAAGGAGGAGGAGGAAGAGGAAGAAGAGGGAAGGAAGGAAGAAGTAAGGAAAGAAGGGAGGGAGGAAGAAGGGAAGAAACGACTTATAAAAAGGGTCACATCTGTCATGAAATGGCGTCCATGATAAACTGCCGAGTGAAAACCACAAACTGTCCCCTGGTGTACAGTGTGACTGCATTTTTGTCTTAAAAATAGTAGTTTGTATGTGAGGAGTGAAGTCTGTCAGAGACCTCGATCAGCAGGCAACAAAAGATTTCCGTAAAGAAGGGGTTTGTGAATGAGGGAATCCCTCCTCACTTTGTATGTTTCTGTTTGCTGTTTTTCACAAAATTTGTGAAAGACTTCAAAATAGGGAATGAGGATTATGGGCCCCGGCCCATCGACTGCTTTTTGGTATCTTTGAGCCAGTTCACAGCTCCCTCGGTCACAAAACCTGATTAAACGGCATGTGATTCTTATCCACAGAAATATAAGCAGATCGTGTCCAAGGGAGTGCACTTGATTATCGCCCTGTGGATTGACTCGTTTCGCAGCTATTTGTAAAGTTTTTTCAGCATTTGTGATTTCCTATATAAATGTGGCTCTTTGAATTCTCCTTTGAATGGAGGACAGGTTCCCTCATTATTTAATGAGTTAAAAAACATCCAGCATATACTCACTTTCTATCGTTTGTGTGAGAGTCAGAGTTTTATCATTAAAAAAGCTGTATCTTTTAACACAAGCATTTGTTACTCTCATAACTAAAGGTAAAATCTAGAAACATTTTTTTATTTTTTAAATATTTTTAATGTTATTTTTTAATGTTTTATTTATTTTTGATACAGAGAGAGAGAGAGCATGAGAGGGGAAGGGCAGAGAGAGAAGGAGACACAGAACCGGAAGCAGGCTCCAGGCTCTGAGCTAGCTGTCAGCACAGAGCCCGACGCGGGGCTCGAACCCACGGACCGTGAGATCATGACCTGAGCCGAGGTCAGCCGCTTAACTGACTGAGCCGCCCAGACGCCCCACTTATGTTTTACTCTTAAGGGTGATGTTGGCTATTGACTTGAGATAGTCTTTTCCCCCCATGTGTTTTTATTACAAAAGCAAAAATATGTTCAGAAAAGAAAATACTGACAAGCACAGAGAGAGAGGGAGAAATACAAGTCCTTCATGATCTTACCGCCCTTTGGTCAATGTTTTCTGAACACCTTGGTGTTTGTCCTTACTAATAGTAATTATTATCTTAAGATTTTTAGTAGAATGACCATTATGGCTTCCAGAGCAGGTAACATTTATTTATTTATGTGTCAGTACCTGTGGAGGTCCAGGGCGACAAGCAATATTTCCACAGGGCCTTGCAGTATAGATACCGTCAGCCCCACCTTGCAGTTGGGGCCGTGGAAGCCGGGAGGGCTTTCCCCACTCCCCTAGACCCACGGGCCCCTCTACAGGCATGAGGACTGAAAGCCAGGCTCCATGGCGCCCAGGCTGAAGCTCTTACCTACCCTCTACGGCCTCCGAATCCCAGACTCGCTTTTGCAAATAGATTTTAAAAACTAACCTCAAGGGGCGTCTGGGTGGCTCAGTCGGTGAGGCAGCTCAGGTCGTGATCTCCCCGTCGTGAGATCGTGTCCTGTGTCTGGCTCAGCACAGAGCACAGAGCCTGCTGGGAATTCTCTTTCTCTCTCTCTTTCTCTCTCTCTCTCACTTTCTCTCTTTCCCCACCAACCCCTCCCATGCTCGTGCTGTCTCTCTCAAAATAAATAAACTTTCAAAAAAAGCAACTAACCTCAAATCCTCCCAGACATATGGTCCTATTATCAGGTTTTCCACCTGACAGATTATTAACATCTCTCATTATCATTTGTCATTCTACAGACGGAATGGCTGTACGGTGTTTCATTATGTGGGTATGTGCCACTTGTTTTTAAACGGCTCCATATCAAAACAAGCAATGAAAACTGGTTGCAAAATATTTAAACAATAATAAGAATATAACATAGGGAGGCACCTGGGTGGCTCAGTTGGTTAAGCATCCAACTTCGGCTCAGGTCACGATCTTACAGTTCTTGGGTTCGAATTCTGTGCTGGGCTTGGTGCTGACGGCATAGATTCTCTCTCTCTGCCCCTCCCCTCCCTCTCAAAATAAATAAACTTAAAAAAAAAAAAGAATATCAAGTAGGAAGCGCAGGTCCTCCTTTCCCTCCAGCTGAGCCTCCTCGTTACAGGAAGTCACCATGAGAAGAAGTTTTGTTCCTACAGAGCTAGTCTATGTCACTTACTCTGCACGGTGTGATTTGTTTCTCTTTAAAGGACTATCTGCTGTTCACACACGATGTATCATGACCACTGTTCTGGATCTATCCATCCTTTTTCATGAATCAAGAATCAAGAAGTCACATTTGGCTCCTGGCTTGAGTCACTGGGCGGACGGCAGAGCCGGGCTGGGGTCAGAAAAGTCAAGAGCTCCATTTTGAACATATGAAACTTGATGCCAAGTGGTGACGTGAAGCGGGCACGTGGCCCCGTGAATGGGGGGGGCCAGAGAAAGGGGAGCTGGGTATCGACCTGCGGGAGTTCGTGAGAAGAGAGTGGCTGATGTGGACACTCATGGCTGTGGTCTCTGCCGAGGAGGAAGGACACCTGTAAAAAGGGTGTGTGCTCTTCACTTCAGCCCAGTCCCCACTGGTCCCTGCTGTCTCTGCGTGTCATCCGAGGTGGGCCTGCTTCCGTCACTCACGTCGCCTGCCAGGTCACCGAGGCTTTGTGCTTTGCATTTGCAGGGAATATTCAGAAAAACCATCTAACATTGGAATCGAGGCAGAAGGAGGCCAGCTGGTCACTCCAGGGTCCCCACTGGGGTATGGTGGAAGAGGGCTGCCCAGGACTGTTCCATCTCTAGGGGGCGTACATTTTTATTTGACTTGTCACTTACTATTTATGTATGCATGCAGCATGGGAAGCATCACGATAACTTGTAGATCTGGGGCCAGCGGAGACACAGCCCCATCGTCTATGACGTCATAGCCGCGCAGGGCATTCGCGAGTCTTGACTGTGGCCAGATGGTGCTAACTGGTCTCTGGTAACGTCACCATTTCATTTTTTTCAAATATTTATTTTGTTTAAAAAATCTTTTTAATATTTATTTTTGAGAAAGAGAGAGAGAGAGAGGGACAGATCACCAGCAGGGGAGGGGCAGAGAGAGAGGGAGACAGAGAATCGGAAGCAGGCTCCAGGCTCTGAGCTGTCAGCACAGAGCCCCACATGGGGCTCAAACTCACAAACCAGGAGATCACGACCTGAGCTGAAGTCGGATGCTCAACTGACTGAGCGCCCAGAACGTCACCATTTCTTTTTTTTTTCAAATATTTTATTTATTTTTGATACAGAGAGAGACAGAGCATGAGAGGGGGAGGGGTAGAGAGAGAAGGAGACACAGAACCAGAAGCAGGCTCCAGGCTCTGAGCTAGCTGCCAGCACAGAGCCCGACGCAGGGTTCGAACCCATGAACGTGATCTGACCTGAGCCGAAGCCGGAGGCTTAACCGACTGAGCCACCCAGGTACCCCCGTCACCATTTCTTACTGGGACCTCTCACCCACAATTCTCACCAGGACGTCTCGGGAACACCAGTCGCTCTCCGCTTTCTGGGGCCACCATTCCCCAGCCCCTCCTCATTTAGGCGGATGGACTCGGCCACCCCTTCCTTCCTCGGGGCTCCCGGCGAAGGCTAGCGATCAGCACAGCTCCGGCCACATTTGGGAACATCACGACGCCTGCAAGGGGACTTCTCCCGTCCACTGTGCTGTTCCTTCAACCGGTACACTAGCACCCTCCCTTTGCTCTGGAAAATTTGCCTTATCAGTCCTTGGATCCTTTTCTCCCTTTGCTTAACTCTTTCCCCTCCTTTAGGAATTCCCAATAGATGGATGTTGGGACAGCCTGGATTGAGCCTCTGGATTTTTTTTTTCTCTCTCCCTCTCCCATTTTCTACTTGTATATTTCATTGTACTTTCTTGAGAAATACCTCACTCTTGTATTCCATTGCTTCTACTAGACGTTTTGTTTTTGTAAAGAATCTAACAGAGTTCTTTCGTGATCGTGGTTCCTTTTTCATGACATCCTGTTCTTGTTTTAGCTCCGTGAGGATATAGTTTGAAGCTCTTCTGCTTCTTTTTCTTTTTTTAATGATCTTCTCTTTCCTGCATTGTCTCTACTTCCTGTTTCCTTTCTTAGGCGGGTCAGTTTAGTCTCTCTTTTATGTTGGAAGCTTTTTTTCTTTCTTTTCTTCTCCTCCCTCCCTCCTTCCGAACTTCCCTCCCTCCTGCTTTACATCCTCTTTTCTTGAGCTGTTATATTTGCAAATAAAGGACTTTATTGTCATAATGAAGCAGAAGCCCAGAGAAATTCTTACCTAGTGCCTTTTAGTCCCTGGACGCTCTCCTCAGCCGTCAGAGGGGAGGGCCGGCTGTCCATGCTCTACCCACACGTGCGTGTGCACGGGACACATTGACTGCTGGCTGTCATTATGAGCTGCTGGGACAGGGACAGTCTTCGTATTGGGGAAGCATCTGGAGGTCTTTTCTCCAAAGCCGGTTTTCCAAAGAATGTTCCAGTTGGCTGCCTGAGGGATGGGCTCTGGGCACTCCGGGAACAGCTCAGGCGCCTGTAAGGCAGGCATTCCTGAAGGCAGACACCCAGGCTACCCCCTCTCACCTGCCCGCAGACCTCTACCTCACAGCGCCCTCTGCTCTGCCTGGTGCCCCCGGGTCCGGACAACACCTGCTTTGAATGCATCGGAGAATAAATGTCCAGTCCCATCCAAGGAGATGAGGAGGTAAAGAGAAGTCTCCGGGTGGTGCAGAGCAGGGGAGGAGGCCGGGGCCTGGTTCTCCTGTGTCCAACATGGTGCCCTGGCTCCGCCCCCACCACCTCGGGACCCCCCACCCCCACTCCGAGCCTCTCGGGCTGGGCTGCTCTGCACCCCACGTTTGTCTCTCCCCTGTTCTGTCGATCTGGTCAACACTCTGTCCTCCTGTTCCACCTGCCACAGCTTTGCAAATTCTCCTG
Source organism: Suricata suricatta (assembly GCF_006229205.1). Taxonomy (NCBI): domain Eukaryota; kingdom Metazoa; phylum Chordata; class Mammalia; order Carnivora; family Herpestidae; genus Suricata; species Suricata suricatta. The sequence continues at coordinate 12,599,963 of NC_043712.1, forward strand.
TTTCCTGATATAATCTCCTCCGTCCCTACCCATCAGGGTGGCCGTGTTCAGGGAGCGAAAGAGATAAATGTGTGTGGTCAATAGGCTTTGTTTAATGAGAAGTCAAGTTTCTTCAAAAATCTAATTTTGTTGATTCAGTATTTATCTTTTTTAAACATCCTGATGGTAGTCTCCCCCACCCCCGCGATTAAATATTTATCTCTGATTTCTAATTTTACTGCTTCAAGGCACAGAGTGGGGCCCCAGCTGTGTCTTCGGGCAACTTCCTGAGGGTTTGAGTCAACTCTGGGTAATGTTCCACGTATATGTTCTCTCTGGGGCAAACGCAAGGTATCCCTGCTTATTAAACCTTATAAATGATTAAAAGCCTTGGGTTTCTCATTGTTTCCTTGATCTGTAATAAACTAATACCGCTGGTGTGTTAGTCTCCAAGGTAATTGTGTTTCTGTTGATTTTCTCCCTTTGCAGCTCCAGGTTATGCTAATGCCACTCAGTCCACACATGGAGGCTCACGGCTTTCGTACCTTTGTTAAAGATCCCCTCTGTCTACACGACTCTGCCTCATTCATCGCTCCTTCCTTGAACCCTACGTTGTTCGGCCCCAGCAGAGGGATGGCGGTCCCTATCTTGAGGACTGAGGGAGGACAGCGGTACGAAAGCTCGGAGGGGGCCCATAGGTTTGGCAACCAGGTGGCAGAGGTGTGGGGGTGGGGGAAGCCAGGCCAGTGGGTGGAAGGATGGAGGTGAGGGAGTGGAGACAGAGGTCCCCTGGGCAGTGCGTCTTGGCGGAAGGGGAGGGAAGAAAAGCCAGATGGGAGCAGGTGAGCAGGTAGAGACTCAGCACTTGAGATGCCGTGACAGCAAGGGTGGAGGGAGGGCCCTGGCCAGGAGCTGCCTGGGGAACGGGGTCACCTCCTATCCTGTAGCTGCAGGGGGTGAGGGCTGGAAGTGAGCCAGGGAAGGGTCCGAGGGTCGCGGTGGGAGTCTTCTCCCGGGGCGGGGGGGGGGGGGGGGGGGGGGGGGGGGGGGGGGGGGGGGGGGGGGGGGGGGGGGGGGGGGGGGGGGGGGGGGCGCAGTGGTGTGGCTGGAAGACAGAAGAGGTGAAGGTCTGGCTTACTTGTAGTGGAAAACAGGAGAGGGGCACAGAAGCCACAGGGGCTCGGTGAGAACTGGGGTGTTTCCTTCTGCTCAGCCACCCAGAGAGCACAGGCTGTGGGTAACCCTAGGGCTGATGTGATCAAAGGATATCGTCAAAAGTGAGGCTAAGAAGGGAGACCACAGGGGTCAGACTTGGCGGGGAAGGCAGCAAAGACACAGCAAAGACCCTCGGGAGGGAATCCGTCTAATGCGGAGGGGGGTATTAATGTAGATGATGGGGAGGGTTGGACAGAAGGAGGGGTCCTCACAGACCAGAGGTTGAGAGTCAGAGGCCAGGGCGCTGTGGTGGGAGGTGTGGTGGAGGGAGGGGCACAGCCAGAGGAGAGGCAGGCAGGCAGGGGAGGGGCCTTAACGGTGAGCACAGATCTGGGGAGCAGGGGACCTGGGGAGGGGGTGTTTGGAGCTGCCCTGGGGCTAACAGGAAAGAGGGTAGGCTGGGGCATGGGGACAGTGACCCGTGGCTCTGCTGCACTCTGCCACCCTGCTCTTGGAACCAGCCCTCCCATTACCTTCAGGGATGAGCACAGGGCCCCCCTGGGGTTTCTCTCTGGGAATGCCGGCGGGCCAGGGCCCGAGTCCCTGGTGTGAGCCAGAGACAGCTGTGCAGATGACAGACCAAGGTCTCCATCTGGCGATCTGGCTGGATGCATCCCTGCCCCCTAGAGTATCTGGGCCCCTGTGCCTGTGTCGTTTCTGAGGGGCTAGGCTGAGGCCCCCTCTTAGCCGTGTGCTAAGGAGAGGTGCTGACCCCTAGGGGTAACTGGGCGGTGCCTGGGGCCCGCCTAGTAGGACCTGGGGCGGCCTCGTCCCCGAGCATGGGTGCCGCTGAAGGGGCCTGGGGGCTGGTTTGCTTCAGAGGCCCTGGGTTTGGCCTTGCAAGTGGGTCTGGCCGGTGAGAGCCCGAGCTGGGGCCTTGCAGGCATCAGAAGCTTGGTTTAGCCCCGCTCAGCCCTGCCCTGCAGGGGGCACGGCCGCAGCTCTCCCCCCTACTCCGGGAGTCAGATTTTAGCGGGTGGGGAGGCATCTGAAGCAGCAGCTGGCAGGAGATGGTGTTGGCAGCGAGTGCGGGGCCCACGCCATCCCCCGAGGGGAGCAGGACCAGCTGAGAGCTCCCTTCTGAGTGTGTCAGGGCCCGGGGGAGGCACCACTCCACTGCCCCAGGGTGAACAGTCTCCGGTCACTCGGTCAGCCGAGACCAACACTACCACCGGGTCTGGGGGGCCCCCTGCCTGCAAGTGTGTGTGGGGGGAACCCCAGTGCTGGTGTCCCTTGGTAAAGGGGCAACACAAGCCCGAAGTCAAGAGTCACCCCCTAGAGAGTCTCCCGAGTCGCAGCTGAATGGAAGAGAGTCAGGTTTAAAATAGCTAAATAAATCTTTAATATTTCTAATTGCAAATGTACAGAAATCGCACAGCCACAGTCTTAGAACACCAACCACTTTCTCTGTACACTATGACACAGCTCAAAGCCGCAGCCGGGAGGGGCTCCAGCCAAGACTCCAACGTTTGCGTGTTTTTCTTTTTCACATACTTACAAAATGGGGCACAAGGGTGTGGTGTGGGGCCGGGGGTGGATTTGGGGCCAACGGTGTAGAAAAGAGAGGCTGTTTCCCTGGACGACCTGCCTTCCGCAGACGGGGCGGCAGAGAGAGGTGTACCCCGGGGGCAGACGCTCTGGAGGGCCGAGGTGGGGGGTGTGGAGCTCTGGCCTTGGTTCCCACCCCCCTTTATGGGCAGTCAGAAAAAAGTCTTCACTTATAGGAAGTTTGGCAGTTTCCTTCACCCTAAATGTAATAAGCAAACCAGTCAGGCCTGTGTGTGGGCCAGGGAGGGGGACAGTCGTCTCCAGCAGACTGTGGGTGCGGGGCCTCACCTTCCCGGAGCAGGTGCTTCCCTCGCTCCCTCTCCCTCTGGCCCCCTGGCCCTAGCCTGGAATGCAGGTTCGTGTGACCCGGACTGGGCGCATGTCCCCATGTCCCCAGCACCCCACCCAGACAGCCCGCTGCAAAGTCGACAGGTGCATGCCACCGGTGGGGGAAACCCCTGACACCGAGCCCCAGACCCCCTCCGCCTGCCCAATACTGTTCTCTAGATTAAAAAATAAAATACAAACCATCGGAAAGCAGCAGTCCCGGGCAGCCCTTGGCAGCACCAGGACTAAAGGACTATGTACAACCATTAGGTGAAATAGTTACATTACAGTTGAACACCGAGAACATTTACAAAAATTGTCAGACTTGCAATTCAGATAAAAATCTGTGAAGAGTCTGTACACTTTTACAGTTTTTGCACTAAGTAAATAAGGCTCTCGGCCTGAGAGCTCACAACCCACACCAAGGGCCGCCAGCACCACACGCGCTGGCCTCCTGCGCCCTGCCATCCGGGCCCTGGGAACCTCCCCCGTATTGCTAAGAGGCGCTCAGTCCGAGGTTGCTCTACGAGGCATCGAGGCATCAGTGGGGGAGGGGAGAGGGGAGGGGAGGGGAGGGGGGAGGGCTCATGGGCGGCAGGGTTGGGGTGATGAGACCGAACCAGAGGACATCACTGGGGCCAGGCCCTGCCTGTGTGGCTACAAGTGGAGGCAGGGCCGCAGCCCCCATGACCTTCCTTCCTGAGGTCTGTGACCTTAGGGCCTCACCCTCTCCTCGCCGGCACATCTCTGGCCTAATCGGACTACAGGTTTCATCTAAGAGCCCCTGCCCAGAGGCCAGGACGGGGCACAGTGTGGTCTGGGCCACCCTGCCCGCCCTTGACCTGGCAGGCCCTGTGTTGACCCCGGCCCTGGCTGGGGCAGGAAGGGCTCGGGGCTCTTCCCCAGGGTCTCAGCTTCCTGAGGCCAAGGCGGAGGGGGCGGCCGGCAGCCCGGGCTCTGCTGCGGGGCAAATGCCCAGCTCTGGGGGCGGGACCAGGGAGGGAATGAGAGAGACCCGGGCTCCTGCCCACCTATGTCCCGCAAGGGGTGGGGGGCAGCGAGGGCTGAGAAGCCCCAGAACAGCCTAGAGCTGAGGAAAACCGGCCCCAGCTGTGGGATGTGCCCCTCTCCTGCGTGCAGCACCCGGGTCCTTGGCCGGGGGGCCCGGGAAGGGTGAGGAGGAGGCCGGCCGCACACACGGGGCCTGGCGCAGGCCGCTGCTGTCTTGGAGAGGAGCAAGTCTAACATCCTCCAGGGCCGCTATTTCCCATGCAGTGCGCACGCTCAATTTAAAAGGCCCCTGTGTTCCAGCAAGCGAGCAAGCGGGCTTTTGTTTCTAATGCATACTGTGAAAGGAAAAAAAATCACAGTTATCCACCTTCTCAGGGCCTGCTGGCATTAGAACTTCTCTTAACCATCACTCGGGAAAGATGAGCCTTCCTCTTGGGGTGAGCCCCAGCTGGCGGCTCCCTGCAGGGCCATGGCGCCCTGGCGCACCGGCCCCGGGGGAGGGTAGGCGGCAGGCACAGTGCCCTTGGGCCACCTCTGCCCAGGTCTTTGGCTTTGGGGAGTCCTAGAGTGTCAGCCTGAGCGAGTGAGGGAAGCTCTGGGTCCTCCCCGCAGACACCAGGGCCCAGAAGAGCGAGCCAGGATCCTCACTGGGCGTCTGGCAAAATAAGGTAGGGCTGGCGTGGGGGAAGGGGGCGGTGGAGAGGCAGGGAGTCTGGGGACAGGTGCAGGGGTGACTCCTCGGTTCCTCATGGCCAGGCGGGTCCCCGGACAGGCCGCATGCAGTAGCAGGTGCTCAGGGGGAGCCCTGCGGGACAGCAGCTCCGGCAGCTCCGTCCTCCCCACCCTCTTCTCCCTGCCTGCCGACCGGCCCGTCCGCCCCTGGGAACTGAGGGACAAGCCCCCCAGGGTAGGAGCCGGGCCCCGGCTCTCTAATCCCCTACCTCGAGGGCACCCCCTCCCTGGGGAGGGGGAAGGGGTACATGCACTTGGCCAGGTCAAGAAAGAAAGGTGACACACACCAAATTCAGTAACCGACGGAGACGTCCTTTGGCAGGCCCCCCGCTCCCCCCGGGCCGCCCCGTCCCCAGCGTGCAGTCCCTCCGGCCTGCACCGAACTCGCTTCTCGGGCCAGAAGACAGGGGAGCGGGCCCACGCTGCATCAGTCTGTCCAGGCTCCCTCTGCGGCACCTCCTGGACCGCAGGCGGAGGGAAGGGGAGGAGGCCTGGGGCCCCCCGCCCCTGCACACGGGGCTGCGACTGTGGGGGCACTCCTCCCCAGGCCCCAGGCCGCGGCCTGCTCTGGGCCACCTCGGTCCTCCCTCCTCGGGCAGGTTAGCAATGGCTGCTGTTTCGGAACTCGCCGTTCTCGGTAATCTGCAATTTGGTGGGGTTGGTGGGGGAGACGCCGTTACGGGCTTGCATGCTGTACCTCTCTTTCAGCTGCGTCAGGGCGCTCATGAGGCGGGCGTTGGCGGCGTCCAGTGAGGCGATGCGCTTCTCCTGGGGGCAAACAGGGCATCTGCTAGGGCCATGGCGGCACAGTACCGGGGCAGAGGTCTCCCCGGGGCAGAGGTCTCCCCGGGGCTACGTGCGCCCACCGGGGTGCTGGGAGGAGACGGGAGCACCAGGAGTGCACTGTGCGAGTGAGGACAGGAAAGGTACGGGCGTGGGGCAGCGGGTGTGCTGGGGAGGCCGCCGCCTCGATGTCACTGACAGAGACGCCCTGGAACCTGCCTCCTGACGTCTCTCACACCATTGCTCCTCACCCAAACAGGTGACCCAGTGGTGTCCCCTGTCAGCTACCTGAGCCCAAAGGGTGTGTGCCCTGGCTCATGTGCGTGTGTGTGTGATGCGGAGGTCACATCTCCTGGTCGGCCCAGGCTGTTTCTGAGCGAGGCCTGGCCCTGCTCCTGGGTGAGTGAGAGGAAACAGCGCAGCGGAGAATGGCGTCCGTGGTCTCTTTCATGCTGCCTCTCTCAGTGCAACGAGGGAGCCACAGCTCTGAACAAGAGTCCTCCCGACCCCTCCGTCTGCCCAGCCTACTGTCACCTGAAGACATCCCCATTTCCCTCCCGATCGCTTCCACTCCTTGCTCGGGACCCTTGGCGAAAGGCAGTACCCACCAAGTTGTCCCAGTAGGGAGGGAGCTGCCCCACCACTTTCAGAGCCTGTCCTAGTGAGCTTGTGGTCCACCAAGACCTTCAAGTCTGACTTCTCAGGTCAGAGATCCTGGTCTCCTATTCCTCCTCAGGTTTTAGAGTGGGGGTATGAGTGGGGCTGTAGAGATCTCAAAGTCACCCCCAGCCCAACCCAGGTCCTTTATTGCCTACGGCTGAGCACAGGGCCGGGACCCACCTGGGCATCAATGATCTTCTGCTTGGAGTCCACAGCTGCTTGCATCTCGGCGTGGTCCTTCTTCAGCTCCTCCTCCACGGACATTAACCTGCGACCACACACAAGGACAGTCAGCTGGCACTTGAGGGAGCAGGTGAGGTGGGTGTGGGGCCCTGTGGGGAGCAGCCATCACACCTGCACAGAGGGGACATCGTAGGAGAGCCCCTTCAGCTGGCCTCCAAGAACTGACATGAGCTGGGTCTACTCTTCCTTACGCTTTCCCTACTCCAGACTCTGTTCCCAAATCCCCCAGAAGCCCTGGTCTTCTTCCAGGAGCCAAGTGGGTGGGGGCAGGGGTTAGATCCTCACCGCCTCCCAAAGCAAGGCAGGTGGGGTAACGTCATAAGACCCACGGCATAGGTGGGAAGATGAAAGCCCGAAGAGCTCTAGGGCTTTCTCCACCCACTCGGTATTCGCCGAGGCTCTGCCAAGATGTGCCAGGCGCTCAAAGTAGTGAGATGAAAAAGCACAGATCTCCATCGCTCAAACAGTTCACAAAGCAGCAGGGACATGGACAGGCAGACAGCAGCCTAGCGGCCATGGGGACGGAGAAGAGAGAGCAGGTAGCTGTGCAGGAGGCTGGGTGCACCTACTGCATGTCTGCGGGACAAGCGAGTCTGAATGCGGGTAAGAGCTGGCGGACTGGAGGAAGAGCGGCGGCAGAGGCGCAGAACTAAGGCGTGTGTGTCTGCTGCCAGCCTCTCCCTCCCTGAAACCACTCTGGCCCCACCTTGCCGGTCCCTCGCACACTTGTCAATCACTGCAGATCACACGCACCTTCCGATGCTCGTCCTTTAGCTTCCAGACCCCACGCTCTCTGGGTTTGCCTCCCAGACCCAAGGCCACTGCTCCACAGATGCCTGTCCTGCCTGCTCCGAGCTTGTCGGGTCTCCACAGGGGTCTGCCCCCGCCCCCTGTCCTGCTCTCCACTCTTTTCAGACAAGCTCACCTACTCCCTAGACCTCATCTCCATCTCCACCTGCACAACTTCTCCAGGCCAGCAGAGCAGGCTCCCAACCCTGGGTGAGCACTGAGCCTGTTACGGAAGGTGTAGTAAACAGAGGTCAATGGTGCTGGGGCAGGTACCCGCAGGGCTGTTGTGAGGAGTCAGTGCGATCTGCAGCTGGGGAGCAATGACCAGGAGGAAGGGGTGAGGGGCCATGCCAAGGGGGGGTCCTTGTCACAGGAAGATCAGACCTTGAGAAAAGCCTCTACAATGGGGAAAGGGAAAAACAGGGAGAAGACTGGCATTAGATGGTGTCAATCAGAAGGGAAATGACTCTTGGGGAGACTGTGCCTCCAACCGGTGGGATAACAGGGACTGGATTTACCCTTCTGCATCAAACAATGACAACAATCTAAACACACTAGAAAACTGAATGAAATATATGAAAAAGTGGTTTCCAGACACAGAACTGACAGTATCTCCTAAGAGAAGGGAACACATGATTGAGCCCCACTGCCCAGGCCCAACAAAAAAGAAGGAAAGTAATCCCCAGCAGTCGAGGAGATCCAGGAGAGGAAGATGCAGGGAGAGCTCCACATATCCCCGGAGGGCTCCCCCTGAGTCTTTGGCTGAGGACTGGTCTGCATGCCTGAGAAAATACAGCCAGACCAGGGCGGGAGCCATTGAAACATGAGAACAAAACAGCCCCAGGAAGAGTTCACACTCCTATCTGGCAGAGTAGAAAGATGTGCTAACACGGGGGCATAAAGCAGAATTCCCAGAAGGAAACTGCCTCAATATGGAGCTAGATTAGGCTAGATTAAAGGCAGTCCAGACCCACCCCAACCAAGCTTAAACGTAAGCCTCAAAAGAATAAAGCTAATTCCAAGTAACCTCATTGTGTCCTAGAACAAAACCCAAAAACATTTAAAAGAACACAAAACATTCCACACCTATGTAAAAGTCACAATGTCTGGCATCCAACCAAAAATCACCAAACATACAGAGAAGTAGGAAAATATAACGGATAGCCAGGAAGAAAATTAACCAAGAGAAACAGACTCAGAAATGTCATGGATGACAGAATTAGTAGACACTGAAACTATTGTAAACACATTCCACATGGCTGAGAAAATAGAGGAAAGCATGAGCATGATGAGAAGAGAAATAGAATTTAAACCAAGCTGAAAATCTGAAAGTGAAAAATACAGTATTTGGAATGAAATGAAAAAATACTGGATAGGATAATTAGCAGATTAGACACTGAAGAAGAAATGATTAGTAGCCTTGCAGACACAGTAACAGAAATGATCTAAGACACAACAGGAAAGAAAAGTGAAAAAAGGGAACAACAGAGCACCGGTGCAGTGTGGGATGATACAAAGCAGACTAACGTACGTGTGATGGGATTCCTGGGAAAGAGACTGAGAAAGCAGGTTGGTATACTCACAGATACAAAAGCTCAAACTCAAGAAACATGAAGAAAACCACACCAGGGACCATCATAATAAAATTACTGGTGATCAGTGATAAAGAAAAAAATCTTAAAAACAGCATAGAAAAAGACAGCGTAAGGACAAAAGAACAAAAATAATGACAGAATTGCTACTATTATAGCTTGAGAATGAAGGCCCAACTGGGCCCACTGCCCGTTTTTGTAAATAGCCACACCACACACACAGTTCTGCTAAAACAGCAGAGTTGAATACTTACAGAGGCCATATGGCCTCCAAAGTCTAAAATATTTATTATCTGCCCCCTTATGGGAAGTTTCCAACTCCTGCCCTAAAGTGACAACAGAGACATAGCTAGTAAGACAATAAGCGATAAAATGCAACCATAAAAAATGCTCACTCCAAAAAAGTGTAGGAAAAAAAGGGAACAACACAGATGGTACACATAGAAAAGAGTAGCAAGATAAGAGATTTGTACATAATTATGTTGATAATTACATTAAATGTAAATGGTCTAAACACTTCAATTAAAAGGCAGAAACTATCAGATTAGATAAAATGCAACCACCAGTAAGGTGTCTATAGAAGATATTCGCTTATATAGAAAGACACCAATAAGTTCAAAGTATAAGAATAACAAAGGATACACTGGCTAATATTAATCAAAATAAAGTTGAGTGACCTGTAATTAACACAAAAGTAGATTTCAGGACAAAAAATTTATGAGCAATAAAGATGGTGATGTAATAATAATAATAAAGAGATCGGTTCATCACCAGCACATAACAATCCTAGATGTGCCTGCAGAGTTTCAGTGTACATAAAGCAAAAACAATAGAAAAAAGAAATACACAAATCCATAATTATGATTAGAAATTCAATATCCTTTCCTTAATAAGTGACTGAACGGTAAATAAGTAGACAGAAAAATTAGTAAGAATATAGAGTGAAACAATGCTAGCAACCAAATGGATCTAATTTGACATTTCTGAAATGGTTAGTAGAAATGTGCTAAGTAAGGGACACCTGGGTGGCTCAGTTGATTGTCCGACTTCAGCCTGGGTCATGATCTCACCATTTGTGAGTTCCAGCCCTGCATCAGGTTCTGTACTGACAGCTTTGAGCCTGGAGCCTTGTGTCTCCCTCTCTCTCTACCCCTCCCTGGCTGGTGTGAGTTCTCTCTGTCAAAAATGAACACTAACAAAATTTTTAAAGAAATGTGTTAAGTAAGCCACTGAATTCAGAGACCACACACTCCTCAGAGAACAGATACCAGGAGGAAGGGGTGGTTAGTTTGAGAAGCATTTCCATTCTTGGAACCACACACACAAAGTGAGCCAAGAACAGAGCTGGCGGTCAAGTGAACAGTGGATTTCCAGTCACTCTGGCTACGGAATCTCTGCTCACACTAACCATTTACAATGAACAAACCCACAGGTAAGTGAAACAAACTAATTAGGAGCAGAGAAACGGGTAGTCTAAATAGGAAGAGTCTGGAAAGGGTGTCTGTAGTGGATAAACATGAGGCCAGGTGCAGTGCTTCTGGTATGGTACACCGGCTAAATCTGTCCAAGGACAGACTCTCATGCCAGGAAGCAAATACACTGTTTTCTCTTCTACCTGTACTACTGTCATAAAGAAGTGAACTTCGCGATCCGGATGCTGTGGGATGGCCAGGACACTTCACCGTCACCGTACTCCCTGCCTACAGACATGCACGAGGGTGTACGTGCCCTACCCATGGGTGGAGACGAACAAAACAAGAGAGAGAAAATCCACACGTGGTATCATCTAAGCCATCAATAGAGATGAAAGTCAGCACCAAAGCCAATGGTTCCCTGGAAAACGTTCCCAGATAACCCATGGGCACCTTACACTGGCATGGCTGGGCACCCCCACTGTGCCTCTCCCCAGACCCTCATCCACCCATGGGCACCTGGACACCCAGATGCTCTTGGTAGAAACCTGGGGGCTATTTGGCCTTCCTCCTCCCCTCCCCCTCACACTTTCACCCACCGAATGTAACTGACATTTTCCCTGCTTTTCCTGCCCAGAAGTGGGTCCTCATTGTGCTTCCTGAAGCCCCCAATCCTAACTCCCCTGAGAGTGCTCACCAAAAAACAGGGGTCCTCACAGGGCCACAGGCCCCGTGTGAGCTCAGCTGGCCCTGTCTGACCAACTTCAACCACACCCCACTTTGCGTTCTGCCATCAGTGTGCCCTGTGCCGGGAGCCCGCCCCTAACACCACGCCTGTGCCACGCTGTCCCCCCTGCCTGGGACACTCCTCCTTCACCCTTGGCCGTCCTGCAGCTGATCGGCGCTTCCCCTCATCAGGAGGGCAGTCTGCCCGCGGTGTGTGCGGGGGACCGGAGCCGGCCGCCCTCACCTGCTGATGATGCCCTTCATCTGGATGTCCTTGTCCTCCTGCTGCCGCCGCAGCCGCTCCTCACCCTCCTCCAGCCGCGCCTGGTACTCCAGCACTAGCTTCTGCGTCGTCTCCTCCTGGCACTTGAACAGAGTCTCGTACTCCTCCAGCTTCTTGGTGGAGATCCGCAACTTGTCCTGCAGCACCGCCAGGTCCTGCCAGGGGGGCGGCGCGCCAGGGGCACAGCACCCAGGACAAAGAGCACAGCCTCGTGAGCCTATGCGGGGGCACCGGCGGGACGGAGCCCAGTCCGAGTGGTGGCGGTGACACTCGAAGCCTGTCCCCACCCGGGGCTCGCTCCACTTCCACTTCCCAGCCTGCAGCCTGGCCTTAGCACCGGGCATGAGGACTCACACCCAGGTCTCAGGAGTAATGGTTTAACTAGGGCCCTGAGGCTTTTGTTTTTAACATAATAAACAAGTGTTAAAATCACTCTTGGATATATTAAGATCTGACAGCACCCTAAGAGATAGGGGCTCTACAGGAGGGGAAACTGAGGCCCAAAAGGCAGGATGACCCAGTCACATGGAGAGTCTGACCAGTGGAATAAGGTCCTAGCTTCTTTCTGGCACTGAAGCAAGGGCAGTGGCGTGGGGAAGTGAGGGAGTGAGAGGTCAGAGGCTGGTGGGGCTGACACTGGCATCAAGGGGCTGGCACCGGGATGCTGTCGCAGTATGGGGGTTGGCGGAGGCAGGAAGAGCCTTTCTTTGAGTCCCAGGCCATGGAGGCCTAATTCACTTCAGCAAAGGATTGCCCAAAGGTTAGGAGGCGGCAGATCCAGAGACTAGGGAGAGACTAGCGCCAACCCCAAAGCAAGGCTGGATCCACGGAGAGCCTGGCTCCAGGAGAAACCCCGGCCCATCCAGAGAAGGGGAGGGAGGGTCCCCCCTGACAGAGGCAGCACCAGGTCTCCAGGGAGCTCGATGGAGCAAGGCCTCCTGGATTTGCCTTTAAGGGTCAGTAGCATTGAGGGTGAGAGAAATGGGGGCTCGTTGAGCCACGGGGCAGCAAGGAAAGGGGACAGTATAGCTGCAGCCTGACCCTTGCAATGGTCTGGGTGGTCCCTGCAATTCGTGAGCGGGACCTGCAGTCTCAGAGACATGCAGAGCCCAGCCTGGCTCACACAGGGAGCCTGGACGAAGGCTGTCCCTCCTTGCTGCCCAGCCAAATGCTGGCTCTTAGAGCACTGTGTCCCACACGGCCTCTTGTCCCCTTCATATAATCATGGTAAAAGCAGGTGGATGCAGCAGACCAAGGGGATGGTGGAAGGTGGCGGAATGTAGCATGGACATGAACCTCGCCCTAGGCCAGGAGGAGGGAGAGCTGCCACCCTGACCTTGGTGGAATTGCCTGAGATGAGGCTACAGGCTTTCCTGGGGCTCGGAGGCGAGGGCACCTGGGGAAGCGGGGGCGGGGGGGGGTGGCTGCCGTTCTGGAAAGGCCTCGCAAGGAGCCTGCGTCCACCTGGGCCTGCAGGAGGCCAGGAGAACCAGCCAGGGACCCAGGGCAGGTGCCTGAACAACAGGGAGACTTCAGGAGGACAGACGCCCCTCCCACTGCCCCCGCCAGCTGCTAGACGTGTGTGGTGGGGTGGAATCTGGGTGTCTGAGAAGCACTGTTTCTCCCTGGGGGAGAGAAAGCCTCTCGGCAGCAGGCTCGCCCCACCGCCTCACCCAGCTCTTTCTCTCAGGCCCTGGTGGGGCACAAACCCAGAGTGGGGGTCTGGCTAGGGGCAGCTCTCCCAGCTGCCTCGGGGAGCCCACCTCTCTGCTGCCTCATGCACAAGGTGCCCCCACAACAGTCTCTGTGTGCCTCTTTGGCATCCCCCAGCCCCCAAGTCCTGGACTCTCAGAAACTCAGCGGCCCGGTCACACAGGGAAGGGGCCTCCCAGAGGTCTGAGGACCAGGTCCTGGGAGTCTGGGTTCAGTACCACTTCCAGTGCGCCTCGTGTGCGGCCTGCCCAGGAATCCTCAGCTCTGAGCTAAATCCTTGCTGCTTCTACTTCCAGAGTCCACTGGCTGCCGTCCTCATGGGGGACCGGGCTTGAGGGAGGACGGGCCATACACGGGACGGAGCGGCACCCCTCATTTGGGCACAAGGGAAGAGAACGCTGTCGGGCAGGCAGCCCCGCCCTGCCCCAAACTGCCAGGGTCCGGCTTTACCTTTTCTGCTTGGCTGAGCTCCTCCTTACTCCTTAGCCTATCCCTGTGGGGGGGGTCTGGGCCCAGGCCCTCGTCTTCTAACAACTGCGCGTTCATGGTCAAGAGCCACGCGGCCGTGCGGTCCAGGGCATTGGGGCTCACGGGTGAAGGGCCCTACAATGAAACACAGCTGTGAGGGGCTGGAGGGAGGCAGCGGGGTAGGAAGAGGTGAGTCAGGGGGACAAGTGGTTCAGAGAGGCCTGGCAGGGGTGGGGGCCTCCAGCTGGCCAGGCCCCTTTTGATGCCGCCCCCAACTCAGGAACTCCCATTCCCAGATGGCAGCCTGAGGCGGGTCAGGAGCCCAGGTGGCCTAAGCACCCCTCTCTGCCGCCCAGGTGAGAGCAAGTGAGCTCAGCTAGGCAGGCGGGCATTGAACCCAGAACACATCTGTCCCACAGTCTGCGGCCCCGGGGTGACACGAACACCCACTTGCCCCAGCAGCTGAGCCTTGGCAGCCAGCTGACATGAAGGCAGGGGTGGGGGGGGCAGGGGGCACTGTGGGTCTGACTCCTACCCTGGGCAGAGCTTTACCAGGCCTGTAGCTGCAAATGGACAGACCCCTCCCTCTTCTCCCCCTGACCCCAGCCGCCCTTGGGAGACCCTAAGGCCGCACTGCCCCTGATTCAAGGACCCAGGAGGGGGCCAATGGACCCTGGGGGAGGGGAGGTGGTGTGGCGGGCCACGCGTGGCATCATTCAGCATGGGATGGCAGCTGGGCATGGGTGAGATGACCAGGAGGAGCAGCGCGACATGGGGGACGATGGCCCTTGGACGACAGCACTGACCTGCTTGTGCACGGCGCGAGGCTTCAGCTCCGGGCTGTCTCCTTTGGACGAGGATGAGGGCTGCCGGAGCCGGGCTCCCGGGCCGGCCCAGTCAGGAGAGGCGGACGCCAGGGGCCCGCCAGAGGGCCGCGGGTACTGCAGGGTGCTCAGCAGGGTGGGCGGCGTGCG
>NC_043712.1:12614517-12681257 GCF_006229205.1 Suricata suricatta
CCGGCGCTTGCCCATCGGCGGTGAGGGCGTCGGGGCCCACTGGGGAGCCCGCCTCCCCATCCAGCGTGCGGGCATCTTGGAGGTCCACCATAGACAGGCTCTTGCCACCATTGGCCATCTGAAGATCGGGCTCGTTGGCTTCCGAGTAACTCGAGCTGCGGGCAGGTGAGGGCTGGACCCCGGAGGACCTTGTGACAAAAAACAAGTCCTTGTTTTCGGGGGTTGGAGACGGTAACCGGGTGAAATCTATCAGACTGCAGGGAGACAAGCACACACAGGGAAAGAACGGGGAAGAGAAGAACTGTGAATGCGGCCAAGGCGGGTCCAAACCGAGCGCTCCGCCAACCTGCTGGGGCCTGGCAGCCTGAGCCAGGGCTGGGGCGGAGGGGAGCCAGGGTGGGGGAGAGGAGGCACGTGGGCTGCCAAAGTGGGGGAGTCTGGGGACCAGCGGCCCAGCTGCATACCAAACCAGCGCCCTGGCAGCTGACCCTGGCAGAAGCCCCCACAGGGACCGGGTGGCCGGGACGGCCGTTCCTGCGCAGAACCTCTGCCCTAGGGGGCAGTGCTGCTACGTCCAGGCCAGGCTGCCTCGTACGCCTGTTTCTGGCTCAGCCGCATCTCGGGACAGGGTGCTGGGGCCTCGAGTGTTCTGGAAAATTCCCCTTAGCTAAAACAAAACCCACAACGCAGGGGCTCTCTGCTCTCTAAGGGTCCTGCGCTAAGAACTCCGACTTCAAAGCCACAAGGGCTCCGCTGCCTCTTCCTTCTCGCTCCTCATCAGACTGATCACCAAAGTGGGGACCTAGGAAAGCCTCTCCCCCGCCCCGCCCCCTGCTGCCACCTTTGTCTGACTGGCAGGCGGGGGCTGGTGCTCCTGGCAAAAACAAGGGATCAGAGGAGGAGCCAAAGGTGTGACTCAGGCAGGGAGGGTCTGCACTTGCAGAGGCGGGCCGTCCCCACCCCCAGTCTTCCAGCCTCTCCCTGGCCCCTCCCCGGAAGCCCACTCCTTAGAAGGCATCATGTGGTGGGTCAGGTGGGCTCCGGAGGGAAGGCTTGTGGGAGGTAAACAGGCCCTGAGCGGGCAGGGGTTTCAACAATGGGCAGCTTGGGGTGGAGAGGAAGCGCCAAGTCCCAGCTGATGGAACTGGGGTGGGGCGGGCGGCGGAGCCAGAGAAACCCAGACCGGCCGCAGGCCTGGCTGTCCTGCCACACACACAGTCAGGTCTCCTCGGAACCCACGTGCCTGAACACCTCCTAACCAAGGTGCGTCTCTTCCGCCTGGACGGCCGTCCTTTGCTTGGCAGGTGCATGAATGGACCCCCAGGGCTCCAAGGGAGCTGGGAGGAGGCCTCCAGTCCTGTGCCCCACGTGCCCTAGCCTTGGCCTCCACGTCTGCTTCCAGCCTGCTGCTGTGGCCCCCTCCGAACAAGACCCAAGTCCCAACTCTGCTGCACCAGCCTTGCTAGCGGGGCCAATGCCCCCCGGGAGGGGGTGTGGGGGGACACCAATGGTTCACTATGCATGCCAAGTCTTTCAAAGGAATGTCCTCCTTCTGACGTTAACATCCGAGAACATTCGGCCTCCCTGTCCTGAGCCTCAACACCTCTCCTCTTTCCTGGAGCGCCCAGCCTCGAAGCCTTGCAGAGTGACCCAGACCCCTGCTGAAAACACACACATTTAAGTGCAGCTCCTGGAGATTCTGATTCAGACCCAGGAAATACCAGAAGAGGTATTTTTAACACACACCTGGGTAATCTAGAGGCATTTAGGATCAGCAACTGTTCTTCAACAGAATGTATTGTTTTTCTCCAAGCCTTTGTTTGTGCTAGTTCCTCTATGGGGGATGCCTTTTCCCCTCAACGGAAATGTTCCTTTCCTTAAAAGCCCAAAACTCCAACATTACCTCCTCCGAGAAGCCTTCCTTGATTTTTCCCAAGTGGAGGTTCACTGCCTATAGCCTGCACAACATGTTTCAAGTCTCACGCAGCTTATTTTATAAGTGTTCGTGTAGACATCCTCCTCCCCGACCGAGACTGGAGGTAGTTTGCACCCCGTCTACATGTGCACCCCTCAGCACCCAGTAGGCCTGGCTTCTCTTACCCAGAGAGATCGTTCTCGATCACCATCTTCTGCAGCCCAGCCGAGATGCTGCTGCTGCCAGAGCCAGGAGTGGAGGCCAAGTCGTTGGTCCCTGCGAGCTGCCCACTGCCTGGGGTACTCAGCGCTGTGTGGACGTCCCTCAGGATTCGAGGCAGGGGTCCCAGTTTGGACACGATGTTCTGCGAATACATGGCAAGAGGCAGGTGTGACTGTGGGAGCCACTTGGGGAGGCCAAGTGCACCGCAGCTGCTGTGGTTCAATGCTGCTGAGGAGACGCCTGGGAAGCCAGGCCCCGCGCTCCCCACCTGTGGGACCCAGCTGGGCTGGGCAGGGGCTGGGCAGCCTAGGAATCTGCAAATGAGCATTTTTCCCAAGCCCCTCAGATACTTCTGGCAGGGGGCCGGGGGGGCGGTGAGAGGCCTAAAGGCAGAAATGGCGACCTGGTCCAAGCCGTCCACAACTCATCTCCATGCCCCAGAGAGGGGAGCCCAGGAGGAACCCCAGAATTTCCTGCAGCAACACCTCCCTATCCGAGCGGGTTCTGGGGTGGCCCTCTGCTTATGTACCGGCTTCCGTGATTTTGTGCAAGAAGAAAGTGTGAGGGGCAAACACCTCGCTCTCAGATTCTTGCTGCACCGCCATCAGCAGTGACGGAGGCGGCCCTCTCTTGTGCTCCCCGCCTGCTTGTGCAGATGCGGGTGTCGGAGGCCGGCGAGGGGCTCTGTAGATGGTGGCAGTTCAGGTGACTGGTGTTGGCAGCAGTGGAGAAAGAGACGGCCTTGGCCTCACTGCCGTTTCCCCTCCCATGTCTCTTGCAGCAAAAGGGGAGTGGAGATGAGCGAGCAGACGTAACTGTGGCCGCAGCAAAATGCTGGAATTAACCTGAGTGCCAGCACCAGGGGCTGGTGAAATGTGAACTCCTGTGCGGGCAGCCCGCGGCCATCAGAGAGGTCACAGCGGCGCGGTCCGTAGTGACATGGGAAGATGGCGAGAGAGCGAGTGACACATGCACTTGGTGGTGCTCACCAAAGTTCTCCCTTTAACACAAACGGAAAAGAACTCTGTGCCTGTGTGTGTACTTGATGCCCATGCAGAGAGATCTAGAAAACCGCACACTGAGTGGTCACCTCTAGGGAAGGGGATGGAAGCAGGGTGGCCTTCCTGCCCTATTTAGGCAGTAACCACATTGTAAAGGGGTCTCTTTGAGCCCTGGGAAGCGACAGATACTGTGGACATGGATCCTGACAGCACTGGCCCTTGCTGCCGAGGACCCGTTTGCAGTGTGAGCTGGGGCTGCTGGGGCGGCAGCAGAACCCCGGGCCGCAGGCGTGTCTGATTTTCAACTTGGGGTCAAGGGCAATTCTGGAAGGCCTGCAGCTCCCTGCCCGACGTGTGGAGGTGCAGCATCGTCAGCATCTATCTCGCTCACGTCAGTGGCCTTAAAACCTAGGATGAGGACACTTTCAGAGGAGCAGCTAAAAAGGATCACGTGTCCCACAGGGACACTGCCACCACCTACAGAGCTGAGTGTGGACAGTGGAAGCCCCGGTGGGCAGCGTGGGCTCCCGAGGCCCTGGCTGGTGCTGGTGACTGAACGGGACACCACCCATCAAGGAAATGGGGCCAGGGACCCTCAGGGCAATGCTGACAGCGCCTGGGCTGGAACTTTGGGCTCTGGTCCCCGGGCAGGCAGACACCTTGACCCCCACGGTTAGTCCGGGAGGAGGGGCGGCCTCGAGCCCTGCGGCCCCTCCAGCTAGCCGTGCCCACCCCCTGCCACCGCGCCCGTGGGGCCAGGCACCTGCTCCAGCTGGCTGACGGCCTCCCAGAGCAGCGAGTGCAGGCTGGAGAGCTCGCGGCCCAGGTCAATGTAGCCCTCGAAACCGGCCGTGTTGGAGGCGGCCTCGGGGTTGGAGATCTCCAGCAGGAAGCGCTGCATGTTGGTCCACTCATGCTCCAGGAACTGGTTCATGAACGACATGTACTCCTCCTTGCTGCCGAACCTGGATGGAGGGCAGACGTGTAAGTGTCCAGGAGACCCCTCTCTGAGGCACCCCCCACCCCGCCCACTGCAGCTGCCTTCCACACTGCTCACTCCCCAAGCCAACAAATCTGCCCTGGCTCGGGGCCCTCGTTCCTGGCTAAGGCCAGAGGCCCTTTCCCAGACCTTTTCTCACAGGACCTAGAACATTCTGTGGCCCTCACTCCCCATTCATTGCTGGTCAGTCACCTTCCCCCTTTCCTCCAAGTTTCAATGGCCTGGTGTGCACAATGGCTTTTAATGCATACGTAGCAGGCCTCTCTGCTGAGCTTTCAGGTGCCTACATCCACGGGCACCTCCCCTGTTCTCTGCCTGGCTGAGTCTGGCGTCAGCACTGTCACCTCAAACCCATGCCCTGCTCCCAGGCTTCCTATCCCAAGTAGGGGCCCCGCTGTCCCCCAGGGAGCACAGCCAGAAGCCTGGGGGTGGCCTGCTTCTCCCTCTTCCTCCCCAACCGGCCAGGCCTGCTGACCTTACCTTCCAATCACCCCCAGCCTTGCAGCCACTGCAGCCACTCCCCGCCCCCCAGTACTTCCACAGTGGGAACCACGGCAGTGCCCTCCGCCCCATCTCTCCGCTGCCCGCTGTGCTCCCTCCAGCCCCCTCTCCCCATGCTGTCAGGCTGACCAATTCAGGACCCAGAACAGATGAGGGCCATCCTCCCTCGGGGACCCACTGCCCTGCCTGAACTTCAAGGCCCCACTGTCCTCTTGGGTCTTAGCCCCCCCCTTCTCCGGGCCTGGCACGTGGTGACTCAGGAAGGCCACGGTGCCTCATCGAGCCAGCACATGGGTCTCCCGGGGCCTGCCCCACCCCTGTTCCTGCTGCCTCTCTCTAAGCAGGTGAGCGCCTCCGCACCTCCCCCGTCCCAACACGCGGCAGGGGACGTGTGTCCTCGGAGGACAGGCCTGGGGCCCTCCTGGGAGGCCTGCGTCTCTTATCACTGCTCCGCTGCTTCCTGCGCTCGGTCCCTGTTCAAGTGCAGGTCCAGGAGGCTGGACCAGATGTGACTCAGAGCCCAGTGCAGAGAAGGCATACAGCACGGCTCTGTCCACACTGTGAATGAGCCCTTCCGCCTCCACCCACTCGCTCTAGGGTGCAGTCGAGAACACTGGAGCGTTTTATAAGCAAGACATCCTTCCCAGCATTAAACAAGGACCGTCTGAAACAACCTGAGAGGCCGACCACGCAGGACGGGTTCAGGAAATATGGGCCATTCTCCCTTGAAGGCATATTAGTCATTCATTGCAAAATGAGGCTTATGAATGTTAAGTACCCGGGATAATCCTTATGATAAAATGTTAGTTCAAAAAAGCAGAAGGAAAAAATATCTCCTCTTCTCACCTTTGAAAATTAAGGAAACCTACCCAAATGCCATGTACTTTTTGTCGGGGGAGGATGTGGTGTGGGGGAAGAACTGAGGACAGGGACAGAAGCAGGGCCTGCCGTGAGGCCCCGACTCCAGGGAGGACACGCCCGCGGCCCGTCCCCAGGGCTCCAGCCGGCGCCCCTGCCCGGACCCTGGCCGTCCGGGCTCACGGCACTCACTTGGCGAAGTTGGCCAGGTTCTGGGTCACCTTGGCAATGAGGGTGAGGGTGCGGGCTGTGCGGTCATCGGGGTACTCCTGCAGCAGGTTGAAGAGCGAGGGCGACATGATGGCAGGGCAGAGGAAGCGCAGAAACAGGGAGGCACTGATGAGCCGCTCGCTGATGTCGGGCCGGCCGCGGCTGCTGCACTCCTGTCGCCATGAGGCAAATACCTCTTTCAGCTCCCGGGGGAAGACACTGGAGGGACAGAGGAAGGTGGGCCGGTCATCGGGCAGGGGGCCAGGGCAGGAGGGCACAGAGCAGGGCCCTGGTCCTGGGTCTGGGGGAGCCCCGGTTCCACCCCTCTCCACGGGGACAGTCCGTGAGCTAATGAGTGCAGGACCAGGACAGCAGCGGCGGCAAAGCAGGTGCCTGGCCCAGGGAGCAGGGACACGGAACTCTAAGCAGGGCTCTGGGCTCTCCACAAATGGGCCGAGAGGGGTCGGGCGCGGGCACAGAGGAGCCAGGTCTCTGTCTCAACCAGGTCCAACGGCATCAGCCAGCTCCTGGGCCTGCCCGGGGCTCCGCCCTCTGCCCCGAACACCAGGCACGGGGATCTAGGGGACAGTGAAGAAAACACAACTAGAACAGACAGCTGTCCCGTGGATGCCATCACTGAGTGCTGAGACTCCCTCCCTTTGCTTGAATATTATAGGAACCAGATGTTTTCAGCAGAGCTCCGAGTGATCAAGATGGGAACAGGCTACTCATAGGATGAGAAAACAGCTCCCGCTTCCCAGGCGGGAAGGGAAAGGGAGCAAGTGACCTCCCGGCGGGGGGGGGGGGGGGGGGGGGGGGGGGGGGGGGGGGGGGCGGCGAGGGTGGGCAGGGGGCTCTCTCTGCTGGGCATCTGCAGCCTGCTGCAGCCAGGCCCCACTGGCCAATCCGTAAGTGGTTTTCCTATGTTTTCACATAGGCAGACATGCCTCCTGCCCAGGGGCAGGCCAGGCCCCTGTACTCTTTGGACTCTATGCCTGGCTCTATGGTGCTCTGAGCCAGTACCTGGCCTTCTCTGAACTTCAGTCCCCTCATCCTTACACAGAGAACAAGGCCGGCCCTGCCAAGTTCACAGGACCATCTCAAGGCCATAGGAAGCCCCATCAACTCCTAAGGCTTTTGCCCAGCAAGCCCAGCACCCGCTCAGCAGGCTATCTGCAGTGAAACAACAGGAGCGTGCTAGAGACAGTGATAGAGGAGCAGAGGACACGACCATA
Organism: Suricata suricatta; assembly: GCF_006229205.1. Lineage (NCBI taxonomy): Eukaryota > Metazoa > Chordata > Mammalia > Carnivora > Herpestidae > Suricata > Suricata suricatta. The sequence goes on from NC_043712.1 coordinate 12,621,460, forward strand.
AGCCCTGACCCTCAAAATGCCTGGCGCAGGACTGGGCAGGGGGCAGGTGCTGAGTGAGGACGCCCAGCAATGTCCTTGTCCAGGACAGAAAGGGGCCTCCAGGCCTCGGACAAATATCACAAAGAGGAAGTGGAAAACGGCTGTTCGTGGGTCTGTTTCCCTGTGTCCCACGCCCAGTCTGTCCTGGGAACTGGGCGGGTTCAGGGTGAAAGCACAGCCCAGCTGTGTAGGTTCCCAGAGAGTTCAAGGCTGTGCCTCTACCCCCAGGCCCAGGGGTCATTTCTGGCCCAACCCGAACCTCGGTGAGCACCTTGTGCAGCCCAGGCGCAGAGGGTCCTGGGAGAAGGACATGCACTCTACGGGTTCTGGCTCTTCCCTCTGCCCCTTCCCAGGCTATTGCTCACCTAGCAGGCCTGTCTCTGCCTGTTTTTCGGGAGTAGTAAACCATCCCCAGGCGCTCCCGGGTCCAGCCCTGAGCCGGTGGGTCTGTCTGCCCCCAGAGTGCTCCAGGCATGTGCAGGACGTGGATTTAGACACAAGCACAATTCCACTCTGACGGGATCAGAGCTGTGACAGAGGGTGCCAGGAGGGGTGAGACACAGCATCTGAGACCATGAAGGGGGGTACCCAGAGGGCAGCAGGCACAAGGCCATAAAGCAGGAAGGGAGGGAGTATGTGGAGTGTGAGATGGAAGTGTGGGGTGAGGGAGACCCTGGCAAAGAAAGGAGGAACGGCAGGGGCGGGCGGGTGGCCCCCCTGAGGACGGCTGAGAGGTCTCCCGTGAAGCTGCCCACCTGCCCCACATGGGTACCTGAGCAGGGCCTAGTGCTGCCATCCAGCGCCCATGACGGTGACCGGCACACAGAGGGTGCCCGCTCAGAAGTGTGGAGACGCATTGCCGCGTTGAGATTCTCAATGCCACATCCTGCGTATGGTCTGGGACACCCCCTTACGTCCGCGAGCTCACAAAGGACCAGGATAGGGCCTGGCAGCCCGTCAAGACACCACCGGGCCACACAAGAGGGTGGGTTCCAACCCCAGTGCCACCAGTTGGAAGCTACATAAAGTCACAGCTATGTCACTGTGCCTGCCTTGTGAAACCTCTGCTCTGTCGTTTAGAAGTGGGAGAAGACGGAGCCGAACACCTTGCCAAGCACATGCTTGCTAGCGCGGTGCCCAGCATCCCGCAGGCGCCCGGACGCGGGAGCGGAAAGACCCAGGGGCAGGGGCCCGGGCGCACTGACCAGTAGGAGTTGATGATCTTGCAGAAGGCTAGCTCGCAGCACATCTTGAGGTTGCCCTGGTGCTCGGGGAGGTCGGCAGCCGAGCACTTGCTCGGGTCCACTTCACAGTTCTCATCCGACTCATACAGCGCTTTGATGAACTCACCTGGGGCCAGGAGAACAGGGGGAGGGAGTGAGGGCCTGGCAGGCACTGCCCGTGCTCTGCCCACCTGCCGGCCGCATGCCCTACGCCCCTACCTAGTGCATCTTGCAGGTACTTCTGGCCCACCAGCTTGAGGTACTCCTCGATGGCCTTGGTGGCCAGCGTGTTCTCCCGGAAGATAAGGTGCTCGTTGTCCCCACAGCGGTCCACCTCTGACATCATCAGGTCTGTCAGGAAGTCCTGGGCCGGGGGAGGCAGGAGGTGAGAAGAGTGAACATGAGCAGGCCTGCAAGAAGGACCCTAAGACCCCAGACCCGCTTCCCACCACACAGCTGGTGCCCACCCTGGGGGGCTGCTGGGGGTGGGCACAGGATAGCCTGTGCAGGGGAGATGCCTGCAGTTGGTGAGAGCTGGGTCTAGGGATGGGGGAGGCAGGCCTGGGCAAGAGCGCGCAAAGCCACGAGCCAACTGCACCATGGTCAGGCCTGCTGGGCTCCAACCCTGTTCAGCCCTGACCAGGCCTGGCCAGGTCTCCCTTCCCATCACCAACAGCACTGAGGGGGACAGACAGGCCACCCTCACTCCATCATACAAGCAGCTGCCACTGCCCCCCTGCCCGTTACTCTGACGGGGTCTCCTACCCCCAAAGCCTTGTTCTGTGCAGCCCCACAGCAGGGAGTTGTCCAGACGCCCTGGAAGGCAGTGTGCCAGGGCCCAGACGGCAAGAACGTGGCCCTCGGCTTGGGTGGGAAGGCAGTGGCCCCTCACTGCTGTGGGTCCCCGACTTCCCTGGAGGTAGCTATGAAGCTGGTGAGCCTGCGGGTCCTGTACACAGTGTCACAGGCAGACCCTGGGAGGAGCCTGAGCCCACGCACGCCCTCCTGACTGCAGAGAGGTGGGCAGTGACCCTGCCTCTCTCGGGAGCCCCTGCCTCCTCGTGCCCTCAGCCAACCCTGTGACCTGGGGGAGGGAAAGAAGACAGGCAGGGAGTCAGAGAGCCAGGGTGGGGGGCGGTGACGAGGAGGCCTGCGTGGGCCAGGGTTTCCGGGGCTCTGGAAGCTCCTCACTCCATTATGCACAACTTTGGGCTCTTTGAAATCGAAAGCGGGCCTTAGACTATGGAACTGAGTTCTGGGCCCAGGAGACCTACTGGCCATTGGAGAAAGGGTGGGGGCTGGGGGAGGGAGTGGGCACTGCCTCTCTGGGAACCAGATGGCCTGAGGACCCCTGCCAACCCTACAGGTGACCCAGAGGGTCCCATTCTCTAACACACAGAGCACAGACAAGTACTGCACGGGGCCCAGTGGCTCCACAGGGCTTCTGAATGCTTGGGGTGGGTGCCAGGCCCAGGCTGGGATGAGGAGGAGCTCTCTTTGGAGCTAAAACCCAACAAGGGGAAGTGGGCACAGAACAGGAAGGTGACCTGCCCAAGCCCGCACAGCTACCAGGGCCGGATCTGACTCCCTGTTGCACTGAAAGGAGAAGGGATGGCAGGGAGAAGGCCTGGGAGTCCAAGGACAGGGACTCTGAAAAGCCACACCCAGGGGAGCAGAGCCCGGGGAGCGGGCAGGAAGGTGCTGAGATGCCCATTCACACAACGTCACCTTGGGACTGCGGGGACCTTGTCAGATGGTCTGCTTCTCACCAAGAACGTCCCCTTGGGTCCCAAGTGTTCAGATAGGGAGGGCTCATAAGCACAAGGCCCTAGCACATGAGTTACTTTCTATCCTTCTCCCTTTTGATCCCCCAAGCCCATTGAGGCGGCTGGAGCCTGGCTTCCAACTCCCTCCACAAAGTGCCGTGAGCCCCGAGAACAAAGGTCACTGCACATGGGGGTCGGCTTCCCAGGCCAGCCCAGCCCAGCCCTCGGGGGCCGGGTATTTAGGGAACACACACAGCAGAAGGGGTTCCTCCATTCACTTGGTTTCCCAGCAACCCCCATGGCGTCATGTGCCTGGGTCCCCAGCCGGTATCTCCCCCGTGCGGAGACCGTTAGAGCTCAGGACCCTGACACACGGCAGTCCCTCATCTCCATCACAGGCCACTTGGTCCCCAAACCACAGCATGTCCAGAGCACAGAGGCCCAGCTCCTTCTTTCTTGTCTTTCTGCACTGTCCAGTCCTTCACTACACCCCCTCCGGCAGCTCCCCCTGGGGAGGGGGTGGGGGGCCTTCCTGAAGGAGCCTGTCTCCAAAACTAGGCGGGAGGAGCTAAAGCCTGGAAGATGGAAAGAGGTGGTGGGTGGAGAGGTGAAGCCCCCCAACCCTCCAGGAGGGCCTGCCCGACGGCTACGGGACAATCCTTGTTCTGGGGGTCGTGGGGCTGGGGACGGCTGTCACCACAATCGGCTGGCTGCTGCATGGTGGCAATACACTGTGCGCTCCGTGTGTCTGTGCATTTGATGTGTGAGGGCTGTGACAGGTAGTCACCTGCTGGGGATGCCAACCCAACTCTATCTCACGGGATGTGTGTCTGGGAGAGGCTGGCTCCCCTCAAGCCTTAGAGGCGAGCCTCTGGGTACCACGGGGAGGTTCTTAAAACGCACTTCCTCTATAAGCCACAGCCCCGTCCATCAGCTCCGTATGTGCGTCAGCGATCAGCTCCAACCACGAGCAGGAACACGAACCCCGCCCCAGCCTGTGACACAACTCTTGGGTTTAGGGAGCCCACGGGGCTGTGACGGGTGCTTCTGTTAGAGCTGAAGTCACGGACTTGGACACGGGGAGCAGCAGGGAACCTGGTGCACACCCCAGCCCTTCACACGGGGCCACACGACGTGGGGGGACCCGCCTGCGCCCACACACGCACCTTCACCTTGCCCGTGCTTTGCAGGATGTGCACCAGGGCCGACGCCATCTCCTCCTTGGTCTTGGCGCTGAGGATGGGCTCGAGGGCGGCACAGAGCCCCAGGTAGTGGTTGGTGATGTGCTCGGCAAACTCCTTGTACATCTCCATGGGCAGGATGGTGATGGTCTGGTAGCGCGCCTTGATGCGGATCATGGGCCCAGGGCCCTTGCCGCCCTTGGGGTTGGGCGTCACCACCGGGTACCACTTTTCCACGAACTGCCGCCCGGCCACCGAGGCGGCAGGCAGGCTCACCAGGCCCAGGTAACTGTTGCGCTCCTTCTTCTTCTTCTTGTCGGTCTCCCGGTACAGGTGCACGGTGACGGTGCGCAGAGGTGGCAGGTTGTGGAACTCAAAGTGCTCGCCCCAGAAGACATTGTCCGTCTTGAGCTTGCCCGTGGTGCGGGCGTACAGCACGTCGTCCAGGCACAGCTCACACAGGTACTTCTTCTTGGCTGGCAGGTCCTTGGCCTCGATCACCCACAGCTTCAGGATGTGCTCCACACGCCGACTGTTGTCCTGCACGCGCACAGAGGGGCCTCATCATCGGGGGGAGGGAGGGCTTTCAGACACAGGAGGGGCCCCGGCCCGACAGAGAATCGGGGTGAGGTGGGGACGGCTCTGGAGCTTGGCGGACCAGGGGCTGGATCCCTGCTCTGCTTTTTCCTAGCCCACTGACCTCGGGCACATCACTTCACCTAAGCCTCGGTTCCCTTTTCTGTGAAATGGGAACAAAATAGAGCGACAGATCAAGTAAGAGGTTTGCACAATGCCGGGCACGTAGCAGGGGACTGTGCCATTTTCCAGCTCTTCTGTAGTTTGCTGGTCTGTAAAGTCACTTAGGAGGTGACCACTGCTAGAGCCACTTCCTTAGTGAGGTCACAGTGACCAGGGCTCAGCCCAGGCCCTGAAAGCAGCACAGAATCAGATGATTATAGGGGGTGATCCATGAACCTGACGGGGGCAGCTTGGGGGCCCACGTGCTTAGGTCAGTGGTGCTCCCCTGAAAGAGACAGATGTCTAAGCTGGAGTTGGGTGTGTAGGGAATCAGCCTGGGGGAAGATGGGGCCTGAATTCCAGGCAGCGGGACTGCAGCACCCAAGTCCCCAACAGCCCAGTGCTCAGTTCTCTGGCCCGGCCTCCTCAGCCTGTGGCTGAGTCCGCCCAGCCAACCGGAGCTCCTCTTTCAGAGCCCAGCACCACTGCTCACCTGGGTGCTGCCTCCAGCCCCACCACAGCCCACATCGGAGATCCTGCCTCTCCCCTCCTGTCAGGGTCTGTGTCTGCTCCGGGTCCAGCCTCAGTCTACCCTACTCCGGGGACACATGCTTACCTTGTTGGGGTGTACCGCTCGCCGAAGGTTCTCCATCCACTTGTCCCGCTCGGCTGCCGATCGGCAGGAGAAGCACTTGCTTCCTGACGACGTGGTCACCTGCAGGGGACAGGGAAGACAGTGTCACAGGGGAGGGGAACACAGTAAGGCTGGTATGACGAAGACCTCTGGGCCTTGGAGGACAGCAGACTATGGCCGCCAGGTCTGAGCCACCAGCCACAGGGTGGGGGCAGGACAAGGTTCCCAATGACCACATTTGCAGGTGACCCAAGGTCCCAGAGCAGGTCAACAGCAGGACAGCTCAGCCTTGTGCCAGTTGGTGCCTGGTCCCTGTTCCTGACCCCTGCCTCAGGGCCCCGTCCACTGGAAGGCATCTTTCTGGCTCGAATCTCACTCTCCCAGAGATGGGAGAGAAGGTGGGGGGCCCCCTGCCCAAGTCTCCCCGCTACAGGTAAAGCCACAGGCACTGAGGAGACAGGCACAAAGGATCCCCTCAGTCCTCAGCTGCCACCTCTGGCAGTTCCCTTTTGCCAAGTGACAGTGACAACGATGGTCACAGAAACTTAACATTTTGGGGGCAACACTGGAGAAATAAAAATTGCACGCTCTAGTCTTGCTGGGCCCTGGGGTCCTCCTGTCTGAAACCCTTACCCTCCTCCCCGGACTCCTGCTCACCCTCCTCCCTGGACTCCTGCTCATCCTCAGCCTCCTCCAGGTGGGGGAGACCGGTCAGAGCTGCCCGCACCCTGTTCCTGCTGTCCCCAGCACCATGCGGGGGCTCTGTAGGGGGAAGCCACACTCCTTACCCAGCCATTCGGGCACCCCCTGCTGTGGACAAGCTGGCGGGCAGCATCCTCAGCCCGTCCCAGGCAAAGAAGTCAGAGCCAGGCTGGTCCAGGAGTCCTGAACCAGAAATGGCACCCGGCGGGCACAGGGTGTGGGGCAGGTGCCGGGCCCCACTCCATCCTCTCCCCAGGGCCAGGGGCGCCCTGGAGGCTGTCCCTGAGTAGCTGACTTTCATTACCAGGCGAATTCATTCCTCTATCACAGAGCTCCCCTGATTATGCAAGATTGTTGGGGGTGGAAGCTTCCCAGAAACAGAGGTGGGAAGAGAATATGAATAACTGGAGAAGCAATTAGGAACTCCCAGGAACACCTGCAACATTCGTGACCATGGTCCTGGTTTGGCCTCGGGCTTCTGTGTGGCTGCTGACATGGTCTTGCCCACTCTGGGCCTCCGATTCCCCATCCACCGTGAGGGGCCCCTGCCCAGGTGGGCTGGCTGTCCCCCTGCCCTCAAACTTGGGTCACAGAAAGCGAGGGCAGGAAAGGTTCTGGCTCTCATTATGCAGGAGGAGAGATGGGTGAACAAAGGGGGGTGCTCTCTCTTACCCCGCAGTGCATTGGAGGGGTTTCTAAGGAGGAGCGAGCAGGCTTTGGGGCTTAAGCCATTCTATACGGGCTTCTGCTCCCTTCGCCCGCTGGAGCCTTGTACACGGAAGACAGTCCGGCCTGTGGACCAGGAGCTCATGGAGCGGAAACAAAGCCCCCACCCATTTCCCAGCTCCACCCGGTCTCTTAGGAGCCCCAAGCTGTGAGCAGATTCCAGCCTTGCCCCGGGGAGCCTGGCCCTCACCGAGGCCACAGATCGGCCACCAGTGCCCTGGCCCGGCCCTGCAGCAGGACCCACCTCGAAGCAGTAGTCCTGGCCCAGGATGCTGCTGTGAACCGGCTTGATGACCACCTCTTCCTCCATGCTGAGGTCCAGCGCTTCTACTGCGCTGCTGGGGCTGAGCAGGGACTCGTGCGAGCGAGACTCCTTCAGCCTGGGCATCAGATGGGACCTGGAGGCGGGCGGTTCCTGGGTCAGATCCAGCCTGTGCTCCCCTCCCTTCCCCTCACCCCCACCAGAGGCCTGCCTAGACCTCCCGGCCAGAGGCAGCCACTCCTCCCAGGAAGGGGGCACTACAGCCTGGAGTCCCAGTCACCTGGCAAGCCCCCTTCCTCATGGGGGACCTCGGGGGAAGTGGCTCAGCCAAAGGGAGCAGATGCGGGGGGGGGGGGAGGTGGGGGTGGTGTTAGGCCACCACCCAGGAGCCCAATGTCAGCATGGATCAGGGTAGGGTCCCGGCCTTGGAGACCCACGGGACCCAAGCGACCTTCTCTACCCCTCCTCCTCGGCCCTGGTCTCCCTCGAAGACCAAAGTAGTCACTCATTTGTCTAGAAAGTCACTGTAAACAGAGCTTTCTCACACACCATCCCACTCAGCCCACCAGTCCCACTCAGGCAAGAAGGCCACAGGGACATGTACCGCTCCCACCTTCCAGAAGGGGGCCTGGTCTCTGCACGGTACCTGAGACCCTGAGACCCGGACAGGGTCCCTGGACCTGAGCTGGGGGCCCAGGCCAGGGCACCAGTAGGCTGACACAGACACACAGAGCAGAGGTGGTTGACTCCCTCTCATGCCCAAAAGGAGCCCAGCCCAGGATGGGCTCTGACTGGCCTGGCCTTGGACCTGGGCCCACTGCTCACCTGCTGTCCCCCTCAGGGCCTCAGTTTCCACAGCACATCACACGGAAGGCAATGCGGATGGCACCGTGTCCGTGCCTGGCAGAGTCCTCCCGAGAGGTGAACGTCCCCTCCAGAGCCACCAGCACACAGCAGTGTGCCACCGAACCCCCCCGTCACAGCTGAGGCCTGCTATGCCCTTCTTGGCACAGAAGCTGGGCATGCCTTGCCCCTACCGTATCCACAGCCCAAACCCTGCACTTGGCCCACCCACACCTCCTATTCCAACACCCTCTGCCTCCCAGTGCCTGGCTTCCCACGACTCAGAATGCAGGCCATCATTCTCTCCCTGTCTCACCAAGACCCCACCTCAGGTCAGAGAGGTCTGGCAGGATCACTGAGCGCTTCCCAGGGAGCACACACCCTGTAGCCCATATCGCCGAGACCTCTGGAGTTGAGTCCCCACTATGTGGGGGTTCAGGAACTCAGAGATGAGCTGGACAGGTACTGCCCGGAGGCACCCAGAGGCTGTGAGAGGCCACCCTCCACACCCCAGACTCAAGATGTCCATGGCAACAGCCCTCTCTAAGGTGGAGTGTGAGCCAGAACTGGGACCCCAGCCCACAGGGACCCCACAGCCTGACCCAACAGACCCAGTTGGGCCCCTGCACCTGCTCCCCATGCCTATAATGACGCTGGCCCAGGGTAAGACTTGGGTCCCTCAAGCTGGTCTGATGTGAGAGCTGAGGGGAGTGGATAGACCACAGGGGAGGCTGTGAGGCAGGCTGAGGTCAGGGCGGAGCCAGGCCAACCCCCCACACTCACATTGTACAACTTGGGGAGGCCCGAGCCCGCTGGCATGCAAGGCAACCACGCTTCTGCCCCACCACCGCCCTCTCTCCAGGGGGCAGCTTTGGCAACCATGCACTGTGGCCACTGCCCCACTCAGTGCGGGGTGCTGACAGAGCTCCCGGGGCCCTGCTCCAGAGGCCCATCCTCCACCCTCACAGCACTGACCTAGGCGGGGGAGGGGGGTGGGGGGGGGCGGTGCGTGGTCCCCTCAGCTGCAAGACTCCACCTCGGGCTGCCCCCCACAGGGCAGCTCCAGGCCTCCCTCCAGAACAGGGCTTCATACCTCATTGCCAGAGACGCCCTACCCCAGATGCTAGAAAAGTCACCCTGCCTCAGAAGGGCTGGGACCCACAGCCTCCCAGGCAGGGGCCGGGCTGTTTCCTGGCCCAGCCTGGAAACCCCCGCCAGGTAAGGAGGCTGGGAGGGGGGATCAGGGACCCAGGAAGTGCAGAGGGAGGAGCTGGTGTGCTAGGGAGGGTAAGGCCCCCTCCTGCCTGAGCAAGGTGGCTGGGGAGAGGAAAGGGGGGCATGGTTCAGCAGATGGCTCTGGGTTTACAGCCCAGGAACCCAGCAGGCCTAGCCCACACCCCAAAGCAGCCAGGCCTGGAGCCTCCGGCCACACAGCCCTCCTCTTCCTTCCATGAACACGCCCCAGCCGGCCCGGGCCTCCCTGGGGAGGTTCCTGGCTGAACAGAGGGCTGCAGGGAAGCTCACAGTAAAGGGGTCCTGGCTGTCACTGGGCAGCTGTGACCCTCCCAACTTCCTGTGGGCTTCTCCAGGCTGGGGGACCCGGAACAGAGGCTGTGCCCCCTGCACCCGAGCTCACTGGGAGGAGGAGTGGGGCAGCTACTCCACCGTCTGGCGGGCTGTTTCTGCACAGGAGAGGGCCGGGCTCTGGCCACTGCCCTGCGGGCTGGGGGCAAGGCCAGTGGGCCTGTGCTTCCTGATTCCCACGCAGACACAGATCCCTCCCACTCACCCTGGAGCCCACCTGTTCCCCCTCACATCTCCAAAGGGGCACAGGAGGCCCAGAGGGAGCTGTGCTGCTGTGATCCTGCCAGGGTGAAATGTCCTGGCAGGGGCTGAGTGCCCTCCTGGTGGTGGCCGACAAGATGAACAGGCCTCAGGAAGGGAAATGGCCACTTGGTCACTTCCTCAACCCAGGAGGATCCCCAAACTGCTGAAGAAGCACCTCCTCCAGGAAGCCAGCCCTGACCCAGGCCCGCAGGACCCCCAGACAGCTCCACACCATACCACCCTATTACTCAAAGCAGGCCTTCACTGCACCATTCCGCTGCCTCATGTTGGCACTGGCAGGCCAGCATCTTGCTCACCTGCAGCTTCTGCCTTCGTAGCCTGGGCACAAAGTTCAGTAAGGCCAGGAGGTGGCAGGGGAGGGGGGGGGCGGGGGGCACCACAGCCCAGGCTCCAAGGGGGCAGCAAGTAGGCACAGTCTCCCTACCTAGGAAGCTCGGTAAAAGGAGGTGACCACGTGCTGGCCACTGCCTCCCTCCCACTCTACTCCCGGAGAGAGGTGCTCCGCCCACAGGCAGCACCTTCACTGCGCGCAGGGCGCCCAGCTGCTCACTCTCACATCCTTTTTACCAGGAATATTCACCTACCCGTTTTCCAGAAAGGTAAGGGGCTCAGTTAAGCAGTTACCTGATGTGTCCAAGGCCCTTGCTAGAATGGGGCCCTGGCTGGTCTGGGAGCCCTGCCCATGGCTGCCTTGTGTGGTGTGGGGGTCTGGGGCCTGATGCCACTGTACGCAGGACTCTGTGTCCCCCCAACCCTTGCATGAGGTCCCTTCCTGCCACTCCTTGGCTAGTGTAAGAGAGCAGGCCCTGCCGGGGACGCCGTACAACTACATAGGGCTCCGAGAGGCAGGCGACAACAGAACCAGATCTCACTCCGGAGCGCGGGCTCCAAGCACCTGGCCCTCCTCCCCAGGGCAGAGCTGGCACCCCTGGGCTGTGCCCACAGGAAACATCACACACATCCCTTCCCTGGATCCTCACAAGGCGGAGACAGATGCTGAGCTCACCCCCACTTTACAGAGAGAGATAGCCCCCTCTCCACACCTCAACCCCCTGGGGCCACTTCTTTGTCTGGAAGAGGAAGTTGTTATTTCAAACAGAAATCAATGGTAAGGAGCATAGGCTTAAAAGGTGCCTTAAAGAGGACTTTCAGGGAGAGGCACCTCTCAGGCCTTGGAGTCCAGAAGAGGGGGTTTCTGGTCCGGACTGCGTGGGATTCGATGCCAGCCCTGCTGGCTGTGGTCCACCTGCCTGTTCCACCTCAGACTGGGCTGCTCTCTTCTGGGGGTACTCTTCTCGACTCCCTCAGGCAGGCCTCCAGGCATATGCCATCCCCTTATCCTACTGAACCTTCAACCCTCAGCATCAGTGCACCCTCCTCTATGAAGCCTTTCCAGACTCCTGGGAGACAGCCACCTTGTATGTGGGTCCCAGAGCCTGGAAGTCATCAGGGTATGCTGGGAAGGTCTGTGTGACCCTCTTTCTGCTTGGCAGGGGGCTCCTCGTGGACAGGGCTGGGTCTGGCTCAGCACCAAGGTTCAGGGCCCTCGAGTTCCCAGACCAAAGTCCCAGCATCCCAGCAGCCAAGGTCAGCTAAGCTCCGGGAAGAGGGAGGAGCCGGCTGGGATGAGGACAATTCTCCCCAGGGACAAAGACGACCCAAGCTGTGGTCATCAGGGCAGCTGCCTGCTCAAGGCCAATTCCCAAGAGCAGCACCCCAGTCCTCACACAGCATCTCTGAGAAATGCCCCTCCTCCGGCTTTGTCCAGGTATGGGGAGCTCCCTCCAAGTCTCCCAAGGCCAGTGGGTCACTGTACCCTCCGTGGCTGTACCGTTCCCCCCATCCCCCACTCTCCATCCCCCTGAGACCTCCCTGAGTCCTAGACACAACTGAGTCTCTAGACTCTAAACAGACCCATGGGACTAGAAGCCCTGTACTCCCTCCCTGACCAAGGCCAGCTGCTCAGGCCTTTACCTCTATGGCATGGAATCCTCATACTTCCTTCCTGGCAAGGGGATGGTTTCATAAATGGGACAGCCAAGGCCACAGGGTAGGCAGACCTGCCCTGGACTCCTCTGCTCCAGAGAGCTATCCTGGCCAGGGCCTGGGGGGTGAGGAGGGCTAGGGTGGGACCTCCCCCCCAGCCCCCCTCCCGGCTACTTCCATCCAGACCATAGCAGTACCATTCCGCCGGACAGTCCCCTCTGCCCAACATGGCGTCACTCCCGTCCCTCTGCCGTGCCCTCACAGCCTAAAGAGAATCAAGTCACAGTGTTTCACCCTGGTGTCGAGCCCTCCCGGAAACACCCCTCACACACACTCAGACAAGTGACCTAGACTCTCCTCCACAGCTGGTCCCCGACCTGCCACAAACTCCTTCCCCCTCGGGGACTTTGCCAGTAGTTTCCTGAAGCCCCTAGCACCCCTCCCCACCCCCCTCTGCCCGCCTGATGAGACCCTTGTTTGGCAGTTGTCACAGCCCAGCCTGAATGCTGCCACCACCACCACCACCAGGCTGCCCTGGCCTCGGGCTGACAAGAGCTCACACCCAGGCCACATGGCCGAGCCCTGTGCCACACCACTCTCCCATCTGTCTCCTCACCTAACTGTCAGGACAACCACCAGGACGGAGGTACTGCACCCCAGAGAGGCAGAGTGACTTACCCAAGACGGCATGGGTGGCGAGCAGCCAAGTGAGATGGGAGCCCCATTAGGCCGTCTAAGGCCAGCTCCAGCACTGCCTCCAGGGCTCTTCCATCGCCCCCCAGGCTGCCAGCAGCCAAGGGCCCCGGCAGCTGACCTGCTCACCAAGACCCACTCACTCCAGGTCCAGGAGGAAGAGCCAAGGGGCTGTCGAGGGAGGGGCAGCCCCTGCCCAGGAAATGTGTGGAGGAGCCACAGTGGGAGATAGGGCCAGGCCCACAGCAGCTCATTGTGAGGGCTAGGGAGCAGGAACAAGAGGACATTGTCCCAGCACCTGGGCCACAGTCTTATCTGATAGCCTTCCAGCCAGCCCACGAGCTGTTTTTCAATTCCAGCCTTTTTTTCTCTTCAAAGGTTACTAACACAGAAGTTTAGCAAATTCCCCATTATTTCTAGGAGGGAGGAGACCCAAAAACAAAAACTTGCCATAATTAAAGTGACCTGACACAAGGATGATGTTCCCAGCTACTACAGGGCGGGGTGAGCTGAGAGGTTGGACAGCCTGGAAAATGAGAGGCTCAGAATCTCCTTCCAAGTCTCAAAAGAGCAGAGAGAGCTGCCCTCCGTGACCCCAGAGGGCAAAGCTGGGACCAGGAGAAGCCAGTCTCTGCTCAGGCACAGCTGACCCCAAATGGGTCAGGCTGGTCTGGGTTTAGAGGAGTGAGCACCCTGTCTGTGGGAGTGTGGAAGCAGGAGCTGGGAGAACTCTTTAGATATGCTGCGAAGGGGATGTCTGCCCTGCCAGAGGGCCGCTGGGTAACAGGCCAGGCGCACAGGCAGGCAGTGGAGTGAGCCCCAGGGCCAGACTCACACATGCCCTCCCCTCCCACAGCTGGGCACAGGGAGGAGGGCAGGAGGGCCTGGTGTCAACAGTGCCCGGCTGCAGGAGCAAATGTAGGCTCCGTTCCTTAAAAATCACCCACCCTTGATCATCTGTAAGTCATTCAACTCTCCAGGTCTCGGTTTCCCTGCCTGTAAGTGGGGAGAGCGACATACCTTCCTTACAGGGCTGTTATAAGGATCAAGTAAGAGTGCAGGGGAGGGGTGCCTGGATGACTCAATGGGTTAACTGTCTGACTTGGGCTCAGGTCATGAACTCAAGGCTCATGAGTTCGAGCCCCACATCAGGTTCTGTACTGACAGCTCAGGAACAGGAGCTTGCTTCAGATTCATTCTCTCTCTCTTTCTCTCTGTCCCTCCCCCACTCACTCTGCCTCTCTCTCAAAAATAAACATTAAAAAAAAAAAAAAAAGATAGTGCAGGGAGAGGTTCCGGAGAGCCAGGGTACATGCGAGTCACTCATGACAGTTCCAGTCCTTCTGTCTGCTCTACACACTTGCCTCAGAGCCAGATACTGCTGTAGGAACAGGGGTGCAGCTGTGGGCAAGGCCAAAGCTTCCAGGGTGGGTGATGCTGACATGTGGGGTGGTAAGGACTCCCCAGGTCACTGTCTGCTCCTTTTCTCTGACCACTCAAGTCCCTCACTTTCTCCATGCCTCAGTTTTCCCCATCTGCAAAATAGGGACATATTATATGTCCCCAAATGCTCTGGGATGCCTCAAAAAAAAAAAACCCAGCACAAAACACAAAAAACCCTTAATTTCCTGAATGAAAGGAAGGCATGGTCAGGAGACCCTACTGAGGGGCCCACTTTAGCCCCTCTGCCTGTGACTCCTGAGCACAGCGTTCCCTGACTCAATGTCCCACTCATGCCTGTGTGGTCCACTACCACTGCCCACGGCTACGACCAGGCCTGGAAGGGGTAAAAATCCTCAACACGGTTGGTCTCAATGGAGGAGGCGCCCACCAGAGGGCTGGCAGGACCTGCGGACTCCAGAGTCAGGTCAGAACTTGCCGGGTGGTCCCGGGAGCTGTGCTGGAAGGCTCTGCCCACGGAGGAAGGAGCCCGGTGCTGGAGCGCAGGCAGGGGGTGAGGACCCCAACAGAGCGGCACTCTACCAGGAGCACCCAGCAGAGCCACGTCTCCCCAGGCCTGGCCTTGCCCTGGTGGCTGGGAACTCACTGCTGAGAAGGCCAGTGCTCGCTGGGGTCCCGGGGGAAGGGAGAAGAATGCAGTTGCCTGGTGGCTCCCATGGCCCGAGGGAGACAGAGCCTGTCCTTAAAAGGCAGGCGTGCTGCCGCCCTGCCTGGGAAACCTTCCTGGGATGAAGACAGGGCCTGGATGCCTGGCCCCTCTCGGCCTAAGCAAGGGGGGCAGATCCAGGCAGTCACTGGCTCTGGTGTGACCCTATCTGCAGGCACACACTGAGCCCTGGGCTGGCCAGTGCCTGGTCTCCAGCCTTCACCCTACCCCTGCGGCCTGTCCCCTCCTTGCACTGCGGGGCTGGGCTGCCAAAGGAGGTCCCACACTCTGCCATCGGCTCATCACGTGCCTTGGCCACAGTGCACCCCGAGGCCCGGCTCCCAGCAAGTGCCCCAGAGATGCAGATTCAGCAATCAACACCGTGGCTGGGTGCACTTAACAACCACGTACTAAGCACCTACTATGTGCCCAGCTGCGTGACAGGTATTCCTACCAAGAGGATGGCCTTTCCCCAACATGGCCCCGCACAAAAAGCAACATCGCCCGAGCAGAAAGGGGGAGCCGGAACTCAAATAGGTCCACAGAGCCCCAGCTCATGGGGTGACCTTTCCGATGCATACCCCAGTTAACCCCCAAGGACTTGATGAAGGAAGCCTGAAGACACCAGAGGAAACAGGCTAGGAATGCGGAGTGGCGTGGCCGGGTCACAGGGTCCAGAAGTGAGAGCTGGGATCCTAACGGCCACATCGCCCTCAGCTGGACAGTCCTGGTACCTACGTGATGCTGGGCCAGGCCTGGAGGCCCTCACTGAGGAGGGGGAGGGGAAGGGGGGGGCTGGGCTTGTGTCCTGGGCCACCCTTAACCTGCCTGTGACCTTGGGCCCCCCCTTTCCCTTGGACCTGCAGACTTGCTGCTCAGCTCTGAACAAGCTCCCTCCTCTCTCCAGGTGACAGCCCACCACCTGCTTCCAGAAACCCACAAAAGCCCCAACCTGTCATCTCCCGGAAGAACACAAGGGACCAGATGCTAAATACTACAAGCCCTCCCACCGCCACCACCACCCACAGCAGCTTCAGAGCCATACCTCACTGCTGCCTGCAGGTGACCTGGGTCACGGTGCTTGGGGTGTGAGGGTCACTGGTTCTGGTCCCCTCAGTGTCCTGACCACCCCCACCCCACCCCCTCCGTTTCCAGTGTGATTCTGCAGCCTAATGGAGTTTTCCAAAGACATTCGGGAACGTGTTTACCTCCGTTCATCTTATTTTCTTTTTAGGGGGTGGAGGGGGCAAGGGGCATGCAGAGTGAGAAGAAACAAAAAACTTTCCATCTAATCCCCCAAGTCATCCTGCAGCCTGAATAATTTCAAGTTTTTAATCAATAGCTGTCAGACTTGTCAAATTACTTTGGGGACTGCAAAGCAGTTTTTAAACATTCATAAACCTCAGCAGAACAGTGAAGCGCCCTGAATTTTAAAAGAAGGGAATCCGAGGAACACTCATCGAATAGGATGAGATCCGGGCAAATCGAAAGTGAGCTGAGGGCCAAGCGCCCCTCCTGCTTGGGCTCTTGGTCCCCACGAGACTGCCCGGAGCCTGGCCTCGGTGCTCAGAAAGATGGAGGGGGACTCCCCCAAACCCTCGGTCTCCCTCATCCTGCCCCAGAAAAGCCCCCACTGCCAGCCCCCAGAGCACAGCGCCCGAAGCTCTGACCCAAGCCTCACGGGTGGACATGACAGGCCCCAGAGGACTGGACCCCGCTGCACACAGGGTGGCCCTGTGCCCGAACGCCCTTCCCACCTCCTCCACTTAGACAACTCTGGAAAACAGTTCAAGGCCCTGGCAGAGGTGTTCCCTCCCTGTGCTCAGTCCGTGGCCGTCTCCTCACACATGTGAACACACCCATCCACCCCCGTGGTCCCGGAGGTCACACAACCCAGTGTGGGACTGGTTCTCCAACCACCCCCCTGCCCCCTGCCCCCAGTAGCAACCACAAATACCTCCAACAGCTGCCTCTGGCCTTGAGGACTCATGACCCAAATGGGGAAAGATGATGAAATTAAAAACAAATGAGCTGAAAACCAAGGACTTTCATCCCCCAAGGAAGCCACTTCCCCTCTGGCTTATCTAATTCCTCTCAGCTCTCCACCTCCAGGAAGCCCTCCTAGGCTCAGCTGGCCCCTCCAAGGAATGGGGGGGGGGGGGGCACAGGCAGCATCTTCTTCCCTCTCATCCCCTCCCCCTACTACCCAAGCACCATGCCCTGTGGCCTTCTGTTCTGTGCAGGCTGTTCAGGTCAGGGTGACAAGGAGACATGGGGACTGGCCCTCCCCCATTCCTGGGCACCAACCTTCCTGCCTCAACCTAGGACAGCCAGTGTCAACATAGCCCCAGCTCCTGGCACCAGGCTGGCTGATGACAGGTCTAATGCAGCAACACATGTGAACACAAAGCTCTGCGACTTTGGTCAAATTGTCATATGTCTCAGTTGTTTCATCTGTAAAATGGGGATGACATCGCCTCTGACATGCAGTGAGCCCTATGATCAGTCCTGGTTCTCTCCTTCCTGCCCCTGCAGTTCTTATGCTCCTGGCACCTTCCTGGACGCACCCCACCCCGCATGCAGGGCCTGCCTGCCCCCTCCCCGCCGTACATGGGCTCCCAAAAAGCCTCAATGCCACATGACCCCAGAGAACCTTAGCCACTCCACCTACCACCCCGGAGAGCAGGATGGATTGTGCTGCCATTTGAAGTAGGCACCTCCAAGTCCCCATGTGAGGAGAGATGGACAGACACATCTAGAACAAACACGGACATGCTAGGGTCCAGCCCCAGTACTGATCTCTAGCCCGGCTCTCTCTTCACCTCCAGCCACTATTTGGGACAGAGGGGCTTTGTGGCCTTGTGGATGCAAGAGTCAAAAATGAGGAATAGGCACTGGGCCAAGGGAGTATAGATCTCAAGTTGGCCTCTCCTGTGTCTCAGCTTCTTCACCAGACAAACGGGCTGCCCTCACCTCCTGCCAGACCCTGCCATTGGTTCATTATGCTTATGCCCCCCACCCCTGGTTGGAGTTAATCCAGCACCCCAGTATAAAGCTACTGAGTACTTCCAGTATGCCAACACTGCGGCATACTGGGGGTCTTGGGACCCTGGCTCCCTATTCCTCCCAAAGCCTGGTATTGGGGTGTCCCAGTGGGCGGGACATCAGAGCTCTGCTTACCAGACTGTCACCAGCAGGAGACAGCTACACAGCAGGAGAGGGTGGCCGCCGGGAGTCACAGGCTCTCAGGCCACCAACAAAGGCAGGAACTCGAGATGTCAAGGAGTTTCTCCTGCTCCTAGGGGCCACGGGCACACACAGGAGCCAGCCAGCTGTGGCTCCACAGGGACTGCCTCCCAGTGACACCCCTACCAGGGAAGTGCGGGAGGCAGCGAAGGTCTACTAAACACTGCTCACGCAAGCCCAGCCAGCTCAAGACTTCGCGGGGCTCCCCAAGGCCAGACAACATCCAGACTCCGGGAGCCCACCATCTCCACCGCCCCCCCACCCCCCCACTGGCAGACTCTAGGATAAACTAGCCCAATACTGCATTTGCCATTTGGTGGACGGGATTCCAACTAGTAACTCCGTATACTTCCCCCCCCCCCCACAGGCTCCACGCCCAACGTGGAGCCCAATGCAGAGCTTGAACTCACAATCCTGAGATCCTGACCTGAGCTGAGATCAAAGGCCGACGCTGAACCAACTGAGCCCCCAGGCGCCCCTGCCATGCACTTCCGAATACAGCTCCCAAGGCAGCTCTCGACCCAGCAGCACTGGGCTGCCCACCGGTGCTTGGCATGCTCCTGGCAGCTAAGTTCTCTTTACCCATCGATCCTGGCTCTGAGACCACCACCTCGTGACCCGTGCGCCAGCAAACCCACAACTCCCTCCAGGGTTTGCTCCAGGCACACTGCCCACCCCCTCACACACTGGGAAGTGGAGGCTCAGAGAGGTCCAGCAGCTTGCCCCAGGCCGCAGTTCACAGGCACCAGGACAGGGCTGGAGGCCTGGCAATTTGGGCTCCAGCTCCAAACTACCTTCACTGCTTGTCAAAGCCTCAGGCTTTCACAAAACTACAGAAATCATATGACCACATGCACCAACTTTCAAGGAACTTACAGAAATCCTGGGTCACCAGAACTGTACACTGAGCACTGCCTTTGTCACCTCCCATGTGACCCTAGGCAGATCATCTCCCCCACCTGGAAAATGGTGAGGAGAACACCTTGCTGGCAGGGGTCGGACCCACCACCAGCCCCGCTGTAGTGACAGTGAAGGTGGCCCAAAGGTCACAGGAGACCTGTCACGAGTCAGGCACGGTGCTTAGTACTTCACAGCACTGGCTCATTTATCCCTCGAAATCCCTCCACCAGACAGTTTATAACAGGCTGAGTCCCTGCCTTCTCTGGAGACAGAGGCACTTCCCCAGAGAAGACAGCCCCATCGCAGTGCCCTGGCTCCGAACGGCCGCTCAGATATGTAAGCCGGAGCAGAACACGCCCCAGGCCCAGACAGCCTCCCACTGCCCGCAGCCTGCAGGCCTGCGGATCAGGGAACAGACACAGGCAGGGGGGAGGGAGGGGGAGCCGGCTCAGGGGTTGGGGGGCCAGGGAGGAGATGACTTGTCCCCAAACCCCAGCGCGGCCCCACCCAGCCCGGCCCAGGGTTGGGCGACTCAGAGCAAAGGCCAAGATCCTCCGCTCAGAAAACTTTTCGGCCATTCCTGGCATTTCCCGGTTCTCAAAGGGGTTAGGCCGTCACGACTTGGCCGCAGGAAGAAGCACCGGACACGGGATTCTCTCTCTTCAAAAACTAAAACCAGCAGCAACACTGCTCAGTTTTTTGCTTTTTGGCGGGGCTAATCTAACAGTCTCCACATTCCGGGCGGGCAGCACATCTCTACTGGGACACCATCGCTGGAGAACAACGGAGTCCCCGAGATTGCTACCTGTGACAACCCCTCTCTGCCCAGCCTGCTCCCACCCATCCCACGTGGGTCTCCCTGGGCCCAGGACACTGGTCAGGGGCCCTGGGGCTGGCAGCTTCCTACATTCCAATGTCCGCTCAGGCCGATCTGGAACAATCAGGCCACTCACCATCCCTCGGCACGGCCACCAGGATCACCGGGATCATCAAGCCGGGGAAAACCGAGGGCCGGGGCCAGCCACCGGTCTGCCTGCCTTCCCCCGCCGGGCCCAGCCAGTCCAACCGTGCTCTGGTCCTAGACATACCACTCCAGCCCTGTCCGCTGGGACTAATCACTGCTAGTTAAACAAAGGCTAAGTTCCAACTCTCAGTAATGTGCTTTTAAAGGGCCAGTGTCTCAGTCGGGGCTGCCGGGGACTTAAAGGCATAGATCCCTTTTTCAGTACAGGAAACAAAACAGCAACAACCAAAAATACTCCTCCAAAGTCAAGACCTGAATGGAGGCCTTCGGCTTCTCAGAAAGATCTAGACAAAATGCACAATACGAAAAATCCAAATTTCACATGAAGAGCCCCCCAAAACCCCCAAACGCAGTTACCTCTGCAGAATTAGGGGCAGACACCGCAGCCACAATTTTTAGGCACTCACTATGTGCCGGACACAGCACTTTACACTTCACAGCACTATCCCAGGATTCCTCACCGCCGCTCCACAGACACACACACACACACACACACACACACACACACACACACACACACACGCCTGGACCCCATCGAGGAAGCTGGGGAGCTCAGGCAAAGCCAGGCTGGTTTCCTGCTCCCAACTGTCCCATTGGAGGGAGGCCCACTTTCCCCACCCAACCCTTAGGCCCCACCTGCTCCATACCTGCTAGCATCTTTCCTTCATGGGTGAAATGTACAGGGTAGATGGGGACTCACGTGCTGCAGGTGCCCAACCACGGGGCTTTCAGTCTGAGCCTCCGAACCCTGTGAAGCCAGCTGTATTGTTCCCCCCCGCCTTACAGATGAAGACTGGAAATCATGCCTGGACACAACATGGCAGGAGACAGACAAATGCTGCGTGAGAGTGAGATACAGGAAAAGGAGAGAGGAGGTCAAGGAGGGGAAAGAGGCAGGTCTGCAGCCCTGCAGGAGTGGGACACTTGACACTCAGGCCCTCATTCCCTTCCGGAAAGGCTGTATGGCCAGAGGTGAAGACAGGTGAGGAGAGCCATCCTTCCGAGTCCAGGGCTCAGGCAAGCTGGCTAAGGCCCTTTCACTGGCCATGAGAATGGAGGCAGGGCCACGGGGCTGGGGCTCTCGTAAGGCTCCTCGGCTCCAAGGGTGGGCAGGGCTTGCCCAGCTGCTAGAACAAGAGCAGGCAGGGGAGAGACCCCAATGCCTGGGCCTTGGTACCTGTTCTCACAAGCCCTCTATAAAAGGTGGGCCATTTCCCGGCACCGGGAGGGGCGGGGCACACTGTAGGTGCTTTTTGGCCTTTCAATCAGAAAGGCCAAGGCCAGGCAGTGCCCTCAAGCCCAACTCTGAAAAGGCCAGGTCCTTCACAGGTTTCCTTTCTGTTTCTGGGAAGTCTGGCAATCAATCAATCTGACGCTGGGTAGGCTACGGGATGAGAACACGGGATCTGAAGACGGACAGTTCAAATCTGGGCCGTGTCACTTACAGCCTGGGTGTTCGTGGACAAGTCACCTCTCTGTTTCCCTCTGTAAAATGGGCAAGAACAGCACTTAACCTCACAACAGGGTTGCTATGAGACACTGATGAATTACAGAACAAGGCAGGGCTCACAAGGAGCACTTAATAGAGAGCAGCCAGATAAGCTAAGTTGAAGGAGGCTGCCCAGGAGGCTGGGAGATGCAAAGTGGGAAAAGGCTTCCTGGGTAGTGACCCTGGGCAAGTAACTTCTTTCTCAGGTCCTCAGTTTCCTCCTGTTAAAAAGGTAGGGCGGGGGTCCAGCTGGAATCCTCAGGGACTACCACACAAGCCCACCGCCCACCCCGGAGCGTTTCCCAGATGCCTGCCCTCCCCTAGAAGCCATGGAGACTGGGAAAGGGTGGGTTGGGGCCCAAAGCCTTAGAAACCTGGAAATAGGCAGCCTCTGTGCTGCACTGACGGACCCCAGGCTAACTGGAGCCTGCTGGATAGGAGGAGGGAAGAGAGAGAGCCAAGCCACCTGGCCTGTTGGGAGAGACCATAAGGCCTCATCATCATCATCCTTCCAGGGGGAGCCCGGCCCCACCCCAGTCTTCTCTAGGTCTCAGGCTCCCCACACTCCCCAAGGACGGTAGGCTCCTTCGCAGGTGTCTCCCATGGGATGTTACGCAGCCAAGCTTGCTTTCCAAAGGGGAAGTTCGGTAACAGCCACACAAACCACCCCACACCTGCTACACAAACAGCCTCCCAGAAACTGGGGGCTCCCTTGGCTCCAAGAGGCTCCAAGGCTTGACCAGTTTCAAGGCCTGCCTGTGCTAAAGGATGGGAGGATATGGGAAGCAGAGGAAACAGGTGGTCAGGGGGAATGTCCCATAGCCCTGGCAGGGCAGATGACCCCAATTCGTAAGGGGCAGCAAGTGACCCGGTGCCTTACAACCCCCCCCAACCTCCTCACCCACAGGGTTGGTCAGTAATGGTGGTCTCACGGTGGGGTGGGGGCTGCGGTGGGGGGTGTTGCAGGCCTGGGATGCAATTCTGGTGGCGTTACTTAGCAACTATAACCTCTGGGCAAGACCTTTCACTTCTCTGGGCTCCAGTTTCTTCAGATGTAAAATGATGAAATACTCTATCCCCTGCAGGTAACAGATGTGAAAGCACTGATTAACCAGATGCAGAGGAGGCATTTAACAAAACAATCTAGGAGCCCAAGGACACAAATATCTGAGTGTCATTCATTCATTCAAGCGCACACTGCGAACCCACCAGAGAACCATTAGAACCTGGGTCATCCCAGGGCACCTGGGGGGCTCAGTCCATTGAGTGGCTCAGGTCATGATCTCACCACTTATGAGTTCGAGCCCCGCGTCGGGCCCTATGCTGACAGTTCAGAACCTGCTTCGGATTCTGTGTCTCCCTCTCTCTCCACCCTCCCTGCTCACACTCTGTCTCTCTTAAAAAAAAAGAAAAGAAAGAAAAAAAACTTGAGTTGTCCCCAACCCTACACTGTTCCTCCCCTAAGCCAAACAAATTCTAAACTCCCCACACACCCAGTCAAACGTTGGGGGATGTCAAGATTTTGCCCACCAGAATGCCCTGAAAAAGATCTTGACTTCTCTGGAAGCCAAACCACAAAGGAGCCTTCCAGAGCAAAGCCATCAGTATAAATGAACTCTAGCTGTGCTCTGGGAAAGACCCTCTAAGTAAACCCAGCTCCACAATGTTCTCTAGGGGCCTTGGACCCAGAGAGAGACCGAGCAGGCAGAAGGGGAAGAAAAGGGCCAGGCGGCCCCACAAGCTAGAAAAAGTGAGCCACTACCGGACAGTTAGGGAGCCCTGCAGAGAGAGGAAGAAGGAAGAGCCCAGGGAGCTGTTAAAGAGCATTTCGGGGGGGCCCCTCCAGCCCTCTGCATCAGCCTCCAAGGATTCTGCTTATAGGATTCAGATGGGAGTGTAAGCCAGGGTTAAACGCAACAAAGAAAGACCAGAAGGACTGTCTGAGTCACCACCTGAGCCTCCCCGGCCTCCCTGGGACTGGGCGGTTCTTCCCTGACACGGCGGCCTCCTCTTCCATCCAGCACACCTGTCCTGCTCCCAGGGCTTCCTCCCATGGTCCCCGAGGGGCTTCACGGGGCCTTGGGGCCTCGGCCAAGCACAGTTCCTACCCTCTCCTTACTGACAGGGGGCAGCCCGCACCCTCCCCGAAACCCAGGTTGCCAGCGCCTCCTGCCCTGCTGAGGGGCTCCCTCTCCTTTCCTGCTACCTCACGCCCATCCCTCCAGGAACTGTTCAGGCTCTCACTTGGGGCTGCTCTCCTTTAGGGGAGTACTTTGCTTTGGCGATTTCATCTGCTCCTCTGCTTTCATGCGCTCTATTGTGCCCAAGGCCCCTCTAAGCTCCTACTTCCAGCTCTCCCCTCTGGGCTCCAGACTCCCACATCTGCATGCTGGGCTGAGATCTCTTGGATGCCTCTAGAAGCTCCTGCCTGAAATATCCAAAGTGGAGTCCCAGGATCCTCAAAAGCCAGGAACCCTCCCTTTCCCTGGCCTTCGGAATCCAACCTATCAGCAAATCCTATTGCCACGACGTCTAAAGTCTCCCCGCTGGCCCCAGCCAGGAGCCTCACCGCCCCCTCCCCGGGCCCCTACTCCCTACCCAGGAAGCCAGAGGGATGATTTAGAAACACAAATCACAAATCGGATTATTTAACGCCTGGGCTAGAAACCCTTCCAGTACTCCCTTCAGCACTCTGAATAAACCCACACTCCTCCCCAGGAGGAGGCAGGTGCCTACCCTCTGACCACGCCCAACCCCCCCCCCCCAGCCTCTTTCTCGCCTTGGGGACTTTGTCCTTGTGGCTCCCTAGGTGGGAGTTCTTGTCCCACCCCTGTCTGGGAAAGTCTGCTCCTGGAACTCAGTTATTCCCGAAGGGCCCGTCTATCACAGGTCCTGCCCCACCCCCATTACTCCCCGCTAAAACACTTGTTTCCTTCATAGCATTCTGCTCATTCAGCCAGCAAATATTTATTTAGTGCAAACTATGTGCCAGGCACTATTTTAGGCACTGGGAATCCAGGTGCTGAACAAAGCCGACAAAAATCCTGGACTTGCGTTTCACTAGGGCAACCTCACCCAAGCTGGAATGACTTTGTTTCTTCACTCATTTATGATCATCTGTCTTTCTCCTGACAGAAGGTAAATTCCGCAAGGCCACGGTCTTGTATTTTTGCCTAAGAGAGGCTCTGGCACGATGCAGGAGTTCAGTACACATTTGTGAAATGAAGAACAAGGTGGCAAAAGAACCAAACCCAGAAAGACCAGAAATCAAGGCTTTACCGTCTTCTAAGGCAGATGCCTCTCCCTGCCCGAGGGGTCTCAAGCTTCTACAACTGCCCCCCCCCACCCTGAGCCCTTCTGGGGGACAGACAAGATGCACAAACGGCAGCTTCGGTTAACTGCTTGAAAACAGAGCGTAGTCGGGTAAGGCTTCTTGAAGAGGTAATCTGAACAAGGCCAAACCCCTACCCTTCCAAATCTAGGGAGAAGAAGGGAAACGGATTTGTGTTTTAGGGCTCTGATGTTCTTTGCTCTAGTAGGAAAAAAGAAAAAAAAAAAAACCTTGCTCCAAAAAAACCCTTTACTTTTTATTAGTGTCTGGATCAATAAAAGTTTTAGGAGTAAAGCTTCTCTCCTGCAATACTAACCGCCAGAGAGACAGGCTAGGATTATTAAATCTGCCTCGAAGAGGCAGCACTTTGCCCTTTTCCTCACCTGTTCGAGGAGCCCCAGGCTAGGAGAACGGCGGCCCGAGGGTCCTCACTGGCTCCTTGCTGGGCAGCTTGGGGTCCCAGCCCACCTCCCCGACCCTGCCAGATCCCTAGGTCTAGATCACCTTCCAGGCACTCACAGCCTAGACTGTTTTGGCCTCCTTGGTCCTGTGTTCCTGGGCCTCTCTCTACCCTGCCACAAAGACTTGAAGTTCCCTCAGAAGAGGGCCTGATTCCCAGGAGAGAGGAGACAGCCTAGCAACTCTAGCTCCCGTGCCCCGCCTTCCCAAGCCCCCGAGGGCCTCTCCCTTTCAGTCCCCTAGGGCCAGCTCAGACCTCCTCAGAGCACCCAGGAGAGCCTAGCCTGAGGGCGCGTGGGGTCCCAGGACTGGGCCTCTTTGGAGAAAGAGCCATACACCTTCCAGCCAGATCCACATCCACCCAAAAGGGTCCTGTGCCCCCTTCCTCCCACTGAGCCCACCACAGACCTTGGCAGTGGAAGTGCAGGTCGCTCAATGGCCCCCGGTCTGGACACTAGGGGCCTGGGAGCCAGATCTGGTTTTCGAGGATGGCCGGGTCTCCACAAAGCAGGTGCTCTGGCCCTGCTCAGAATCCTGCCAAGGTTGTCACCAAGGAGTCCGAGGCCACAGAGTCCCATTCCTGAAAATGGTGTGTAGGCAGGCGCCTCTTCCAGCTGGATCAGGGACCCTCTCAGCTCGGGACAGCATCTAAGAAGTGTGTCCAGGCGTGCTTCCCCTTCCCGCAAAGCACATGCTGAATCTGTCTTCCGACTTGAAATTTCAAAAATTACTTTAAAAGCACAGCGGTGATAACATCTAGAAATTTTCAGGTTCTCCAGGGAACAAGTGGAAAAGTCCAGTCTTCCATAAGTTTAACCACATGGCATAAGCTCCAGGTACAAGAAATCTAAGAAGACTCTAGAAAACCAAAAGTTGCTTCCAGCCACACACAAGTCTTCCTGAACACCTGGGCAGGGTGCACACCTTGCACCAAGCTCTCCGTCCAGGAAGCTGGAAGACCCAGCGAGGTCCCTTGCAGGCTCCTCCCATAAAGTGCGGACTCCGCCCAACGTCCTATCCAGCTCCAGTCCCGCCTCCGGGCCTTTGCACTTGCTATTTTCCCTCTGAGCAGCTCTGGCTCTAGGCAAGGCTGGTTTTGCCTCATTCCGGTCTCATACCAAATCTCCTATCAAGTATCCTAGGAGAGGCTATCTGTGGCCCCTCCAGCTAAAGGAGAAACTTCCACCCCCACCCCCAAGTTATCACCCAACTTCATTCTTCCTCATGGCACTGATCTGAAGATAATCAGCGTGTTTGGTCCCTCTCTGTCTTCCACCGTAAGAATCTCAGGTCTGTGAGAACAGGGACCTGTTCACCCCAGTAAGCCCGGAACACCTCGGATCAGTGCGTGCTGAATGAGTATCTTTGAGCATCCATCTGGCTGGTCCGTAGCAGGCCAACCACAGCTCTGTAAGCCCTGCGGGGTAACCTGTCGGGCGCTCCAAAGCGCCCCTCAGCCAGAGCCTCCCCCCGCATTCCGACGGGCGGCGCCACGCCCCACCTCCCGGGCCGGAAGCTGCCGGCCCAGGAGCCCGCCCACTGGGAGCCGGACGCCCCGCCCCTCCCGGGCCCGAGCGGCAGTGGCCGCGCCAGGCCGCCAGCTGCCCACCGGCTGCTGTCGCTTTCCTCGGCGCTACGGCCGCCCCGCCAACGCGGAGGCCACACCCGGGTTCCTCGGCTCGGACCGGCAACCCGGGCCCCCCCAGTCCCCTCCCACGACGCACTTCCATTCAAACATTTTTAAAGTGTGAACGAAGGAGGAGGTGCAGGCAGGGCCAGGGATTTGCCTGCCCAAGTCGCCTGCGCAGAAAGGCCGAGTGGAGGCAGGCCTTGCTTGAACCCACCCAGTCCTTGGTTCAAGTTCCCTGTCCCACCCGGCTCCTCTCCTATAGGAAGGCACCCGTTTCCGTAGTGGGACCGGAGGGACAGGTGTAAGATTAACTGCCTGGAGGGAGGAGACACTTGGTGAGCGAGGTCCGCTGCCCAGGCAGACCCGCGGGCCTGGAGGTTCATCCTCAAGCCACCCTCCCCGGGCCCTCAACACATATCCCTCTGGGAAGGGAAGGGCAGCGCCCCGCCCCCCCCCCACCCATCAACCCAGCATTTTTGCCTGGAGTCACCCTCTTTTCCATTCCACTTGGGAAGGCCACATCCCACACCCAGGGAACCTTCTCTGCCAGCCACCCAGAGGCCTCCCTTGGGAGTGCCAGGGGCTGCTGCCCAGTTTCCCAATACATTAGATAATGGCATCCAATCCCTCCGTGTACATACGGAAAAGAGGCCGGTGGGGAAGAAAGCACCGGCCTGGGGTCCTGCCTACTCCATGCCTTCTATATCCAGAGGCACCACAAGCCCCAGTTGAGTCCGGGGTGGCAGTGGCCTGCTACAGTCCCTCTGAAAACAGCTGAGCTCCTCTGAGGCGCCAGGCGGTCCAGCCTTGCATGCAGGCACATAGGACTGGGCTGGGGCACCGAAGGCTGCAGAGGAGGTGTGACTGGCACCACCGCAAGGCCCCACCTGGGACATCCGTGACTCAGTCTGTCCTCACCTGGGCTCAGCTCCCACAGGTGATTCTGGCCCCAGGTGAGCCAAGGAGGCCCCCACATCTGCATCTGCCCACACCCCCAGAGCCCAGAGGGCTCCTAGGCCGAGCACCCCTTCCTTAAGCTCACAGCTTTCGTCTGAGTCTCTCCAAAGTCTTTGTGTAAATTTCAAAATAGGAGAGAGGGGAGACTGTAGTCACAGAGAGGCCGTATTTGGGCAGAAGCAGCCCCTTTGGCTCCCAGAGCAGCCAAGGCTACAGGAAGGAGGGTCAGAGAGCCTCTCCCAAGCTCCCCCTCCAGGGTGCAGGCCCTGAACAGGACCTTCTACTTGAGCTCGGTCTGGTTCACGCAGGCAAGGCCCATGATGTGACCACTTTACTGATGAAGAAATCAAGTCCAGAGAAACTTGGTCACTTGCACAAGCTGACCCAGCTTCATCTGAAAGTAGAAGTGCCTCACCACAGACAACCTGGTACCCATCCTGTCTTCTGACGCCATCTCCAATTCCAACAGCCCTTCCTCATTGAGGCCTTCCCAGATTTCCCCCAGGCAGGAAGCCATCCTGGTGCTTGGTCCATCTGGTTCTAATATTTTGTTATAACACAATAGGCCCCTGTGACAGCGGATTCTCAGCACAACAGCTGTCACAGAAGGGGGTCAAAAGCTATAAAGAAATAAGCCTTTTCATAACATATATAATTGTCAGACCACTATGTTGCACACCTGAAACCAATATGATATTGTACGCCAACTATACTTCAATTAAAAAAATAAAAATAAGAAATAAGCCTGTATTTGGGGTCAGAATACCGTCAGGCTCCCAGCTCACCAGCTGCTTGACCTTGATAAAGCTGCTTCCTCCAATACCCTTCTAGCCTCGGCTCAGAGGACAGCATAACCTCTTGGAAGCTCCTTTCAGAATCAACTTGAATATGTAAAAGCAGAGAGCACACAGTGACTTGGGCGATTTCAGAGGCTGCCAGGATCCAGACACTCCGGGTTCCAGCACCTCCAGCAAGCCAAGTCTTCCCAATCAGTAGGTCCCACCCGCCCACAGCCTCCGTCGTCTCTGCACAGGAGCCTAGGGTTGGCCATTTCTGCTCCGCCCCAGGCATGCCCTGCCCTTCCTCCAGGCTACATCTTGGCTCCCAGGGCTCTCCTCCCCTCCGGCCCCTATTTCCCATTCTCATTCAACTTTCCAGACCTAGCTTAATTGCCCCTGCCTCTGGGAAGTCTTTCCGAGGGTCCCCAGGCACAGGAAGTTCAATATCCCTCCCTCCCTCTTCCTGAATTCCTGACCTGCCCCCTGCCCCTGCTGTCTGCCCCATCAAGCCCCCTCCTTGGGGTCCATTTAGCTCTGGGTTTTCAAGTCCTGGGACTCAAATAGATGTGTGATGGACATGCACGCTCTGCAGGCCCGTCTCCTCCCAGCTCAGAGCCCAGAGGTGGCATCATCCTTTTGAAGATGTCTTACCAACTGGGCTGGGCTTCCCGGAGAGCCCTGGAACCCTCCTCCCTCAAGGAGCTTCCCCTTTGCTAGTGTGCAAGAGCCAGCCCCAAGATTGTCAAGGAACACTGCCACCAATGCTTACAAATATCCCCTTGGGAGACACATGCTCACAACCCAGGAGGGAGGACCCTTATGGCCACATCTCTCTTCTTTCCAGAGGCCGTGTAGACGATGGAGGCCCTTTTTGACCTGCCCAGAACTGGCTCAGCTAAAGGAGGGTGCTGATGTCACTCAGCGCCTGAGGATGAGTCTGTGGGACAGAGGTGGGCACAGGAGAGTCAGCCCCAGGGACTGGCTGTCATGGATAAGGGCTGTTAAAGAGACAACTACCCTATTTTGCTGAAGGTGAGAAGCAAACTTGGTATTAGACCAAGGGCCAACTCGGGATAGCAGTTTCAATGCACCGCAGCTGTTAATTTATGTGAGCACGTCTATGCTTATGTGGTTTTATCATCACCAACAAACAAATGTGTCCTGGCACCTGCTATGTGCCAGGCCCAGTGCTGGGCGTTTTACACACATTATCTGGATTAATCTTCCAGAGAGCCATAAGCCGTGGGTAGCCACAGCTACATTTTATGAAAACGAAGCCTAAACACAGAGTGGCTGGAAAAGGTGCCCAAGATCACACAGCTTGTTAGTGGTAGGAGCTAGGATTTCCAGGCTGCTCAACAATCTGCCCCGCCCCCTCCTGTCTTTCTGGTCTAAGAGGCCAGTCCTCACCATTCCAGAGCCTCTGTTCTCGGTCCCTCTCTCTGTGCCCCCTACTCCCCTTGTTTTGCGTGGGGGGTGGGGTGGGGAGGTTAATGTATAGTGTCAGCCCACAGCTTCCCAACTCCCTCCCTCCTCTCCACCTGCTCACACACCTCCCATTAGGCCAGCCAGGCTCCCCACCTTGGCCACCTCCTCCCCCATTACCCCCACCTGCCACGTCCCTGACGAGTGCCTTGTGGTGATGACTTCCACTGGCAGAGAATCCTGGGAGCCCTTCCCCCCCAGTGATGGGGACACATGTTCACTCAAAAAATGCAATGTTCTCATCAAAGTATTTGGGGCAGGGGAGTTAATTCCCACCCATGTGGAGCCGCCTTGGGAAAATAGAAAGTAAATTTACTTGAACTTGCAATAAGACACAGTCAGCATTTCTTTCTGGGTTGTCACCGTGCCAAGTGCTGGGCAACACTCGGCAAGGTGTTCCGGGGACTGAATGCTACCAAGGGGCGGACGGCCACAGTTTATGAGACTGGCTGTCGGACCCCTATCATGCAGTATGCTGGGATCGGCTGGTGGACAGGCCCCCTCACCCCTAAGCCCTGCTCCCAAAGGCCCACGTCCCATTCACTGTGCTCCCACCAGAGCCTCGCTTCTGTGTCTCTGACTAGGGCACTCACAGCCCAGTCTCCAAGTCCTGTCTCCGCCCCCACGACAACAGGGCCATGCCCTCACGGCCCTCACCACACCATGTCTACACCAGCCCCAAAGCCAGAGTTCACAGACCGGCCCTCTAATTTCACCAAGTCCCCAAAAGGTTAAGGAATTCAAACCTCCCAGAACTGTCCCCTTACCCACCCGCACACCCCTAGGACCAGCAACAATATCTTGCTGGAGGGATCCTGCTCTACCCCCCACGTTCCGACACCAGGCACTGTGACCTGGCTGCCTTCCTGGAGGTCAGTGGCGGCTGGCTAGGTACTGATTCATGCCAGCCCGGCCACTGGGCAGCTGGAGGTACTGCCCTGTGAGGCCAGAGCAGCCTGAGCTTGGGAAAGACCCAGCGCTCCGCTGCAGAGCAGAAGGAGGCGAGGGGAGGCCTGTAGACCTCGCCCTGCCCACAATTCTCCATGTAAGGAAGACAGCAACCGTGCAAGAACATGGCACTCACAGCCCATGCCAGCATCCCCGGCTCCAAGAGGGTGGACAGAAGCATCTGATTTGATTTCCATCCCATGTTTTCCGAGGGTCTGTTACAGGTCTCTTTGCGTAGAACTGCCTGGGTCTGACGCTAGAGCCTCTCTCCCAGAACACGTGTCAAAGGGAGGCATCACTGTCCCATTTTTCAGATGAGAGAACAGGCCTGCCAGTCCAGCGTCACACAGCCAGAAAGTGTGTGACATCAGTATACAAGCAAGTGAACACGACCTTGCCATCTCTCCCCGCAGGAAGCTGGCAGTCCAGCGCCGGAGGGACACAGACAGACACCAGTGCCAAATGAAAGCACGCTCAGACTACAGGCCCGGAGGCAGCTGCAAGAGCCTCGGATGCGGGGCCTGGCCCAACAGGGAACTCTCCGGCATCTCCAGCTCAGGTGTGGGGAACCCGGAAAGGGTTCACGGAGAGGGGGGTCTCAGTCCAACTACCTTCTGTGATCCGGGTCCCCTACCAAGCCCTGTGCCTGGCGCACGGCGTAAGGGAATGAGTGTGGATAGGTAGGTTAACTGTCCACATATCCGGTCACAGCCCCAGGGCAAAAGCCTGGCCCCAGGACGGGTGTCATTTACAGAGGAGGGGATGGATGTGCACAGCAGTGAGCTCTCTGCTCCAAATCCCACGCGTAGTCAGGTCCCAGCAGACCTGACTCCAAGGCCTGCCTCTCCAACAAGCACCCGATTTCTGTGGGACTCAGTTTCCTTGTCCATAGAAAGCCCACTGTCAGAAGCACCTCTACTGCAGGTGGGTGCTGGGCATTCACCACCCCACACCTGCAGCCTGGGCCCAGGAGGGGTGACCGCATACGCCAGCCCCTGCTCTGGTCGCCCGTTGGGTGAATGCGTACAGGGTGTTCCTCTCCTCCCGAGCCAAGCGTGCTGGGGAATGGCCATCAATACAGAGTTATAATTGGTTAGCCTGGCGGCACAGAACCCGGCAACACACCCGGTGGGTGATGGTGTTGCAGGGGAAAGAGCTGAGTGCAGCAAAAACAGCCGTTGACCCAATTCAGTTCTGTTCCGTCTTCGAGAAAATAATGGAGTTTAAATGAATAGGTTTCCCGTGTCCCCTCCGGCCTCGGGGAGGGTAGAAAGGGAGAAGGGGAGACAGGAACAGTTCCCCAGGCTCACTGTTGGTTATTTCTGAGTCATTAGGCCTGTGAAAGGTTCCTTTCTTTCCATGGCGGCCTGCGGGGCTCAGACGTGTCTGGTGGGCAGTGAGGTAGAGTGAAAACTACACCAGGTGGGCAGAGAGGACAAAGTTAAGTCTTGGCTTCACCAACACCAGCCTTGTGGAGGGGCCCAAGGGGACCCCTGGCTCAGT
Organism: Suricata suricatta; assembly: GCF_006229205.1. Lineage (NCBI taxonomy): Eukaryota > Metazoa > Chordata > Mammalia > Carnivora > Herpestidae > Suricata > Suricata suricatta. Next base: position 12,653,959 of record NC_043712.1, read on the forward strand.
CTACAGAAAGGGAACATTGCTGCGCCCCACCCCCACCCCAGACACATAGTTCCCAGGGTCACTGGGAAGAGTGCAGGCAGGCTAAGCGCAGGTGAGCTGCAGCGGCCAGTTCTCTGCCCTACAGGAATACAAGCCCAATGCCACCACAACTGTCCATTCAGGGAAAGCCAGAAATCCAGATTTTTCAGGAGAATGTTTTATGGGTGTTGAATTACTTATTGGTAACCGATTTAAAAAAAATTTTTTTATGTCTTTTAATTAATTTTGAGAGACAGAGAGAGACAGTAGGGTAGGGGCAGAGAGAGAGGGAGATACAGAATCTGAAGCAGGCTCCAGGCTCTGAGCTGTCAGCACAGAGCCCGACGCGAGGCTCGAACCCACAAAACGTGAGATCATGACCTGAGCCGAAGCAGGCGCTTAACCGACTGAGCCACCCAGGGCGCCCCTGGTAACCTATTTTTAAAGACACCGTAACACCTTTGCGCCCTCTCAGACCCAATGAAACCTGCCTGTTTCAGGCCACGAGCCACCCATGTGCCTCCTCCGATTTACTGACAACAAGAGTACAGCAATTTATGATGTGCTTGGTGCCCTCCTACCTGTTGGATGCCCTATCGTTTTCTTTGGCTGTGAGGCCAAGTCCAGCATGGCTGTGAGGCCAAGTCCAGCATGGCTGGAGTTGGGGAGGCAAGAGACACCCTCCCTTCAAGGTGGGGCTCTGGAGACCCAGGGAAGGACAAGAAGGGGGTGCTCCCTCTCTGCGATGGGAAGGTGGGTGGATGAGCTGGGACTGGTTTCATCCGAGAAATGAGGGTCCTGGTCTCACCTCCTGTGCCGCCCTCGATTCCTCATTGGGGTCTCAGCTTCCTCTTCAGCCAAAAGGGGATTTCTTTCTTTCCTTCTTTTTCTTTTCCTTCCTTCCTTCCTTCCTTTCTCTCTTTCTATGTTTATTTTTGAGAGAGACAGAGCATGACTGGGGGAGGGGCAGAGAGAGAGGAAGACACAGAATCCAAAGGCAGGCTCTAAGCTCTGAGCCGTCAGCACGGAGCCCAATGTGGGGCTCGAACCCACAAACTCCAAGATCATGACCTGAGCTGAAGTCAGACACTTAACTGACTGAACTGCCCAGGCACCCCAAAGGAGAGTTTCTGAGCTGACCAAACAAGAAAGGGAGAGCTTCGAAAGAAAAAGTCTCCACAGAGAAGCAGACTGGTAAGAGGGGGAGTTAGCAAGACCTTGGGTCATTTTGCCAACTGCCAGCTCTTGGCTGTGTGGGCACAGGGAAGTTACCTCCCCTCTCTGTGCCTCAGTCTCTTCCTCTGTACACAGGAGGTCAGACGCTTTGGCACACAAAGCTGTTGTGAAGGTAAGAGGACACAATCACTGTCAAGTAAGACACCCAGCCCACAGCAAGGGACCAAAAAATGATAGGTGTTATTATTATTGTTATTGTTATCTTCAGGGAAGAGCATGCCAGAGAATTCTGAGTGATTACAATAATGTAGCACAACCAAGCAAACGTGTTGTTAACAGATGAGGCCACCTATAATTAGCAGGATCATTACGTATGCAAATGGAGCAGCTTAGATGCTGGAAAAGGGTGTTCTTTGAAGTATGTTTAAACAACCCTCTCCTCTGGCTGCCCGCCCTCCCCCAATCTTGTTTACACTATTAATTTCATTAGCAAACATTTTCTTCAAAAAGCAAGACAGAACTCCAAACTAGTATACATTCAAATCAAGGAGGTAATTTTAAACCATTTGAACCCCTGCCCATCTGACCCTGGGGGCTCTCCCTGGAGGGAGAATTGTTTGAGGGGGGAGCTCTGCAGTCAGTTGCAGGACAGGGGGGCTGCCAGTTACTGCCTCCCCAGCCCCTACCCTGCTCCCCCCTGCCTCGCCCCTGCCCCCAGCAAGTCAGGCCAGAGAGCTCCATCAATGGGCGCCGCAGAGCTGGGAAGAGGAGAGGGGTGTTGGAGGGGTGTTCCCTGTGAGGAGAGGTATTCAGCAGCTTTAATATGTCTTGTGGGTTCCTATGAGCTGGGGCCTGTGGCATCAGGCATACCATAATGCCCATTTATAATTAAAAAAACCAGGTCTCAAAGAAATTTGAGGAAGGATTGTGTCCAAAGACACATAAGTAGTAGGCTGGAGAACTAGATTCAGCTTGGCTTGGTCTACGACCTCCGGAGTCTGCTTTGTGCTCACAGTGCACTTAGCACAGGCCCCTACCTGGAGAGGACAGAGGAAGTTAATAATCCAAAATTGATCCCAGAGCCTTTGAAAGGGGAGGGGTCATCAGAGACTGACCTGGGTTTTGAGCTGAACATACTGAAGCTCAGAGAGAACTGGTCTGTCCCATGGGCAGAAAGCAGAAGAGCCTGGGACCCAGGGCCTCCTGCCCTAGGTTTGCTGCCTTTGCATTCAGATCTTTAAACACAAGACAATTCAACAATCTTCTCCCCATTAATAGCTGGGTCAGTATCTTAACCATCTCTGTATCCCCTGGGCCCAACAAAACCCAAGCAGACTAAAGGCACTCAGAAATGTTTGCTTCAGTTTTCTTACCCAAAGAGACAATGTTTAACAGCTGGAACAAGCAAGTAAAGGAAGGCGAGCAGTGGCCCAGGGACGAGGGCCACAGCATCGCATCTGTCATCTGTGGGAGGATAACACCGAAAGCGGGAGAACTTGGCCACCCTTGGCCTGGGAAAGGCCCCCCTTCAAAGCCTGCCTCTGCTGCCCGCTGCTCCAGGGGCAGGAAGTTGGCGGCCTCCTGACTCGTTCTTCAGAAATGAAGAGAAGCCCTAACAGGTATGTCGGTCCCTCCCTGCCCACTGCGGGCTCCCACCACCACCAGTCCGTTCCTCACTCCTCCCTTGGCCCCAGAAATTGAGTCTGAAATAGACCAGTGACTTGCCTGAGGCCGGCTGCAGTGGAGACTGACTGGGACCCGGACTTCTTTGCTCCTTCAACCAGACTCTCTTGTCACCCCTCCCCACGCCCCACATGTGGCCCTGGGAAACCTAAGGGAGCCTTGATAAGGACGGTGAAGGCCCTCACCCAAGCCCCTACCCCCATGGCCACCTCTGCCAACAGCTAAGGCAGACTGGGCCCCTCCCCGCTTTAAAGACAAATAATCCTCACAAATATCCTGGAGAGTAGGTACAACTATTGTCTGCATAAACAGACATGGAACACTAAAGCTCAGGCAGGGCAAGCAACCTGCTCAAGGCCACACAGCAGTGAAGTGGGGCAGATGCCACTTGATGCCAGGCAGTCTGACCTGCAGCGGTGGCCTGAGCTATTAATGGCTCTGCTCCAAGGTGAGGCCCAGGGAACCCCCAGAGAGGGAGTTGTGGGAGGCGGGGGGAATGAGTGTTCTGGCATCACAGCCTGCCAGGGGTCGCTCCCCTACCTCTAGGCATAAACGTAGGGTAATGATGTGCCATCTGGGACTGAAGCTCTAGGGACTCCAGGGACTTGCAGAACTGCTCAGGTCCAGCCAAAAGATTTTTCAGGGACCACCCTAAATCCTGACTTCCCACAATTTCCAGTTCCCAGTCCATCAGTATTCCAGGGGTGGGGACTGGAGTTCCAGGCAGTGTCGGGAGGGGAGGATACGGGGGGGGGGGGGGGGGGGGGGGGCAGAAACAACTGCCAGCTTCCTCCCCCTCTTCCTCCCCCTCCTCCCGCCAGACAGTCTCCCACACCCTCCTTCACATACAGCCAGGGAGCTGTGAACCTGACCAGGCTCCAGCCCCTCTGAAAATCCTTCCAACCACAGGATCAAGTCCAAACCCTGCCTGCCTTCCCATCATCTTCCACGCTAACCCCTGCCACTGCCCAGCCCAACACACGGCTACGGTGGCCCGAGATACCGGACCTCAGGCCCACCAGCAAGCCCTTCCCCTGCCCTCTGCAGGGAGATCTTCCACCAGCCTTCACTTTCTCCCCTCCTGGCCAAAACAACTGTGGAGCCTTCCTTTGAGCCCTGGTGGGGTCCCCATTCCCTTCTCTGTGCCACGCAGCCCCTCTAGCGTAGGGTCTGCCTCCTCCAACCGGTAGGAACCCTGGAGGGCAGAGCCTGGGTGTGACAGCCCACAACTCAGTGCGAGCGCTGGCCAGCTGGAATTTACTGCACTGGGCTCCCCAGGGTCCATGAGGCCGGCCCGGAGGGTGACCAGTGGAAGGAGGGTCTCTTGGAGGCTGACCTGACCACAAGCCCCCAGCGCAGGTCAGGTTAGGGCTGCCGACTGGCCCTCCTAACCTGGCTCATCAGGGGAACACAGATGGTGCCAGGCCCAATCTTTCCGTGGAGGCCTGACAACAGTTGTGTCGAGAAGCACAGGAGATGAAGTCATTGCTCCCAGAAATAGGCTGATTGAGAAGACGTGACAACAACGCAAACAGCAAGGCTGGAGTCTCTCTCTCTCTCACCATGTGTTTCTCGGCCCTGGGAAGCTGGGCCAGGCCTGAACTCCTCTGAGAGACACATCGTGCCAGGAAGCAGAGCCAGCGCAAGGCGCCTCTGGGAGCCCAGGGGCCCCGGGCTGCTCTCTTCAGGGACTACCCTGCAGAGCTTCCTGGCCTGGCCTTCAGTGAAGTCCCCGACCTGCCCCCTGGCCCTCTCAGGCCTCCTCTCACCAGCTTTCCTCACTCCCTCTTGCGTCCCACCCCTCCTCTCTTCTTGGGGTACAGTGCGTCCCACAGTTCTTGGTCTCTCACATTCCTGTCCTCTCCTGGGGATGTGGGAGCTCCAGCTGGCTAAGACACGACTCTGGGCTCCAGGACCCCTGGCTCGAATCCTGGCTTTCCTGGCTCTGTCATGTCGCAGCTGTGTGACCATGAGCTAGGCAATCCCTCTCTCTGAGCTCACCTTCCTTGTCTGTAAAAGCACAGCGATGCGCCTACCGCATGGGGTAAGAATAAATGAAATACGCTGATGTGTTCATTCCCCAACCTTGTGGCAGGCCCTATGCTGGGGGGTGCAGACACATCAGGAATAAGACAGCACCTTCCTGCTCCCCCGGGGCTTACAGCCCAGTGTGGGAGAGGTACACAAATACCTGCATGACAGGATTAGGCGAGTCCAAGTGCAGAAACACAGGGTGGGGTCCAGGCTACAGGGGGAGACGGCAGCTGCCTGACCCGATGGCTGGGTGAAGTGAGGGGGCAGGTCACGGACATCTGGGCAGTGACCGAAGATGTGGAGACCCTGGACTGGGGCACTTGATGCTCAGGGGACAGGGATGGGGCGAGGAAGTAAAATCGGCAAGGCAGGCAGGAGCTCTGAAGGGACAACAGGAAGGTGCCTGGAGTCCAGTGGGAAGGGGCGTGCCATACTGGGGGGACCCCACTGAAGGGGAGAAAGCCTGCAGTGGAGACTGGCCTCAGGGTGGGCTGCAGGGCCCTGGCACAGAGTGAGCCCTCGCTTCACTATGCTTGTCCCTGTCCTCATCACCAGCATCACCCCTATCACCCTGACACCGGTGCCAAAGCCTTTAAAAAGTCTGTCAGGTAGACCTCCACACCCCGTCTTACAAATGACCAAGTGCCCAGTGCCCTGCTTCACATCCCGGAGCAGCGACAGGCAGGGGCAGCACTTGGGCCCAAGCAGACGGGTCTTCTCCACGCGACCTGCCGTTCCCCCACCCAGAGCCTCGCTGGGGAAAACAGGACACGCCACACAAAACAGCACCTCACAGATTCCCCAGTTCTCACTTGTTGCGAGGGAGGTGCTTAGAGCCCCAGCAAATGATGGACCAGGACTGAGAAAAGCTCCTTTAAATCTTAGGTTATTCCACCTCCTCCAGAAGCTTCCCTGAGCCCAGGCAAACATTCCTCCCCTGGGCCCAGCTATGCCCTGGCCCCCAAAAGTCCCTTAGGGCCAGGCTCCAGAGCCTCTAGCTGGCGGCCCACCTGGGTCCAGAGGAAGCAGCCACGTGACAGACCCCGCCTAGAGACGGTCTCAGTAAGGCTGTGTGAGTCTCCCCCACCCCAGGCTGGGAGCTTCTCCAGGGCCAGCGGGGAGCACAGCTGACTCCTGTCGCTGTCCCCAGGGCTGGGCACAGGTGAGCCAAACCAGGAATGACTGGATCCTGAGGGTCCCCTGGGGAGTCCTGTTTGTGTGAAAGCCCTGTGACAGCCACGCAGCCTGTCTCGTTCCCTCTCTCACAGCCTGGGTCTGGGGCCCCCACCACCGCCTGAAGAGCCACGCCGCCCCCAGAGCTGTGGGGCCGGGGGATGTGAGCGTGGGGACAGAGGGGGCTCTGCAGTGACACACCCCTCCCGCCCAAGGGCTCTGGGCCAGAACAGACAGCTTTCCCCTCCTCCCCTCTCTACAGGCCCAGGAGGAAGGACTACACTAGCTGACATGTTCCCAAGCACCTAGACACAGACAGTGTTAATTTGCCCCAAAAATTCTCCGAAAGAAGCCCTAATGGCTTTCGTGGGGTGGGAGGTTCTGTGGTAACAGTGGTGGAGAGCGAGATGTGTCGCTTTGTGCCTTACACTCCCCCGTATGGCTGCAATTTGGGTACTCGGGGCTTATCTTTTTAATTACTCTTATGCTAAAAAGAAGACTTAAAGTAAAGTAACATTAAGTGAACAAGAGGGCATTTGGTGAGGAATTTGGCAAGCACGGACACCTGTTCCTCCCAGAAGGCGCCTCCTGTGTCTTGTTTCCTCTGCCTGCCCCGCGCCCCCCCCCCCCCACCAGGCCAGCTGCAGCCAGTGCCCTGTGTACTGAGGAAAGACCCAAAGCAGGAGGAGGAGGAGGAGGGCCAGGAAGGCTGCCAGGAGCCCCTGGCCTTGGACACAGGCATTTAGGGATCACAGAATCACCTCGCCTCCTCCTTGATGGCCCCACCCCTCTTTGCTTCACACAGACGCTGGGGCTGGACATTGCCACTGTCTGTGGGTCGCCCGTCCATCCCATCAGTTCCTGGCCACATCAAGCCCCTGGGCTTCAATCACCTATGTTTCCCCGGCCCAAGGCCCTGCACACAGCAGGCCTCAATGAAAGTTTGCCAGACAAATTGCCAGGACACTCTGAAGGTGATCATTCAGAAAGAAATTAAAATATGGATTATGGAGGGAGTGGCAGACAAGCAGAGAAACAAAAGTTATGCCTGCCGGCCTGGACAGGAAGACACCCAGACAGGCTTTGACCAGAGCAGTTCAAACCCTTTGAAGAGTGCAGGACCCCTGCAGGGGTGGGGGGAAGAGTGAGCCCCCTTCTGAGGGTTTAGGACTTCCTGTGCCTGAGGAGCTACACAGCTAGCAGGAGAGCAAAGGCAAAGGGCAGGGGTAGGTCATATGCATACACAGACACACAGACAGATGGACTGCCCACCCAAAGCTATGGAGTTATACCTTTGCTAAAGGTCTGCAAACCACGTGCCCGGCGCTTTCTCTTAAGTACCTATGACCTTTCCTCCCCAAGCTCTCATTCATTGTGACCGCGCTGGGCGGAAGCACCTGGATGGGGACAGGAGACACAGCTGCGGCAGCTCGGGGTGGCCTGGGCCAGGCCTGCCACTTGTCTGCTACTCCAAGACAGCACGTCACACTGACCAGCCTCAGTCCCTCCCAAGGCATGCGTGGCTTCCACCATCAGGCGTGACACTAACCGTCCTGCCATCTGGTCCCCTCCACTCCGGTCCCAGATTGTCCTGCAACCACTCGTGCAGATTCACAGAGCCACACCCCTGCCCAGGTGGCCCCTTCTCCAGGAGGCCCTGCCTACTCCCCTCTGCTCACCTGGGTTCCATCCAACGCTAAGATAAAGGTCTCTAACCGAGGAGGATGGGCCGTATTTGGTCAACATCCATGTTTTGTTAGCCCACATAGCATCTGACATTTTCAAGTTTTGAATCAATTGCCAACATTTAAAGATGTGAAATTTTAAAATGTCACCCAAACACTCTAGATTTCTGGCTTCTCTTATAACTCCAAAGACCCAGTGACATGGTGCAGAGACTGCTGTCCCCCGTTAGCAGGGCACCCACTCCCCAGATTGTCACAGTGCCCCCCTCCCCCCGCATCTGCGGATGGTCTCAGCCAGTGGTTCCTGTCCCGGATGGCAGGAGGGGGTCAGGACCCACAGCACATCTCTCCAGGGACACACATGGCACCTGGCACCCAGGAGGGACCTGCTTACCTTTTGGAAATAATGAACAAGATGCAATGCCTCCCGTGCCCGGGATCTCCTGACTGCTGTCCACCTCCCTGCAAGACCCTAAGCACTCCTGGGGTCCCCCTTCCCCATGGAATGGGGCACGGGGTCAGCCTTGGGGGCTGTGTCCTGATTCTCACACCAGTAAGCTGTGTCTTCTAGAACCCGTCAAAACAGAGCCGCGATCCTGGCACCTCCCGCCTTCTGTAAAAGTGGCAGGATTCCAGGCCAGCCCACGGACCCCCGATCCCAGGACTTCCGTTAACCTGAAAAGGAGAAATCCAACAGCAAGAACTGACAAAGCGAAGGCTTCCTCAATGCCCGCCTGCGGGAGGCCTGCCCCCCTTTGAAGCCTGCAGCCAACTCTTCCCTTTTTCTGGGCTTCCAAGGTCAGAGTCACATTGGCAGGAAGGGTTCTCTTTGTTCTCCTGCCTCTGACTTACCCCAAACACAGTCACTGTCCCCGACAACCAGGTCCTCGGTGGTGGCAGAGGAGCCTGTGCTCCTGCTGGGTGCAGGAGGGAGAACAGGAGGGGCCCTGCTCCTGGGACCTAGTGGGGGTAGGGAGCCTGACTCCCAGGCGGTCGGGAGCGCCATCTCTGGCCCACAGCACCGGTGCTCAGCTGAGGCCTCCAGAGTCTGGGGAGTGGGCTTGGCCTGGCTGCTGCTGTGACCTCAGGCTACTTGCCTCTTCTCTCTGAGCTTGGGTTTCCTCATTTGGAAAATGGGGAAATGAACACCTGATCCGAGACAATTGACCTCCTGATAGGACCCAGGGGAGCTTGTGAATCATGAAGTGCCATGCCAAAGTTAATTATTCCAGCACCTGGTGCAGCGCCAGGCGTGCAGTAGGTGCTCAATGCAGCTATCATTCATGCTGTAAGAGTTCACCAGGCCCCTGCACTAGGCCAGGCTGCGTGCAAGGCGCTTGCGGCACAGCATGCACGGGAGGTCCGCCCCTCAATGGGGCACACGGACAACTGTCAGAGCCTGAGCACTGCCAGGAAGTAAGGATCAGCATGCTGGGAGACCAACAGGGGGGTCCTGGGCTCCCCAATGAGGGGGAGAGGGACCAGGTCTTATAAGAGCCTACCTCTTGGCTCCTGAGCAGCCAAGGCCCAGAGTTGGGGGTGCCCAGCTATGGGCCGTCTGGCCCTCAACTCATCTCCCAACAGGCCTCGTGTAAAGAAGAGTTGCCAGGCTCACTTAGTGACCCAAGTCTCTGAAGGTGCCCACTGTGCATGTGCATATCTGTCCACTGTATGTGCTGGGCAACTAATAGTGACACAGCATCTCTGTGGACCAGACCCTGTGCCCCACCTTTTACGTACACACTCCCAGTGGCTCCCACACCTGGTTGTGGAGTAGTTAAAATAGGAAGGCTCCTGGGTCCACCCCTGGGAGGTGGTGCTGCCCCCATTCCTGGCAGGCAGCTTGCACCAGAGCCCGGAGAGTCAAGAGGCTCCGGTTCCCATGCTGGCTGTGCCCCTTACTAGCCTGTGGAGCCTGGGTCTGGTCACCAAACCTCCGGGCACTGGGTTTCCCCAGCTCTCAGGTGGCAGCAAGCATTTAAGAGGCAAAGCACCTGGCGCCCAGCAGGCATTCACCCTCATGCCCATCCTCCACCTAAGCCCACCCCGCACACACAGGCCGGGGCCCAGCCCCTGCGCAGCCCACTGCTGTCTCTGTATCCCCTCACCTTCCAGTCCCTAAGGGCCCAGCCCTGTCCCACCTGTCAGAGGGCCTCACCCGTCAAGGAGACAGACAGGAAGGGTCTAACCTCTGAGCACCAGGCATGTGCTCATGGGGTCTCTCTGCCTACCCCACCCTTCTCCCCTCTTTGCTAACTGACGAGCTGCTTGCTCCTCTTTCAGACCTCAATGCCTGTCACTTCTGTGAAGCCCTCCCAGATTCCTTCTAGGCAGGCCCAACTCCTGCCTGCGGCAGAGCAGAGACGTGTGGAGAGAAGATAGGTGAGGCGCCAGCTCCATGTGACCCTGGGGTTGCTCTTTCCACTCAAGGTCTCAGCTTCCCCAGCTGTGACAGGACCTCTGACCTCTCCTATAGCCCTAGGAATACACTTGGTCATGTGCTCTATTGGAGGGGGGGCGGTTCCAAGGTCACCCCCAAGGTTCTGGAGGACCATGAGGGAGATACACTCTGCTTCATTCTCTTCAGAAGGGTGCGACAAGGACAGTTCAAGAGACCCAAGCCAGTACCCTCAGGAGGCTCCACTTGCAGAGCAGACCCAATAGTAACAAAGCACAGAACTCAGGCAGCACCAACGTGGAGCAGAGTGAAATCTGCCCGAGACTGGGGCGGGGGACGAGGGCAGGCCGCAAGCGGAAGAAGCTAGGACCAGACACACGGGTAGGATGGAAGTGGGAAGAGCAGGGGAAGAGAAGGAGGCATTCCAGACAGGCGAGCAGCAGGACACGGAAACCCACCGCACAGTCTCGGCTAACATGTCCCGAGTGTTACACGCAGATCTCAAGGTGCTTGGCTCAGCACATAGCCACAAATCTCATTTATTCCTCTTGACATCCCTTGGGGACAGGTTTTGCCCTCATCCCCATTTTACAGAGTTAAGCAAGTTTCCTGAAATCAGAGTTGATGAGAGGGGAGCTGGGATTTGAATCCAGGCATCCACCTGCGGAGTTAAGTCTGTCTGCATGAGTCACACGGATAAACAGGGGCCACTGGGGCAGGGAGGCTTGGGGGAGTGCAGGTGCAGCCAGGATGACAGCCTGGGGACTCCCAAGAGACTTGTTAAGACCTGGAACTGGGGCTTTGTTCCCTTGCAGCCCGGGCTCGAACGGCACCCAACCAACAACCAAGGCCGATGTTGATGAGATCTGGAAGGTGACCCCACCCGTGCACGGGAGCGTGCAAGCCCACAGGCATGGTCCAAGGACCCCAGCCCTGCACTTCCTTTGCACCATCTGCCTAAAGGATGCGGGAAAGAGCCGCTGCCGCTGCTAATGAGTGAGCAAGCGAACGAGCGGGAGAAGCAGGGGAGGGCGCGGGCTAGCGCAGCCAGTCAGGAGCCAGGGCTGTCAGCGGCCACACGACAGGCTGGCGCGGAGCTGTTGCCAGGGCAGCCCGGAGATTCTGCCTTCGCAGGCAGAGTGATTTAAAACCCATGGGTCTCTTCTGGGCCACCAGCTTGGCCAGCTGGGGGCTCCCCATTGAGTGCCTGGCCCTTCCAAACCCTCAACACAAAATGTCAAACCCCACCCCCCACCCATTCAGGGGCTAGGAGCGTGAAAGACCATCAAGACAGAGAGAATGGGCAGACATCACGTGTCAGAAACAAGTCCTTGTCACAACACAGCCCGAACAAGGACCCTGGCTGGGGGCATGAGGCTCCTGGGCCAGGAGTTCCAACAATCCAAGTTTCATGTTGTAAGAGGCCCAGCATGACGGTGCCTGGCCCCTCCGATAGGGGCAGGCAGCCTGCAGGACTGGAGGGAGGCAGGACATGGAAAGGCGGTGGAGGAGGGGGAGCTGAGAGGAGAACAGAACAAGGAAGGCAGGACCTGCTTGGAGTCCCCCTCAGGCCTCCCTCTGTGGCCAGTATGTGGCTGCCACCCAGCAAGATGTGACACAGCAGCCAGAGTAACTCCAGGGTGTGGGGGTGGCCATGCCTAGGAAGGGAACGTGACGTTCAATGCCAAATGCCCAGGTACCAAGGAGTATGTGTGTGGTCCATAGTGAAACGTATTTAAGGTAAATGGCTGACAGTCAGATAAATACGTGTGTGAAACTTACATGAATCTACCCAAAGGCAGGTTTGCGGACCCGTAATCAGGACCCAGCCGTGCCAGGGGTGGTGGCAGGAAGCCCATTAACTAGTTTTCTGTACAACTGCACCCGAAAGGACGCCGTATTTCCTCTTGCCTAAAGATGTGCCCACTAGTGCAATGAGTGGCTTCAAATATGACCGGATAAAAACAGCACAGGGCACCGCGGTCCTGTCTGTATCTGCCCTAACAGTCAGGCAGGCTCAGCAAGCCAACCCTTTGCATGTGGCCGCTCGGACTCCAGAATTCTTTTGCTCCTGAGTCCCACCACTCGATGGAAAACCCTGGGCCCTGAGCCAACGATGAGGTCTGTGCTGTGAGAACACTACAGCATCACCTGGGAGTACATCGATGGGGCAAGGTGCTTCTCCGGGGCAGAAGGACACAGCTGGCGGCGTCCCAGAGGTGGGGGGCTGGCTTTCTGAGGGCCTGTGCACAGGGCAAGGTGCTGTACGAGACTCGCCGTCACTGGAACTCTCCCTGCTAGGAGCTGGAGCCAAGGCACAGAGTCCCAGCACCACTAACGATTAGAGGCTACAGAGATTTACCTACGGAACCCGACAACAGCTAAGCGGCCACCTTGACTTAGGAGGGAGAGAAGCAGGGATGCCCAATGGAAAGTGTGTGGTGACCAGTCCCCAGGCTTGCAGCCCAGGTTGCCCAGGATGGTCAAAGCCCATGGTGGGAGCCAGGGACCCAAGATCAGGGGGCAGTCCATTGTCTGCCAGCAAACAACGGAAAACCTGAAAACAAGCAGGAACCTGGAGTGCCCAAGGGTGGGAATGAAGGGATGTTAGACTAGAATCCAGCCATGACCCAGGGGGAAGAAAAAGTGTGGGGGCTCCTTCTATTTCACGTCTGCCTGGGCTCTGTTTAGCCTGAGTCTGCCATCGAGGAAGAACGGGGGACTGCCTATAGGGAGACTCAAGATCTGGCAGCCAGAGTCCGAGCTGTTCCGGGACTGTCAAACACCCCAGCAGTAGGTCTGGCCTGCCTGGTTTTCTGAGAAGGGGACTGGCCCCCCAAGAAACCGAACAAGAGAGCAATGCACCAACTACAGGATGCCAGGTAACTCCTACAGCGGCACCTTGGGGTGCTGGATCCACACAGGGCCGGACCCCTCCATACCCTCAGGGCAGCCCGGGACCTGCCTGGGATCCCACATGAGGTGCCCTGCTGGTTGTCTGAAGAACTAAGCAGAAACCTTCTGGAAGTGAAGTCTGAGCAGGACAGAGGGCCCTGAGCTGGGGCTCTTCAGATCAAACAAACCCTCGGCGTCTGCTAGTGGGGCTGTGGTTTATATTGGGAGAGGGGCAGGGGACAGTCCACCACTTGAGTTTGAAAGCCCACTTTCGGCCAACAGCAGTAGCCAAGCACCAGAGGCTGAGTTCCTGTCCCCTCTGGGGCTCAGCTGCCCACCTTGCTCCGTCCCACCAGTGCGCCGAGGGGTGCGGCGAGGCCCAGCCCCCCAGGCTGGAGCGTGCAGTGGTCTGCACAGCCCTAGGGCTCTTCTGCAGCCTGAGAGCCTAGCACTGCACCCCGACCACCCCTCAGAGGCACGAGACCCCACCAGAAGGGGGAGAAGCCCCAGCCATAGCTAGAACTCTCGATGCTTCAGCGGGTCTCAGAATCTCGCTGGCGATCATCTCCTCAGCTCACTCCTCCCTTCCCTGGGGAGGCTGTCCCCACCACGTCCACCAGATCAAACCTCCTGGTCCCAGGCTCCCACGGCTCTCAGGACGCATGCCCCAGCGGCAATTCTGCCTTTGCAGTGGGACAGTTTCATGCAGCCGGGCCTGGAATGTAGCCGGAGGAACACTATCCCCTCGCTCTGGGGCCAGGCTCCGTGTCCCACCACAAACTCCAGACCTGACCCCCCAGTAACTCCTGATCCCAGCCCCTACAATACTGAAATCAGTGCCCTGCCCTGAAGGGACCCTCTCGGACCACCCACTGCCTCGGCAGCCTCACAACGCTAATAGCTGCTCCTTGAGACTCAGCCTCGCACGGCTCTCCAGATTTCTCATAGTAACACCTTCTCAGAGTTTCGGAAGCAAACCAAAGTCATTTGCCAACTATTTTCTCCCATTAATCTCACAATGCATTTGCTATTTTCCCTCCATAATGACTCATTTAGCAGCAATGGAACAATTAGGCAGACCACAGAATATTGATTTCCTAAGTGGGAGAAATGTCCACACAAACATCTTCCCATGCCTGTCTTCTGCTGTCTCCTGCTGCGTGATGGGGTGGGCCCCCGGAAGACTAGGCCGCGGCTGCCGGGGTCTCACTGAGAAGCTCAGAAGCATGGCGCGTGCAAATGGGAGTGTGCGAGCACACAAGAGATGATAAAATTATGTGTCATACATGATCCCCTGTGACTTCAGAACACCAGGAGGCAGGCACCATTATCACGTCCATTTTACAGATGGGGAGACCGATCCGCTCTTGTATACTCAGCATAGTAAAGGCTCCAGGACTAGCGCACTGAGGAAACTTACTGGCCTTGGTTCACTGGATGTTTCCCTGGCCTGTTGAACTCTGGGATCCTCTCATTCCTCAGTGAGTTAAGCTCATTAACAGCTACAAGAATGTGGTGTCCTGTGGAACCAGTTTGAGAAACACCCCTGCAGAAGATGTGGACGATGATTAGAGGAGACTGGGAGGAGAACAAGGCCTTCCGAAGACACCCCCGGCTTGCAGAGACTAGAGGACCTTCCCCATCATCAACCACAGGTCAGGAGCAGACCCGCCCTCAACCTCCCCTTCTAGCATGGCAGAGAGGCAAGACCACATCTGCAGAGGGAAAATTCATTTCTGTTAAACTACATAAAAGGGGACTTGAAAACCTCAAATACAAGTCACTCTCAACCGACGCCTGACCTTAACAAACCCAGAAATTTGGAGGGACCGATGACGGAGAAAGGCCTCTGGCAGAAATGCCTCCGTGTCCCCTGTTCCTGCCTGCAAACACACCACCACGGCCCTGACCCTCTGGGTCAGCGGTGATTCCTCCAGCCTAACCTGGAAAGAGGGCTAAGTCTCTACGCCAGTTTATCAGATTTCAGAGAAGAGTCTGTGGGACCGCAGAAAGCAAGAGAATGCAGAATTCCAAATCATGTGTGTGCCTGAGACCCTGTTTGTGGATCCTGGAAGAGAGGGGTGCCTGTGTTACCAGCCCCGCCCATGATGATGCTACAAGCATCACGAGGAACCCCCCCCACCACACACACACACACACACACACACACACACACACACACACACACACACACACCCCCGTGCCCTCTCCACTCTCTAGGGAGACTCCATGCCAGGAAGAGCTCGGACTCCGGGAACCGCGGGCCCCCTGGAAGAGCTCCGACAAAGCCGTCCATGGCAAACGCGTCCATAACGGTGCAGTCTGTGCTCCCAGCAAGGACAGAGCTTTATTAATTATTCAGGGGATGGTGCAATTATGCAAATCAGTGGGCAGCCTCACCCGGCCGCTGCCTTCTGCAGGAGTCCAGAGGGGGATGGGGACGCCCAGAGCCCAAGCTGCCGGGTCCAAGAAGGGAGCCGTCCATCCTGCAAAAGAGGAAATAAATCCCCCACACCCCAGGCCCACAGGAAATCCGACCAGAACCAGGCCTGTCCCACGCATAGGAATGTTGGCCACTGCTCTGAGGAATGGTTTTTAAAACCCGGGTATGATTTTTTTTTTTCCAAAAAACATACCCCCGTGCCACCCGCTGGGGTAGCAATGCCATCGTTCAAAGCTTACTCCTCTAGCTCCTAAAGGCCTGGAATACTTCCAAAGATCCCCTCTCGAAAGCAGGCTTCTAAGGAGAGGTAACATCCCAAATTAGCGTTTACCAAAGAAAGTTTAGCGGAACACTATGGCTCCACAGATGCCCCTGGGGTGCGGGGTGCGGAAAGGAAGCCCTGGGTTAATGGAGATGAAACTGATTTCTTTACTGCAGGACCTCCTGGGGCCTTCGAGGTCCTGGATCAAAGAGTGAGTCCCCCAGGGCGAGGGTGTCCACAACCACTGTGGAAGAAAACACCTAGTCTCGCCTCCAGGAACCGAGTTTGAGAACCTCTGGCCAGACTGTTGGCTAAGACCCCTGCCAGGGCCATCACCCCCCCGACTCTGAAATCCCTCAGAGCGGGTTTCCATCATCTGTATAAACAGCCACCATCCGAAGCGTGGACCTCGCATCCTAGGACACCTGGAGAAGCCCACCTCAGGCAGGCC
Organism: Suricata suricatta; assembly: GCF_006229205.1. Classification (NCBI taxonomy): domain Eukaryota; kingdom Metazoa; phylum Chordata; class Mammalia; order Carnivora; family Herpestidae; genus Suricata; species Suricata suricatta. Next base: position 12,670,177 of record NC_043712.1, read on the forward strand.
GCCCAGGGCTCGGGACAGAACTCCCGCCCAGGGCAACTGCCAGCCGCCTCCCCGAGGCCGGGGGGCTGGGCCCAGCACCTTCCCCGGTCCACACAGGCCTCGTCAGTCAGGAGCGCGCCCCCCCCCCCCCGGCGGTCCCCCAGAGATCCAGAATGAGGGCTGGCTGGGGGGCCCTGCCCGCCACCACCACTCTGCTTCCCCTTTGCCCTCCTGGGCAATCATGAAAGTCACCTCAATGTGCTGACCCAGGGAGGAAGTGGAGGTGCTGTGCAAGGCCAGTTAGCCTGCCCGTGACCTCACCCAGCGTTGTAAATCAATAGACCTAAATGCAGCCACAGCTCATCAGCTCCTGCCAAGAGGAAAAGAAATATGGGAGCCCAGAACCTTGAGAGGCTCAGGGAATTAGACACATATACATATAATCCCTGATTAAGTACAAATGCAGCAGATAGTCACCGAGCTGGCCCCACCCTCACATTCTGGAGACACCCCCTCCCCACTGTGGCCAAGAGGAAGGCCTGCCTCCATGCCACCGCCGCCTCAGACTTCAGCACCCATTTCAGTCTCCTGCAGAGCCCCAGGGGGCCCTGACACACCCCTGAGGCTCTCAGGGGTGCTGTCACCTTCCCTCAGATGGGAGACAGTAAAACGATCCAGAAAGGTCTAGGTGCAAATCCCATCTCTGCCGTCACTTGCTGTCTCACTCAGGGCTAGCGGCTTTTACCTGTCAGAGCCTCAGTTTACTCATCTGTAAAATAGGGAGAAGGGCAATACCAGGCAGTTGTTATGAGCACAGACTCGAGAGCCTGCTTGGGTTCAAATCTTGGCCCTGCCTGGCTGTAAATGTGGGCTAAGAACAGCCTGCGGCCTCCGGGCTATTGGGGGGAAGTGCTGAGTGCTGACCTGGACCGCAGGATGTGCCCACTGTAGCAGCTGCTGAGTGAGAGAGGACCCGGGCTTCGGGTCCAAAGACAGCTGCTTCCTAAATCCATCGTGAGGCCAAGCCCCGGTGTGATTCTACCCCTGGGAGGCCCGTTTTGTCACCCGTAACAAGGGAGGATCGGAGGGAGGTGCCGTACATACAACACACCCCGCCTGGCATGAGGCACGATGCTTTGTCAATGGCAGGTAGGTGACGGACGATGTTACTGACAAGGCGTGCAGCCCATAAAACGGAGCGTGTGAGCGGAGACCATGCAGAGTAGTGAGCGGTGGACGGCGGGGCTTTATGAAGTCAGACAGCCTGGGTTTGAATCCCCGCTTACGAGCAGCATGACACCACCAAGCTGCTCGGGCTCTCCGTGCCTCGATGCTCCTCTCCGTGAAATGAGGACAGTGCTAGCGCCTGTCCTTCACAGCGCCGTTGTAAGGATGAGATGAGAAAACGCAGGCACCAGACTAGGAGCCCGGCCCATCGTGAGTGACCACTCAGGGCAGCACGGCACCAAGGGGAGCCTGCCAGGAATAGAGAGCAAAACCAAACTACGCCTCGTCCCACCTGGCTTCCACGGCTCCACTCGACGGCACCCCAGGGGCTCCAGGACCTCAAGGCAGCGCAGCAAAGCCTGGGAAGGAGACACACTACCCTGTACTAGCTGCTCTCTCTCCAGGAATCCCAGAATCCTGGACACTGGGACACCAGTTGTTGGTTTTGCTTTGTTGAGACGGGGAAAGTGAGGCGGAGAGAAGCAGTGAGGGAGCCAGGCCTTGGACCAACTCTGGGTGATTGAGTCACACACAAATACTGTTGACCTTCTCAGTTCCTGGCAGCGCAGGTGATAGGGCTTTACAGTAGTCCTGGGTTCAAATTCCAGCTCCATGCCTCACAGGCCCAGACTCCCCCTGCCTCTCCCACCCCCATCCTTCTCCCACGGCCTCCGGCAGGCACCTGGCTTCCTGGGTTAGGAGTGCAGCCCACTCCACCAGGCCTGGCCTCTGCATGGACAGCCATGGCACCCCTGAGCAGAGACCCTCTAGGCTGTGCTCAAAGACTCCCACTCCCAGGTGGGGACCAAAGGTACCCGGTCCAGCTTGCCTCGTCCTGTTCTATGGGCTTTGGCTCAGTGGACTTGGGCTCAAACTGCATTACTGCCACGTACTTGATCCTGGTGAGGGACTACACCTCTTTGAACCTCAGTTTCCCCACTTGTAACAGGACTGCTGGAGAGGTGAACAGGTCGTGGTGGCACAGGTGGGCCAAGCACTGGGCCCGGAGTCTGAAGACACGTTCTAACTCCAGCTCTGCCCCTTCACCTCTACGAGCCTCGCCCACCTCACCTGTAAATGCAGATCACAAGTCACATGTGTCCTAACTGCTCCAAGCACCCTGGGGAGACTGGGGACACTGGTGTGAGAGAGCTTTTTAGAGGGGAGCCCCGTGCAAGCACAAGAGGGGACTAGTGACACTCCTTCAGGAAAGGAAGGCTTCTTCCAGAAGGCATCACAAACTTTAATAGAAAGGGCCTGGCATGATGATGGGGGGTGGCAGGCATCGATCAAGGAATGGACTACCAGGGCATGAGGGCCCCCAATGTGTGATTCCGGGCCAGTCACGTTCCCCTCGTGGAGTTTCTATTTCTACATCTACGAAATGGGAAACAAAAACCCTCTCACGATGAGGAATCAATAAGAATAGAATATGGGCAGGGTCTAGGCAAGCTGCGGGCCCATAGCTCTCTGTAAAAGAAACAAACTTTGGGCATCGTTCTCAAACTTTGTGAAATGTCATTACTCCACCAGAGGCTAATTCTGAAAGGTCCGGGAGAGGACCCAAGAATCTGCATTTTATCAGGGGTCCCAGGCAACTCCTCTTCATTCGAGTCCTCCCCAGGGTGGGCTGGTCCGCCCAGCTCAGGAGCCAGGCCCCCGGCTTCTAAGACACAAGCCGGGTTTTGATCAGAGCCAATTCTGGGGCCCGAGCGTCCTGATGAGATCTGGGGAAGTTGGAAAAGAAGGAAGGAGGCAGGAAGGGGAATAAGGAGCAGAGGGGTGGGGCTGTGAGCAATCTGTTCATCGATCCCCTCCCCACAATCATCGAGGCTCGTAAATCCTTCACGTGCTAACAGTCTGCCGCTGCGACACAAAGCTTTGATTACAAATGTCAAAAAGACAGGGCATGAAATTAACTTCCCCTCAGTCAGTGGGCACAGGGAGCCGCTGCACTAATTCGCTGCCCTCAGTATGAAAACATCCCACGACAACGTCGCATCAAATTAGGGCCTGCGTTGCCGGGGTGGCATCTCTATCTCTGCCCAATGTGCTCTTTTCAATTAAGCCAGGCCTGCAAACAAGGGCCTTGAGGGTGTGGAAAGGGTCAAGGCAACACGCAGGGGACAGTGCAAGGCTAACTGGGACGTGGCCAGAGCCAGCGGGGACAGGAGCTGGAGAAGAGCCCCACAGCCCCCTGCCCACCAGGAAAAGGAGGAGGGCATTCACCATGACAAGGAGTAGCTAACCCCACAGGCATCTGATGCAGAGAAATGTGAAACCCACCTATCTGGGCCAAGTCCCGCCCCACTAGCCCCACTTGAGAAATGGAAAGACAGGCTGAGGACACTCCAGTGGCTTTTCTGAGGCTGATCACACCCAGTTAGCAATAGAGCCAAGCCTGGGAGCCAAGTGCCCGTAACTCCTGCACTCCGTCTGCTCCGGGCTGGCCTCTGGCAGTCAAGGTACAAGGGGACGGAGGAGGCAAAGCCCTGCTCATGCTGACTTTGGGAGAACCTTTAAGGGGTAGAGTTTTGAGGCTGCCCTCTGGTCCCTCCCGTCTTAGATAACCGAAGCTTACACAGTATTCACTGGACAGACACACAGCACCTGGGGATGATATTTTTCCCAAAACATACCCCATGCCATCCTGCCTCCCTTCTCCTTTGCCGTTCTGCTCAGAGGGGACCTCTGGTGCACAACTGGTGGCTTTCCAAATGCCAGGAAACGTCCTTATATGTGCATGCCCAGGTGTGGCCTGCAGTGTGGCCTACAGACGGAACACGGCAGGCGGCCAAGGCTGCGCCCTGTGGTATGTGAGATGCTGTGTGTCCACCCACAAGCTCACGCCCACACGTGCCCACAGAGGAAAGAGATCCCCTCTGTCTCAGGAGGGAAAGGTAATACGGGCCAGCTAGGAAGGGGATCTCCCACATCATTTCCATCACAAGATCCTCCCCTGAGCTTTCAGCTAGTCCTCTGAGGCAGGGGGGTGGGCTGGATCACAGGGGACCCCACCAATGAGCAGAGGGGGAGCAAGGAGACAAGGCAGCTGGCTGGCACCTGGGAGAGACTGGACCCTGCAGGAAGCTGCCTCAGGCTTAGACTCTTGGAAGGGGTGGGGCTGGAGGGCTGCTGGGAGCAGCCCAAAGGCTCTGGAGCAGTAGGGAAGAGGTTACGCTTCAAGGCAGACTGGCCCGTGACTGTCCCTCCCATAGCTCAGGCCTGGGCAATGTCCCCTGGCCAGGCAGAGGGTTCAGGGGGCTGGGGCCTGGGGTGGTCCTGCACAACTACTCACAACAGGCCACCCCCAGGCTGGGAATGAGGCCCAGGCCACCCCTTCCAGATGGACAGACTGATGGCCACTCCTTCACTCACCCACAGCCAGTCACCACAAGGAAGTGGGTTGGCGGGTCAGAGCAGGGAAAAGGCGACATGTGCTACCTGGGAAGGAGTCACCAACCTAGCCAGGGGCACTGAGTGTTTTCCTTCTTGCCTTTTCAGTCCCCCTATGATCTCCAGCTCTCTTCTGTGGCCTTCTAAAACAGCCATTAATTACAGCTTGGTAATCAACTTTCTGGTTCGTGTAATATTTTGCAAAGGAATTCCATTAAGGAGTCGATCTGCATATCCTCACACGTGGGCGCCCGGAAATGGGCAGGGTTACTTGTGGGGAATGCGATCGGCCCCATGGCCCCCCAGGCCTGGGCTATGCTGGCACCTAACGGCACAAGGAGATTAAGAGGACAGCTGTCCTGACAGCCAGGTCTATGCTGGGACCTGAGGGTCTCCCGAGCACGTGGGCAGCTTGTTCACAAAAGTGGCCAGGGCCCTGGCCACACACCCAAACAGAAACTGCACACAGATCTGCACATGCGAGAGCTCAAGCGTACAACACCCTTACACACACAGCGGCAGTCACGTATACATAAGGAAACAGACAACCACGAGAGTAGTCGGCGCTTACTGAGCACTTCTGAGACCGAACCATATGTCCATATGCGACCTACAAAAACAGCCACTTCAGATGGTCCAATCTACTATGACGTTGCCAGGCGCTGTTCCAAATGCTTTACATGTGACTCGTCATTTCAAATGCAGACGTGTGCGAGGACACTGACATATGATGCACACGCCTTCACGGGGGCAGGTGCATACTTGCAAGACATACAAAAACATGCATGCACAGATGTACACATGCCTACATGCTTGTATAAAGAAAGGCTTCTCCAGCCTTTGGAACCCCAACCTGGGGCTGATGGCATTCTCACTAGCTAATTTCTACTGTTCCTAAAAATATTGCCCGGCTCGGATCTCTGGAAGATACACGAGGGAGCCACAGATCTAAAAGGAGGGCGATAAAAATGAGAAAGCAAAAAATAAATGGGTTCTTTCCTACGTCCAGGTCGTGTTCTATGGCTTTCTCCTTCCTCTCTCGAGATGGGGCTCAGAATCATGTGCTTATGTGGAGGGCCTTGGTCAGCTATGCCACCCCCCCCCCGCCCCCGGCCAAGGTGCCCATGGAGCTCCAAGTACAACGTTGCAGGCAGGCGGGGACCTAGTCACCGGGCTGGCTTCTGTGATGGTCCCACCTCTGTGCCTTTGACTGCGTGCCTCAGTTTCCATGAATCTGACAGCCCCGTCACTGCCTACCTACCTTGCAGGGCATAAGACCTCTCAAAGTGCTGTGTAAATGCCAGGCCACCTTATGATAATTATCGGATTAAAAATTAAATCTGAGTCCCTTATGGGGGGGAGGGGAAGGGAGGGCAGAGCTGGGAGAGCCTTCCTTGCTGGTATTTAATGAGTTGCCTGCCACATCTCTTGGAAAACAGAAGCCCATTTAACAAAGATCCACCTACACGGGGCCTCTCAGAGCCGAGGGAAGCCAGACAGGGCAACTAAGAGTCCTGCAAGGGGCTTGTCAGGACGTTCAGAAGGCAAAGGACAGGATGAGACAAGACTCCGAAGCAACAGCACTCCTGGCCGTTAAACTTAGGAAAACAATATTCAATCCCTAGCAAGCAAAGAAATGCAAATAACAAAGAAATGCCATTTTTCTGCCTATCTGAATGACACAGATTGTTCTAATGATGACACCCCATGTGTTTGAGAGTGTGAGGAGGAAACAGGTGAGCGCTCTCAAAAACCACTGGGGGAGTGTAAATTACTACAGGCTTTTCAGTGGGGGGGACATTTTTAGCCAAAACCTCACACCGTTAATATCCTTTGGCCTAGTAATTCCATTTCTAAGACTGTATCCTACAGAAACAATCAGAGATGTGGGCAAAGATAAATATTCAAGGATTTAAATACCAGCATCATTTTTAATAAAGAAATACTAGACATTACCTAAACACGTAAGTGATTAAAAACAAATAGACCCCAAACGTAAGTTGGAACAATGGGCTTTTACAATAGACTTTTAGAACACATAGAGAAGTGCTTTCCTTGGTATAGATAGGACCAAGGGTCACTCTGTCTGGCTATCTCTTGTGTTCAAGGTAACAGCGATTCTCTGTACAGTCCTTTTTACCCTTCAAGGGACGGCAACATCCGGTATCTCTCTTGAACCTCAGAACATGGCACGATTGTTCGGTATTATTCCCACACTGCAGATGAGAAAACTGAGGCTTAACAAAATGAGGTAACTTTCCCCCCACCAACGTTAAGTACTCCTTACTGAAAACCTGCAACATGCTAGTCTAGGCTCTTTCCCATGTTATTATGTATTTAATAAAATTTTAGAAACATTTAAGAAATGTGCAAGACCTGGTGTTGGTTGCTAAGGAAACAGCACTGAACAGGACACTCTCTATTAAACACAGACTGAATATAGTAACATTAATGTATCCAACGACACCCTCCTCATGAGGCCCATTCTGCAGATGTGCAAACTGAGGCTCAGAAAGGTTATGCGACTTGCCCCAAGAATGCCTGGCTTCAAAGATCACATACTTCCCATTATTCCCGTAAGCTGTCTAAACTGCACAATCATCTCAACGTCACCCAAGGGAAGGCAGAGGACCAGGCACTCCCTGGCTACAGTAGGGGAGGGAGGGAGGCAAGAGACGCTAAGCCTTGATGGCCAGCCCCTCCTGCACCTCCCGCCAACAACTAAGGCAAGAAAACACATCCCTCTTCTACTTTACATCTTCTACTTTCCCTCCTTCTCATTAAGCTCCCGCGCCCCTCTCCAGGAACTGCCTTACCCAAAGGGGCAGGACTGACTCCTGCCTACAGAGAGCCAGTTGTGGATTCCTGAAAGCCTCCCCTCCCCCGCCATTTCCACGGAGCTCCCTCCCTCGCCTCACTCTGCCTGGAATCCCACCATTAGTAACTTCCAGGTGTGGGAGCTCCTGGCAACACGCATATTCCTGACTTCGAAGGGGTCATCAATCTCTAACTCTGCACACAGCAGCCTTGCATACCTGCGCCTGGCTTGCCCACATCTACATGATCAGCTCTGCACCTGAGCCGACTGGGAAGAATGGGAAGGGGGGTGGGGACAGCCGCTTCAGAGTAACGACAGGGGTAGGGGGGCAGGTTGGGGGCATACTTTCAGCGCCTGTGGGGAGGGGGGCAGAGTCACCCAGAAACAGCAGCAGGGAGAAATTGTAGTATTGCCGGCTGACCCTCCTAGCTACTCGGGCACATTAATAAATGACTGACTTGGAAATTATCTTCTGGGAAGACACAAACACCACATCCTAGATGGCTTTTACCAACATTAAGACAGCCTTGTAAATGAAGGGGCAACATTTCCAGCCTGCAAAACAAAAATGCTTCTGCCGGCACACCTTGCACCTGGAAAATCCCTGAGCAGCATTCATGTCTGTTATCCAGGAGAAATGAGCCCCTGTCCTTGGTGCCTACTTCCAAAACCTCTGAAGAAGAAATGAGCGTCTAAGGGGGCCAGAGATTTTGAAGACCAGCTAGAAACCTCCCCTCAGCCATCTCAGGAAAATAAGTACAAAGGCTCAAACTGTCCCATGGCTCACAAGACCCTCAGGGGGCCCACCAAGTCCTGGCTGGCCTGACTCCCAGCCTCACAGCCAGACATCAGCCCTGTCCCCCAACCGGCCAGGCTCAGGGTCCCCACACCTGAGCCGGACTCCTTTCCGAGGAGCCGAGGATCCCAGCACAGACCCAACTGGTTTCCAGCCTCCCGATGAGAGAAATTCCAGCGCAGAAAATAACCTCCACAACACAGCAGTTTGCAGAACACAGCAGACAGCACGCAACAAAGCCGTTTTGGCATCCCTATGGCAGACAGCGCTATCTATCCAAAGTCTGAACCCAAGTGGCCGCCCCAGAGTGCCCCGTGCTGCTTATTGAAAGGGGAAGCCATGGGGACCAGGGCTCCCACCTGCTAACCTTAGAAGAGCCCACGTCCCCCCATTCCCATCCCCTCACCCAGCCTGCGCTTACCCCTCCCCAGCCAGAAGCATGGCAGCCCCGTGGGGGTCCCCTGGAGCCAGGATCCCACCCCCCTCCTCACGGTTAGGCCAAGCCAAAGGCAGCCTGCTCTGCCCCCACCTTCAACAGCACAACCACACCACATCGGAGTAGAGGGCGGCTCCTCTCCACTCACTCAGGTTTGACCACGAACAGTTTTTTTCCAGTGGGGGGCGGGGGTGGTCATCACAGTTGGTTTTACCTGATTGACTCCAAACAGGACGACTCCAGGGACTGCCCCAGAGAAGCGTCTGCCCATCCATCCCCGAAGCGGCTGAGAAATCTATGATTTCTAAAGCAGGAGATCCCAGACCTGACAATGCCTATTGCAGCTCCAAGGCTGGGTTGAGGGATTTCAAACTCAGTCTTTCTGCCTGTCCATGAGAAATCTGGACTCCACTCCTGTGCCAGAGAAGCCACCAAGCCAGATTTTGTTTATAGAAAATTATAAGACAATCCCACACCACTGCCGGTGACATTCTGCTCCAACTACCGCTGTACACACCGTTTCTAGAAATGGGCTTATAGTTTCACTCCTGGCACCCCCACTCCTGGCCCCTCAGGCCTGTGGCGAGGCTGACCTGACCTCAGTCCAAGATAGGCAGGACCTGCTTGAGGTCACCTGGGCCATGCCGCGACCTCCAGCCAGGAGGCCGGGTGGCCGGCCAGCACTCGCCGGCTTCTTGGTGCAGGCTTCCCGCTGGAGAGAGGTAAACACGGCATGCACGCTGTCTGTTCCCGGGAGGGCAGGCACACTCAGAGGCCGGGGACGCCTGCTGTCTCTCCAGCTCCCCGGACAACCAACACATGCACACAAGACGGGGTACGTACACAAGCCCGCGCATGCGGGTGCAGAGGGTCCTGACCCCCGCCAAGGAAAGCGCAGAGAAGGGCATGTTCCTGGGGGAGAAAGCCGGAGGCAGGGGCTGGCGGAGGGAGGAAGGCAGCAAACCGGGTGGCCTGCCGCCCAGACAATAACAAAGATGGGAAGCGAGATTTTCAAAGACGCAGTGGCTGCACCCAGCGCTAAGCTCTGGCCTGGCCGCATCCTCCTGCCAGGGCACGCCTGGTCCCCTGGGGCACCACGGCCATCAGAGCAAGGCTGAGGGTCCTGCTTCAGGATGGGCTTGGCAGCTGGGGCAGAAATCCCGTGGCTGGCAGCAGTGGGGATACACTGGAGAGCACCTCCGCGCTGATGGAAATTAAAGGTCTAGTGATTCTCCAGGGGGTGGGAGGGGTACTCTCCAGGAAGATGCCCGAGGTCAGTTCAACAGTCACTCAACCCTGGGCACGAGTTGGGCTCTAACTTGTATTCCTCTCTGCCTGGAGCCAACGGGAAGGAGAGAGGCATTTTTATTCTACCTGTGCCTCCCCTATAGGGAGTGCCAACTTGCCAATCAGACACAGGGGCACAGCCCTGTGAAGGCAGATGCCAAGGGCCTGAGATGTCAGGGCTGAATGCTGAAAAGGCTCCTTGGTGCCTGCCTGTTCTTTCACCCCCGCTAGCCGTGCAGGGACATGTTCTAACTGGCACCGGAATCCATCACTGTGCCTGTGCCCAAGTGGAAAGGTGCCGTGGCTGGGAACCGCTCAAGGAGGGGGACCTGGGCCCCGAGAGACCGTGTCTGCCCAGTAACCCCCGAATGCGGACAGGATGGCTTGCCCTTGCGAGCTGAAGCCTGCTCTGGTGCTGGCGACTGGGAGCAGGCTGAACCACCTCCTCCCTCTCCTCCTCTGTCCCACAAGCCACCTCCCCCTGGAATTTCCACACCTGCTCCAGGCTTGCCCAGGAAAAGGAAACAGGGAACAGGAGACACCCCTGGGAGTGGAGAGGTGAGAGAGGGGAGCAGCTGCCAGGACTGGAGAGGATGAGGCCCTTCTTCCCTAGCCTCAGGCAATGCCCCCCGAGCTCGGAGCCCCGGCACTGCCCCCTCTGCTCACCCCAGCCCCCAGCGGAGCACGCGCCCTACTTAGAGCAGATGTGCCCCCTAAGCGGCCCAGCCCCCTGCTCCTCCCCTCCAGATGTTCACCCTTTGCCTCACCAGTGAGTCTCGGCAAAACCCAACCGAAAATGCCTTTTGTATCGGACACCCGGGGGCTCCAGAGGCAGGGAGATGGGTCCCGGGGGTGGAGGCGCCACTTCGCTCCCCAGCGCCGGGCACTGCACCGCCCGGGAAACAATGCCCACCTCGGCGAGGCGAGGCAGGACTTCTCGGCGAGGGCACTTCCCGGCCGGCCTCGCCCGGGGCCGCGGGCACCCCCTCCTCGCCCCACGGAGAGAAGGGAAGGTCCTCCCGCCGTGACCCCCCGTCCGAGGTGGCCCCACAAGTTGCCGGAGGGCGGCGTGCGGTGCCCTCCCGCTTCCAGCGCGCCCCGGCCGCGGCTCTCGCTTTGTCCCCGCGCCCTCCGGGGCGCAT
>NC_043712.1:12681357-12714121 GCF_006229205.1 Suricata suricatta
CGAGGTGGGGGCCGGAGGCGAGGGGGCGGGGCTGCGAAGGGGCGGGGACCCCGGGGGGCCAGCGGCGGTCCCCTCGCCTCTACCCGGAACGAGGTCACGCCCCCACCCACCTAAGCTGAGTCCACGCCTCGCACCCTGTCCTGGCTTGACACCTTGCGGTCCCCCACCCGCGAGGTCAGGGTTCTCAGCCCCAGGTCTTACAGAGGAGGAAAACTAAGGTTCGGAGAGCTGGTGTGTAATCCGTCCTCCGGGGCCAGTGCCTGGCCACCTGGTCCCCTAACCTGGCTGCCTTCTCTTAAGCAAGCGACTTTCACTGACCCTCGGGGTGAAGTACCTTGCTTGCAACCTTGGTTGCAGCAGCAGGGGCACTCCAGCAAGGATAACCACCTCAAGGACAGGGTCCCTAGCACCTAGCTCAGGCAGGGGCAGAGGCTGAAGGGTTTGCAGAGTATCTCCAGGGCATGCGTCAAGATTTGCAGCCGCGTCAGAGGGAAGGCCAGGCAGCCTTCGATAGACGGGCTGCTGCAGGGCGCCACTCATAACCCATGGTGGGTAGGGGTCCGTTCCTCGGAGGCGTATGGCAAGCCCCAGCCAGGGCCCCCATTCAGGCCATTTCATTTGTCCATCTACCAGGCTGCGCTGCATTGAGAGGACAGAGCTGAATCCCATCCCAACTCCAGGAGCTCCTGGTCCCACGGAAGAGACACGGAGGAGGGCAGGGTTGAATACATCCAGACTGAACCAGGTCTCCCTTTATAGGTGAGGGAGGATCTCAAGTTGTCCAGGACGTGGAACCACGGAAGGCTAAAGGGAGAGGAAAACTCAAGGAAGGTGGGAATCCCCTAACGGAGGAACTGAGACGGGTTCTGGGGGTCTCACCCATCCCCGCCTCAATTCCAGGTGATAAAAGGACAGAAGTGAATGGGCTACTAACTCATTTGGAAGTCACTGTTGTACACAATGTGATCACCACATTTCATCAATCACACAATAAAAGAGGCTTGGCAGCCCCTCTCTGGCCCAGGAGGAGGGTGGACATGTACTATAAACATGCCCTGTGCTCGATCTGTCCATCCCTATGACCCCAGCACCCCAGTCATGATCGGTGAGCCGTTAGCTGTACACATCACCTCATGTCACCCACACAAACAAGAAAATAATAGAGAAACATCACCTCCTTCTGCAACTGAAGAAACCTCGCTCAGAGATGTAGGATGGCTTGCACAAGGACACACAGCTTGCAGGCCTGCCTGACGCCAGAGTTTTGTCCACAGGACTGCCCCCCTCCTCCGCCCACCCTCTTCGGGCTTTCCCTTTTCCTATCTTTCCACCCTTCTCTCCTCTCCCTCAGTCTCTCATCTCCATAGGAAGACCTAGCCCCGTGGTCACTTGTCATAACTCTGCACATCCTCCAGGGCCTAGCTGAAACACCAACTCGTCCAGTCCTTCTAGGCAGTGGGTCCAAATCCTCACTCTGCAGCTCAGGGTCACCAAGTACTCCAAGCAGCTGTAGTTCAGCAAATATTTCATAGGTGTGAGGGGCCGCAGGAGGGAGCCTCCTCCAGAGGGCAATCCCTAACGGGGAGGGACCACAAATGGTGGCAGGCCAAGGAACAGAAGGCTCACAGGGGACACAGCACGGAGGCAGGAATCTTGGCCTCCCGCAGGGCATGGCGGGAGGGGGAGATGCACCTGGCTAACTGGGGTGGGTTCTTCTCTCACAGGTGTTGCCAAGTCAATGCCTCAACGGGCTTGTACTTTTTCTTGGTTTTTATTTTCTACGCTGATGGAAATTTCACAATTTTTACACTTCTTGGGGTACGAATAACCACGAAGCATTTTTCACAATTTATGTAGTTCGTTATGTCACTATACTGACAGCTTTATCCTATTTCTGAGTTTGTTTTGTTTTTTAAAAAAGCATTCTTTCTTCTAGGAGGTTCAGCAGGGCGACTGTCACTCCTCTTCCTCACCCCCCCTCTAGGGCTACACTTAATGCTCCTCTGACAAACTGCCTCCTCCCTGAAGCCTACCGTCCTCCACCCAAACCAACCATGACCTTGGGGTCTCAAACTCTCATTCATTTATTCCTTTACATTTATCGAGAACCTACTATGTACTAGACACGGTAACCAAGACAGTCATTAACACTACGAGAAGGGCAGCAGTGTACAGGTTAACAAGAAGACTGGGGGCTCGGATCCGTTGGGAGAGTGATTCTTCAGGGGAATGGGGAAGGTTCCTATGAGCGCCCCCCCCTCACCACACCACATGTGCCTACCCTGGAGGACCTTCTATCCCCCCGAGGACCCAGCTCAGGGCTCTGCATATAGCAGACTTAGTAAAAGGGCCCATCGTCCCAGAAAGCCACAGCTGGAAGGGGACTCAGGTCCAGAAGTCTGTATATAAGGGCAGACGGGAAGGGACTTACCCAAAATCACATATCAAGGTTAATCGAAGACCACAGATTCCAGTTCCCTACTCTTCCCAGTCTCGTCGCTTGCTTACTGACCTCCTTTATGGGGTGGAGGGCCAAGGGTGACTTCTCACTCAGCCCTGGATGAAGGGAGATGAGCCTTTTCTCCGGTCCCTTCATGGGCAGATCCAGGGACATGATTTCTGGGGGTGGCTGCAGCTCCAAACTCAAGAAGCATCTTCAAGTCAGAAAATCTTATTCTAAACCCAAGTCAACCTTAGTGAGAGGCAGTAGGCAAATTGTGTCCCTTCTTTCAGTAAAACAGGGTTCTTTTAAAAAAATCTTTTAAATGTTTTTTATTTATTTTTGAGAGACAGAGACAGTGAGAACAGGGGAGGGTCAGAGAGAGAGGGAGATACAGAATCTGAAGCAGGCTCCAGGTTCTGAGCTAGCTGTCAGCACGGAGCCGGATGCTGTGTGATCATGACCCGAGCTGAAGCTGGATGCTTAACCGACTGAGCCACCCAGGTGCCCCTAAAACAGGGTTCTTGAGGTCCACTTTCTAGAACTGGATCTGACAGCTCAGTGGCCAAGGACGGGGAGCAGGGGGGCAGGCAAACCAGAGCTTAGGACCGACTCCACAGCCCAGCTGGCCAGAAGATGGCAGGCAAGGCCCAGCAGCAATCTGTGAAATGGGTTGAAGGGGTGCAGTGAGAAGAGATAGAGCTGTGGACCTTCCAGAACCGGACTCTGTCCCACCTTCTCCAGGAGGCTAATCATACCCATGGGCCAGCTGGAGTCCTCTCCAGCTTGTGATCGTATCTTAATTCAGACAAGCTGTGGGCAAATGACTGGCCTGCTCCACTTCAAGCCTCAGTGTCCCTATCTGTAAAATAGGCTAATGCTACCTACTTTATAGGTTTGTGGGAAGGAACGATCGAGAGACAAGATATCACCAGTAAAGCCACTAAACACAGTTGTTGCCAGCTTCATTGTTATCATTGCTGATGTTGGCGGTAGTACAGTCACCGATTTCTGCCCTGTGAAGGTACAAGACCACCCCCGGAGGGAGTCTGCCTCAGGTTCCCGCAGGAGCCTGAAGGCTGTCTCGCAGCAGGGACAGGTTGGAGTCACGCCTAATGAATGAATGAACAGCTTTGCAAAATGGTCCCAGAGTCACAGAATGTCCTCCAGTTTAGCGGTTTTGCAGGCTTTAAAGCAAGCACGGTTTTCTAAAGCAGCCTCACAGAGCCTCCTGATGCACCAAGTGTGCGAGCCGAGCTGGGGGCGGGCGGGGCTGCGCCGCCGGAGGCCGCAGCTTTCATTCACTGGAGCCGGAGCAGGACTGGTGTCATGTCTGAAGCTCAGAGAGCAGCCCACGCTCTATGCGGAGGGAGCCCGCTGCCTCCCCAGATCGGGTGTTCGGCCTCTACTAACACAGCCTGTAGCCATTTTCCCGTGTGCTTCCCAGACAGCTGTGCCACCGTACTGAGGTCAACTGAGGCCCAGGGGCTGCTGCCTGGGGGACTCTGCCCCTCTCTGTGACAGCCCGCTGTCCATCCCAGCTGATCCACGGGCTGCCCTGGGCCTCCATCTGGTCACGGATTCAAGGGCAGGCAGTCCCACGTGGAGGACAGAGGCCTGTGGGGTCTCTGGCTGCAAGGACCCGAGTTCTCGGTGGCCCCTCACCCCTGTCCAGTCACTAGGCCACCGTCCCAACATGTGGCCCCAGCCCGCCTCATCCCTTCCTTAGGATGTTCTGAGAAACTTTCTCAAGGGCCCCCAAGAATCCCAGACACATGATGTGTTCATTCACCCACTTTAGCCCATTCCAAGCGGGGCCGATGAGGACACATTACCAGTCACGGAGTTCCTGTCCTGCCATGGCACTGCCCACGGCACTCACTGAATGCCTCCCCAGGCCCAGGGAGGAGGCCCAGGATGTGGGCCTGTTATCAGGAGTACGGGGAAGATGCGTGCTTCCGAATTCAGAATGTTTTGGGTTTTCAGATGGGGGAGAAGTTAAGCCCCTCGCTGAAAGTAGCAGAGCTATCAGGTGGCCAAGCTGGGGGTTCTACCCCCTGGGGTGGGCAGAATGAGGGCCCTCTACACACATGCCCGCACATGGGCACCAAATGGCTCAGCCCCAGGCTCCAGGGACTGCAGGCCAGACCAGAGGAGAGAAGGGAAGTGCACTCTTCCTGAGCACAGCACTGTCACAGATGAGGCCCTGGTGGCTCAGGGAGGAGACACCTTGCCCAGGCCCAGCCTCCTCAGTCAACTAGACAGCACCTAGGACCCCAGGTTTGCACTCTGACACCACTGCGTGGGCGCCCAGAGGCACATCACCACTGGTCTCTGAGGCATCTTGGAACCTGAGTGTGAAGCACTGGGCACAGTGTCCAGCACACAGCAGGCACTCTTGTCAAGGGGGAGTCCCTTCTCCTGGCTCCATCCTCTGTTTGGTCCAGCATCCTCGATCCTGCCTTCAGGGCCTTCTCCCCTTCTAACAAACAGCCCAGGGAGCGTGCGCCTGACCAGGTTTTGACTCCCTCTGAGACAACACTCAGGATGCAGAACCCAGCAGACTCTCCCTCGGCCCCCGGCCCCGCTCCTCCTCCAGTGACCGTCTCCAAGGCCTGCACCCGCACAGAGAGCCTTCAAAGAAGGACACTGTTTTAACAGGTGTGTCTCTCAGTGTCTCTCTGCAGCTTTGCACGAATGCCAAAATCACACCGGAAAACACAGGAAAGGGAGCAGAAGACCCCATCTAGATCGGTCCACCTCTCTCAGCCCCAGGAGAGGAGAGCTGCTGGGCATACTGGCTGGCAGGCAGCCTCAACACCTCAGGCTCCAGGAAGAGGTCCTGCCTCCAGAGTCGCAGGGCAAGCTGGAAGGGCCCAGATCAGGCAGCCAGAGCAATGCCCGCCTGGCACAGAGAGCAGGAGGGCAGGAGGCACTGAGCAAGGCCGTAGCACAATCATGGCGGAGCCTAGGTGTCCTGCCTCCCCACCCAGTGCTCTTTGCTGTGCCTACACCCCACCCTTCAAGAACCTCTCAGGCTCCCCACATGTCCTCTTTCCAAGTCTCAGTCTTTCCTTCTGTATTATAAGGGCTGGGCTGGGTGATCACCAAGCCCACTTCTAGCACGGATATCTGGTGATTCTATAAACAGCTAAAGCCGGAGCAGCCGCCTTCCACAGCGGGGCTCCCAAGGCCTGGCACGCACAGGCCCAGAGACTTCTCTAGCTTTTCCTCAGTCCTTCAGATACACCGTTCCTCCTTCCCTGTTCCTGGGACTCTGCTCTCAGCTTCCTCCCCTGGGAGGCATGTACCATCAAAGAGGTCCCAGCTGGGGAATGACTCACTAATGGTGGCATGTCCCACATTGTGACAGGTGAGAGAGGGGAGGCATTTTAAGCCAGGATTAAGTCGGTGCCTTCCTGGTAGCCACCTACTCACAGGCCACCCTATGCCCGCATTACCCTCTGCAATCGCCTGCCAGTGCTCCTTTGAACATAAGACCTCCACACCCTGCTTACCCAGAGAAGGCAGCCAGACTACTTGGGCCACACAAAAAGAACCAATTACAGAGAGCCAGCAGGGGGCTGTGTCTTGGCACAGAAGGGTCACTCTTGCATTAAAATATTGCCAGAAAACCACGCTTAAACACGTTCACATGGAGAAATACACACACCCGAAGTGTACACATATTCAAAGGCATGCATGCATGAAAACACATAAGGGGGGGCGTGCCCACAAGGAAATGCATGGATAAACATACAAGTCTCCTCTCCACTACCACACACAGACAGACACACGTAAACAAATGTACGCACTGGCCAGCACACATACAAATACACCTATATAGTCAGGACACATGCAAATAAAGATACAATGACACCGAAACAAACTCACAGATATACATCCATACTCAGCTGTCACCAGGCACACACAGAATGACACACAGGCCAAAAACACCAGCCCATACAGACTCATATTCACAACAACAATAAAGCGAGGAGCGCTGATCATGGGTCAAAGGGGAGAAAAAAAAAAAATGCTGCTGCTATCGTAATTCCCCTAATGTATGTGCAGAACCTAACTTTGCACCAGAATCTCGGGATGTCCTATTTGCTTCTCCCGTACCCTGAAACTTGGCCTTCACAGCTCCCTGAACATGTGGTTCCTCAGAGTCTTACAGCCTGGCAGGTGGTTCCTCAGGGCCCCGCCCCCTCCTCAGGGTCTTACAGCCTGGCAGGTGGTTCCTCAGAGCTGGAGAACCCTGCCCCAAACATTTCTTCTACCGTCATCACACCTAAAACTCCACCTAGGTCCCAGGGTTACTTAGCTCTCTCGGAATCCCTGGGGCAGAGGCAAAGACGCTTCATCCCCCACCCAAGAGGCATGGTAGCAAAGGGTTCTACCAATTAATGACTATGGGCCGTGGGCCAGTGACCTAACCACCCAAGTCTGTTTCAGTTTCTGTAGAATGAGGACAACAGTAGGCACCTCCAGATTGTTGTGACAAGTCAGTGAGATCATGGATGTAAAGAATTTAGCCCATTTCCCGGCACTCAGGAAATGTTAGCTATCATCATCATGGTCATTGTGTTGGGTTTTATGGCTTGGACTCTGACCACCAAGGGCCACTCCAGCCATTAGCCGGAAGGAGAGAGCGGGAGTTTATCAAAGCAAACTGTAGAACCCAAATGTCCTTTGGTTCCTCCCCATGTGCTGAGTCCCAGAAGGGATGGGGTTTCTGCCCTCGAGGATTCCACCTAAAGAGGTGAACCTGGCCCTTCCTGGACACCCCAGGGGCCTCCTCACTGCTTTGCTCTCTCCAGCCTTGCCTCTCTTCCCCTATCCATTTTCCAAGGCCATCCAGAGGGATTCTTGGAAAAGCAGATCATATCCTGCACTCCATAGCTCCCAGGGCCTTGGGGGTAAAAGCCTAGCCCCTGGGCAAGGCCCCTAAAGCCCCTCATGATCCACCCCCTGGCCTCCAACCCCAGTGGCTTCAATGGGACTTTCAGAATTGCCAGCCCCTCCTGCCACAGGGCCTTGGCATAGGCTGTTCCCACTGCCTAGAATGGAGACCCCCCCAGCCCCGTGGATCCTGCACCCCCTTTAGTCTTTCCTCATATTCTGTCCTCAGGTGCCCTCAGAGTAGGCCAGGTCCCTCTGCAGACTTATCACAGTTGTAATTATACATATATCGATTTCATGCCTCCCTCCCTCACAGGATTGTGGGGACCATGCTGGCCTGGGTCCCCAGTGCAGGACACATGACAGTTATTCCTAAATACTTCCTGAACTAATGAACAAATACCTATGATATGAAAGAAAAAGGAGAAAGACCGAGAATATGCTCTGGGAAGTTTTTTTTAATGTTTATTTATGTGGAGAGAGAGAGAGAACGCCCGTGCATACACACATACACCTAGGCACATGCGCGAACTGGGGAGGGCCAGAGAGAGGGAGAGAGAGCATCCCAAGCAGGTTCAGCGCTGTCAGCACAGAGCCTGATGCAGGGCTTGAAAACGAACCGTGAGATCATGACCTGAGCCAAAATTAAGACTTGATGCTGAATTGACTGAGCCGCCCAAGTGTGCCCCTCTGCTCTGGGAGGTTTTCAAAGGGATTCCACTTGTGGTCAATCTGGATGGGTTTGCTGGAGGAGACAGCTTTTGAGAGCATAATAGAAACACTGAAAGTGAGGCGATAACCCCTCCCCCAACAGTGCAGAGCACACCCGGGTCAAGGGGCCCCTAAGGAAGCCTGGGAGGAAGGAGGAAGGGAGCACCCAGTTGGGAAGAGGGTGAGCATGTCCAGGTAGGAGGGGGAAACTGAAGACATGTGAGTGGTCCTCCTGCTATGTGCCAGGGCCCAGGATGGAGTGGCATCAGTGGACGGAAATCACGCACACGTTTCTGAGATTTCAGTAAGAGATGTGATAACCCAGGGCAGCCAGGGAATGACTCATAGCCCATAAATCCTCTGGCTAGCCGACACTTGCCTTAGCATCATACGCCAGTCCCAGAGGTCTGGACAGCCACAAACACTTCATCAGCGGTTTAAGCCCTTGGCCAGCCCTGACCCTGGAGCCGGGGGCTGGGGGTGGGTGGAGTCCAGCACTGAGGGCTGCCTGGCTGCAGGAAGCTGACTCCATCGGGGAGCCTCACCCCTGCAGCAGAATCTCTACTTTCTCCCACCTCCCCGGTCCAGGCCCTGCCTGAGGTCCCAGCACCAGGCCAGTCTTCCTGGGTGACTCACTGCCCTCAGGGCTTATTCCCCGTCCTGTGCTCTGTACTCTCTCGCATGAGGGAACACCTTCAGCAGAGGCCACCTGGCAGAGTGGCAAGAAACCTGTGTTCAGAGTCACGAAATCTGAGTGCAAGAACCCCGCTCAGCTATCACTAATAATGAAGACCATTCCAACACGTTAGTAAGAGTAAGCCAGGCGCACTCATTCAGTCCCAAGACTGAATATTAGAGATTCACACGACTTTCCTTGTGTCCTTCCCACAGCTCGATGTGCAGACGGGATGATGGAGGCCCAGCTAGATCGAGCAATGTTCGCAGGGCCACAGAGCCCCGAATTGGCCAAGCTGGGGTCAATCCAGACAGTCTGTGCCGGAGCCCAAGCTCTCCCATAATTCTATCATCACACGGTGAGGCTCTAAGCAAGTGCCTTAGCCTCTCTGTGACTCACTTTCCCCATCTGTACAGTGAGGGGGTGGTCTAGCTGAGGTCTAAATCCTTTCCAGTGTGGGCATGCCACTTTTCCCTTCCCTGGTGACCCATCTACAGGTAACCACCAATGGGGGGGAATCTTCTGGAGAGCACAGCTTTCAGGAAGGAAGGGTGTGAATGGCGGGGACTCTGGCTCTGTGCTGGACCACAGGGGGCTTCTGGGAAGTCAGTTTCTCCCCCTGCCCAGCCCCCAGGTACCCAGCTGGCCTGGAGTAACCCTGCAGCAGCAAGGCAGGGAAGAGGTGCCTTTTTTTCCCTGGACCAAGAGCCACCAAGGAGCATCAAGACCCCAGGGTGCCACAGCCCCAGAGACGAGTAAACATTAGTGGGAGGGAGAGGTGAGAAGCAGTGGCAGCCTCGTAAATCCACCTGAGTGAGCAATGCTTTTTAAAGCCCTTTTCACTACAGGATACAAAATGCACCGTTTTGGGAGAGGATTTTATAGGCTATTTCTCCTCCTGGGTGATTTACCATCTGCAGGCCTGGCTTACCTGGGAGTCCTGCCCCTGAGGGATCATGGGAACCCATGGAGTGGAGTCAAGGTCAATTTCACAACAAGGGACTGATGTCCTTGCCAGGGCTCTCTGGTGGTCTGGGTGACTTGTTCTGACTTCTCACAAGATGGGTGTCCACCTGGCCCCAAAGACATCCAGTGGGGCTCTCAGAAGGGACCTCTGCTCCCTACCCATCCCTTCCCTACCCTGCACTCACTCACCGATTCATTCTTTTCCTCTGTCTCTCTCACACACCTTCCCTGCACAAGCCCACACAGGTGTCCCCCACACAGGAGGCCCTGTCTCAATGCCCAGGGTTCAGATAAATCGGAAACAGTCTCTGCCCTTGAGAAAGCCACCATCTAGTAGATGGTTAAGTCCCAGGCTGAGCTCTAAAGCCTAGGGGAGGGATGCCTGCCGGAGTGAGGGAGCGCGGAGGAGGGAAGGGGCTCTTACTGCAGGGAAATGGCCTGTGGCCGGACCGGCCTGTCAGAAGGAAGGCACCGAGGCTGGGACAGGCCTGGTGGGCGGCGGCTGGGGATCCGGAGGCCATCTAAGGTGCTGGAGCAGGGCAGTAATGACCGTGGCTTGTTCTAGGCATTCTTTAAGCAATTCTACGGGAAAAGTAACTCCTCCCAATGCAGAGCCTTGTATCGAAAACAGATGTCATTGCAGCCACCTCCAAAGAGGGCCTCCTGGCTTTGGAAACAATTCCCACCCGAAGACTCAGATATAATTGTGTCTATAATCCAACCCAAATGCCACTTGATGTGACAGAGGCAATTGCTTTATTTTCCCATGAGGGGGTGGGGAAGTGAAGGCATCTGAGTGCTTCTCCCCGCCCCCCCCAGAAGAGGGCCTACAGGGACCACAGGGCGGGAAGGGATGTGGGGAGCTGTCCTCTTCTGTCCTGAACAGACACCTTTTGACGGTTGAGGGCCAGGCTAGCTGGAGGCAGGGGCAAGACAAGATGAGGCAGGGAAATGGGGAGGCCTGGGTTCAAACACCAGCTCTGTCCCCAGTTGGCTATGGGACCTGGGACAATGCACCTTCCCTCTCTGGGCCTCAGCACCCTCATCTATAAAAGAGAGAGAAAAACACCACCATTGGCAGAGGCTGGGTTGGTGCTGTGGGCCAGGATCTGCACGAACATCAACACTGCACCAACAGCAAGGGGCCGGCAGAGCTGAGATCCCAACCCCCATCGGCAGGACTTTTGGCCCAAACCCGGACAACCACCCCACCTCTGCCGGAACACCTGCCTGGCTCCTTTTGGAAATACTGGTGAGGATGGAACAAGACACCGCGAGCCATCAAGGGATGACAGCGGGAGTGCCTCTGGTAGTCAGCCTGTTGATGGCAACACCCAACAGGCTGGCTGGCCTCAGCCTGGGCCTCTCCTGCTGCTGGAAGGCTGTGTTGGCCCCAGGCCTTGCCCCATTCCGATGTCCCTAATTAGGACCCTCTTTCGGGGGTCCCTCAGCGCTCTGGCTGCCCAGGACCGAGTCAGCTCAGCCACCAGTGCCAGGCCCAGATGCCCAGAGATGCTCCTTGATTTGAGTTGTTTCCTCCTCTCAGTGGTGGGTTCAGCCGGTCCCCTATAGCCCTGAAGGGGGGGATCACACAAACCCCAGGGACTTCCATTCTCCTATGGGAGCGGCTGCCCAGGCGGCCACTCGCTGCCCTCTGCTGCCCCCAACTGGCGGGAGACGGCCCTGCGCAGACACCTCCAGCTCCCTCCATCTGTACTTGCCACCTGGGAACTTTGTCTCCGGTCTCTTCGGGATCTCTTTGCCCACTTCCACCTCCTGGTGCCAAGGCTGAGCCCTAGAAGCTCTGGGGCAGCAGATGATGGGTACAGAAGGGAGGGGTTTGTCTGATTACCTGGGACTCTGGGGGAAGGTGTCTGCCAGGAGTGAGCCCCACCCATCAGAATAGGGAACAGAGGATGAACATTGACTGAATGCCAGGCATTGGGCCCTCATAGCCCCTCTGTGAGTGAGGGGCTCCTGTGCCCATTTACAGATGGGGAAAGAGGGGCTCAGAGACCTGCGATGATACCATCACTTACCGGGGCAGGCAGCCTGCCTCCACTCCCAGGCCTGACTTCAGGTTCAGGAGGCTCCAAGTAGCCCCTCACCCCATACCTCTGTTCCAAAGAGCGTCCTGGCCCACCCTGGCTGCCCTGGCCTGCTCTTGTGCCTGGGCGGTCCTGTGATAACATTCCCACCTCCTGAATGGCCACCTCAGGAAGGGAGCCGCTTCCCGCAGAAAGTGGACACGGACCAAAATGATAGTAATTTTCCTTTTGGGTCTGAACAGTTCAATGACAGTTAGGCTCTCTCCACGGCCCTCTCCTCTGCAGAGCACTTTCCAGACACCGGGCTGGGAGACTCCAGCTCCCAAGGCTCAACTGAGGAAGGTATTGTGAGGGGCCCCATCTGTGGGACCCCAATCCGGGGCCCAGCGCTATTGCCCCATCACACTGCACCGTGGCCACATGGCTGCCATCCCCACACTGGTTTGGGGGCCACAGATGTGTCCTGTGTAAATGTGCGTTGAGAGGGGCCCAAAGCAGCCTGGGGTGGCGGGGGGAGCCCTGACAAGAATTCCAGGCAAGCCTCCCCTCTCGGCCGTAGTTCCGCGACCTGTGCAGTGACAGCGGTGGCTCGTCTGATCTGTAAACCCGACCAGCCTTTCTGTCCACCACCCCGATGTCTCACTAGAGTCGCCCCCGCTGAGAAGGGCACAAATTGGAGGCAGAGAGGCAGACCAGGAGGTGGCAGTGTGCGATGGCAGGAGCCATCAGAGGCCTCCGGGGACCTCCGGACCCACAGATGCCCATTCCCTTAAGCCTCTCTTCCCGGGAAACCTAATGGAGGTGGGGAGAAGGACTCAACTGCTGGGAAGAGAGGGATGGAGGCAGCAGGTGTGAGCAGCACTGAAGGGGGGCGCGGACACAGAGACACCTGGGCTCAACTCCTGGCCCTGGCCCAGACAGGCTGTGTGACTTTGGGCAAGGACCCTCCCCTCTCTGAGCTCCAGGCCTTCCTCTGTACAGGGAAGGGTTCATGATCCTTTCCAACAGCTTCCACGGCGGTGCGGAAGGGTCCCTCACAGGCCTGTGTGTTCATGTTCATGGGCCTGGTACCCTGTGTGTGATGGGAAAAGACAGCTGAAACCTGAGGAGGCGCAGGGAGGCTGCAGGAGGGGGGAGGGGGGTGCCGAGCTGAAAGTCCACACCCCAGAGATCTGCTGGATCCACGCTCACCCGGCATCGCCTGTGGCCCCAGAGCCTTTACCCACTCACTATCCTCTCCAGGGCCCCCTCCTTCGTGTCTCCAACGCACCCAACACTCTAATCACACAGGGCCGTTGGCTGGTTCCGATTCACTTCATGTCCCCCAATCGGAATACTCTTCTCCCTTTGTTCCTGACAAACTCCTACACATCCCTCAAAACTCAGCCCCAAAGATGCCTCCTCCAGGAATTCTTCCCTTCCGTTACTAGCCGACGGTACCCCCCTCTTGTTCTGGGTTCCCACGGCACCCCAGCCACACCTCTATCACAACACCCAGGGTGTGCACAAATGAGCATCCAGCAGAAGCAGATGCCTGAAAGGAACTAGGACCCCCTTCCAGAAGCATCTGCAATCAACCCGCGACTGAGTTTATCTGCAGCTTCCGCCACCCCCCTGGGCCTTCCCCTCCCTGACACTTCTCCTTCTCCATCTTGCAAAAAATAGCCCTGAGACCTAATTTCAGCTAAACCTTCAAACACGATTCTCCACTTTCAACTTCCCGAGGAGGAATCAATTGGCTGTCAAGTTTCCCAGAGTCTCTGCCACCTCCCACACCCCAGCCCTGCCAGCTCTCCTCAAGGTCGGTGGGAGGGGGTCGGGGCAGAGGAGGCAGGAAGGAAGGACCCAGCCGACACCAGGGGAGGAGGGGTCTGGGGAAGGTGGCGGGCTGAAGGGACCCGCGGGGAGACAGCTAACTGTCACCATCGCCTTCCCGCCGAATCAAACCATGAATTCCTCACATGGAGTGGCCGGTGAGAAGGGGGGACATGTTATGGCACTGAGGATGCCTGAGCTTTGGGAAGGGAGATGGGACCATGGGGAGCCCCAGACCCAGTCTGACAGTGTGCAGATATGGGGCCCCAGCTGGCTGCCTGCCTTCTCTTTCTCTGACCCTCTCTTCCTTCCAGTATTCCCTACGGATGCAGAGAAAACAGATCTGGGTTTGAATCTTGGCCTCAACATCTCTGCGGAGCCTGAGAGCTGAGGGCCAGAGACGGGCAGAAGGTGGTCCATTTGGTCACCTGCTTCCGGCTCCCTTCACCAGGGTCCTCCACAGCTCTCAGGGCACACCCCAGCCCGCTAGCACCGTGTGGTCCTGGCGGCCCACTCCCCACCCCCAACCCCACCTGTAGATAGAAGGAAGTCATACCAGATGGGCAAAGGTTCCGTATCTTGCCCAGGTCACAAAGCTGATATGCGGCTCAGCCCTGAGTCTGCTGACTTTTCAGCTCATTCTTTTCATTACTACATCAAATTATTTAAGCACCCACTATATGCCCAAACCACATGTTGCCTTACAAAGTCCATATGCCTCATTTTAGAGAAGGGTAAACTGAGGACCAGGGTCACATGATCTCCAAGAAACAGAGGCGGGAATTGCACCGAGCCCCTGATGCCCTGTGGGGTGGCTGCAGTCCCAGGGCAAACCATGAAAGGTTAGGGCCACGTATGGGTACAAAGAGCCCGAACACAGAAGTGCTCCCAGCTGAGTGGTGACCTTGGACAAGGCCAGCCCCTCCCAGGCTTTAGTCTTCACTGGGGAGGCAAATAGAATGAATCGGATAGAACACAGCACGTTGATTCTCCATTAAATTACATGGTTGCAAAAGGGCACTTCTGTGAGAGGGGGTGACATCCTGTCACCCGAGTTTCGAATGGCAGTGAAGACACCAGTTATTCAGGTACCTCCTGTTCGGTGTCCCATGTCTCCCTCAGGCCAAACCATGTCCCCCAGGTCCCCTCGGGGAGCTATGCACTGCAGCAGTCAGCCAGGCGCAGGAGGACGTGGCCTGTGGCAGCACATGTGAGCAAGTGTAAGCGGGGGCAGGAGAGGAGGGGGTGCATCTGGTCCTTCACAGGGTCCGTCCCCAGCACCCACGCCAGGCTCACTTTCCACCTTCCCCCAGATGCCCTGTCCTCTGCCTCCACCTCAACCTTCCCCAGATCTGTACTGTTCTGAAGCCAAAAAGGGAAACACGATTCCAAGGATAATGGTGGATTTTCTGTACCGAGTGTCTACCCCGGCCCAAATGTGGGCCACGATGTGCCAGGACTCACGAAGGTCCACCACCGTCCTTCAAGGAAGGGTGGACATTCCACACGTTACCGATAAGGACACGAGGTTCAGAGAGGCTGAGTGACTAATGCGGTCACACAGATTACAGAAGAGTCAGGATTTGAACCCAGAACCCTATCTCTGAGCTCTGTAGCACCTCGGAGCTCCAAGCACAGCCCAGTAGAGAAACTCACACCCTTTCCTTAACTCCTCCACACGGAGAAGGACCAAGGTGCCCAGGGAAGGACACAAAACATGACTGTCCAACAGTCCTGGCACCCATGCCTAGTTCCATCACTCTGGAGCCGTGTGACACCGGGCAAACTATGTCACCTCTCTTAGCCTCAGTTCCCTTATCTGTGAAATGGAGACACTACTGGTCCCTCCCCTCAGGGTTGCTGTGAGAAGCGGGTAAAATGACAAGTGAACACACTTTCCACCCTGAGGACCCAGCTCGTGCAGGCAGGATGTGAGTCCCGGCACCTGGGGGTTCAGAGGCCTGGGGCTGGCTCTAACTCCTACATGGGTAACGGAGAGAAGATGTCACTACAAGAATGTCAAACCTACCTGCCAATTAAAGAGCTGCGGTGACAGCAACTTTAAGGTGTGAGGATACAGCTATCGGAGCAGCAAAAAAATGGGTGGGGGGACGGGCAAGGGGAAACACAGAGAGGTTCCGGGCGGGCACGGGGGCCGCGGCTGCCCTCCTCACAGCCGGGAGCGCGCACTCGTGCTCTGCCGTCAGAGAGGCTGCGTCTCAATCTTGGCTCCACCATTTAGTGGCGGTTGGAGCTTGGCTGAGTGACTTCCCCTCTCTGACCCTCAGTTTTCTCATCAGTGAAATGGGGTGATCAAAGTTTCAGCTTCAGGGCTGTCTTGAGGATTAAAAAAGATCACATATGTAAGACCGGAAGCACAGTGCATATGGCTACATTATTATTAGTCTTTGTTCCCTGAGGCCCCTGAAGGCTCAGCCCCAGCGGCTGAGGCCCCAAGGGCCCAGGGAAGGCAGGACTTGGCCTCAGCTCCAGTTGACGGATTGGAGTCATGGTCACACAGGTGTCAGCGTCCTTGCCCTCGATGCAGGTTGGAGATCATCTTCACCCAAGGGAGTGGCCCTGAATCCTTGCTCAGAACAGGCTCCCTTTCCTCCTTGCTGCTCTAGGCTAATTCAGAGCCTGGGGCTCACAACCACCTCTTCAGGGAGCTCTTTAAGAGCAGATACCCTGGCCCGCCGCTGGCACACTGCACGGAGATCTTGAAGGGGCCGAAGAATCTGTTTTGCAAGCATTCTTATGACACAGACAGACAGGACTGTCAGTTGCCCTGAGGAAAGCCCCACCCCCTTAGCTTCGCTTTTGAAGCTCCGTCTGACCCTGACTCAGCCTAGCTTCCCAGCCACCTCCCCCATCCTCCACACCCCTCAACTCCAGTCCCACCATGCATTTCGCCGTTCCACAAACACACCAGTTTCTAGTATGCCTCTGTGCCTTTGAAGCTGCAGTTCCCCCTACCTGGAGCTCCCTCTCTCACTGTCCCTGCCTACCCTTCCAGACCCAACTCATCAAGTCAGCCCCCAGGGCAATACCCTTTCCAATGCACAGGGACTAGCTAGATAATCCTAGCTCCCTGGAGCCCCCAAATCACACCGCATGGGGACAGCTGGGGCTGTGCCCTCTCTGTTCCCTCCACCCAAACCCCTCTTTTCCCTGCTTCCCCTAGGGCTGGCTCCTCCTCCCTCAGGCCTCAGCACAGATTTCACCTCTCGACCACACCACCTCAAGGAAGCCTTCCTGATTTCCTCTATCACAGCAGCCTGCCTTTCTTCACAGCACGTAGCTCGAACATGAGAATATCTACCTGGTGCTCTCTTGGCCACCTCCTCCCACTCAACCCCAGTCCCAATAATGGTGCCTGGCACACAGCGGGCACCCCATGAAAACTGCTGAATGAAGGAAGGCATGAAGTCACGATCAAGCATCCATCCAGCTCTGCTGTAGACCATGAGCTCCCAGGGGAAGAGATGGTGTTTGCTGCTTCTCCCTGTCTATACCTCTGTGGCGAACAGAGCACCGGACAGAGGGGTGCACGATGATATACGGTATTATGTGTGCTTGTCAAGGCACAGCGGAAGACAGTGAGTCAGAGGGTCCCTGCCTTCTGTCTCCGTAAAGCTGTTTGTTTGTAACAAAAAGGTGTAAACTAGCGAGGCCACTGAAATCAATAGCTAAGGTATATATACTGCACTTTGTTGATTCTAAGACCTCATCAATTTCAAGCTGCAGCGTTATTTTATGTGTCTTTCAGAAAGAAAAAAACACAGCAATTAAATTATGACAGGCTGCGGACTGCAACATGAGAGATATTAAAATGTTAAAATAAAAACTATGCATCTTAAGAGTCACGGAAACGTGGCGTGCGTGTGTGCATGCCACGCCAGGGCGTATTCCTCTGGCCTCGCACTAGACTCTCTCTCCCCGGCCAGCTTGCTCTGGACCCCGTGGCTGCATGGCTGTCTGTCCTGTCTGTCCCCTCCCTCAGGGCCGGGGCCCCCATGTGGCCCCCAGGCTGTGAGCCACCAAGAGGGGAGCAGCTGAGCGATCGGATACCTAGAACAAGGGAGGTTGGATGCTCTCCCGCTCCGTGAGGCTCCAGGAAGGGCGCCCGCGGGGTCACAGAGCGGCACCCCAGGCCAGGTGGCGATGGTGACACAGAGATAGTTACCGTGACCCGGAACGGCGTGGTGGCCGAGGGCTCCATGCTGGGGCTCTTCTCTGAGAGGCTGCCGGGCAGGCTGCGCCGGGAGCCCGGCCTTTCCTGGGGCGACTCTGTCAACAGAGGGAGAGAGAGGGTGAGGACAGGCAATCGGGGCCACTCGGTCGAGCCCTCCCATCATTTCCATCTTGGCCAGGACAACAGGTAACTGGCCGCCCTAAAATAGTGCAGCCACTGTGGAAAACAGTTTGGTGGTTCCCCCGGAAAGTTAAGGACAGAGTTACCCCATGATCTAGCAATTCTACCCCTGGACATACACCCCAAAGAACTGAAAACAGGGACACAGACACATATTGACTCATATGCAAATGCGCATAGCAGTGCTTTCAAAATGGCCAAGAGGTAGGGACAGCCCGGGTGTCCATCCACAGATGAATGGACAGCCGTTCACACAAACTGTGTGACACGTCCAGAGAACCGAATGCTGCTCTGTCATAAAAACCAACAGCAGCTCTCGTATGCCCTGCAGTGTGGGCGGACCTTGGAAACAAAGCCAGACACAAATGCTGTATGCGTCCACTTAAAAGAAACACCTAGAATCGGCAGATTCACAGAGATGGAAAGTAGGTTGGAGGTGACCTAGGGACTGAGGAGGCATTGCTCCATGATGAGTTTGTTTGGAGGGAGAGATGGAAAAGGGCGAGGAACGGGTAGCAGTGATGGTCACGCAACCACAAATGTATTTACTGCCATTAAACTGGACACTTAAAATGATGAAAGTGCAAATTTCATTATATACATATATTCCAATGCT
This sequence comes from Suricata suricatta, assembly GCF_006229205.1. Lineage (NCBI taxonomy): Eukaryota > Metazoa > Chordata > Mammalia > Carnivora > Herpestidae > Suricata > Suricata suricatta. The sequence goes on from NC_043712.1 coordinate 12,699,910, forward strand.
TTTCTTTTAAAAAAGAAGTCTCCCCAAATCTTCAGTTCATCTATCTGGTGACATAATGAGCTTCCCGCCACTGGAGGTATACAAGTAGCCCCTTCAAACATGAGGATCTGTGATCTCTGGCTTCCAGTTCGGACCTTCTTTTCCAGCGGCCCTAAACTAGATGGGAGTGCAAGGGCTGGCAGGTTCCACCCAGGGTCAAGGGTAGCAGGCAGCTGGGTGCTTCAGCATCGCCTTGGTGGGGGGTTGGGGGAGGCCCAGGGTAGCCACGGCTTCCCACAGGTCAAGAGAAGCTGGAAATCTGAGCCCTTTAAAATATGAACTGTTTTGATTTCTAACCGGCGACAGCTCACTTACCACAGAGCTGTGGCCTGAGCTCTGCTGGGGCAAAGCTTCTCAGGTCAGCACCGCCCGCTGGGCACCGGCTGCCTCCCTGCCTGGGCACTGGCTGCCTCCCTGCCGGTGCTCCAGCCGTGGTCCGCCACAGAGCACTCAGGCGGTCCCACCCCCGGCCCATCCCGCGGCCCCAGCGGAGACCCCTGGTAATCCCTCTGCCCCCCTCCCCCCCGCTCTCAGCCCCTTCTGGCTCCTATAGCAACAGCCAGGCCAGGCCTCCTACCCACGCTCTCACTTGGCACACAGTGCGTGCCTCTCTCTCTCTCCCTCTCCCTCTCTCTCTCTCTCTCTCTCTCTCTCTCTCTCTCTCTCTCTCTCTCTGCTTGGCTATGGAACTCCTAACGGCCATGCCCAAGCCGGCGGCACCTCCACACCCCCAGCACCCTGTGTGGAGCCCGGCACGTGGGGGCTGCTCGGGAAAGTCCTGTTGGCTCGCAAGGAAGAAAAAGGACGGTGCAGAGCCTTCCCTGGGGAATGCACACACACAGGGACGCATGCTCAGCAAATGCACACGCACGCCCACATCTATGCAGACGCTCCAGTGTGGACCCGTGCAGACTCGTCCCCAGGGACACACGCATTCGAGGACGGGTAGACATGTGCACCTCTGCAGGATGGATGATGGGGACCGAGCTGTCCCAAAAGGCAGAATGGCAACGCCTACAATTTCTGGCCCGTTCTCTCCACGTAGCCAGATTGGACAGGGGTCTCCAGAAGTGTGGAAGGACAGAATGGAGCCCATCACCCCCGCCCCCCAGGATAGGCTCCAGTAATGAGCGCTGGCCAACAGCCAGCAGGCAATGCCCCCCTGGGCCTGGGGGAAGGGGGCCACCTAAGGGAGGGGTTCAGGTGAGCTACCAGTCAGACCTACGGCAGGGGGTGATACCAGGCCTGGATGCGCACTAGCCAGCCCTGGGCCACCTCTTCCGGAAAAGATTCCACTACTCAGCATCTCCCCAGCCCACTGGCTGCCATCTCTTAGGGCCTCGCTGCCTCCCTTGTGGAGCTACCTTTGAGAACCTTCTTCCCTCCTCCTCCACGGTCCCTGCTAGTCACACTCCAGGACACACCCAGTTGTTTGGAGGTTTCTCTAGGAAATCTCTTCTTGTGCTCTTCAGTCTACCTTCACCTCTACGCCCCACCCCCCAACACCTCCACCTGGGTGTCCACCATAACCACTGTGTCCTACCCATGTATGAGGCACCATGCTCAGCATCCAGAAGCCCCTCAGGAACGTCCTCTCCCTCCCCCCAACACACATCTCCACCGCCCTTTCTGGCCAGGAGGGTCATCATGGCTCTGGGCAAGACATACATGAGTCACCTGGGAAAGCGACAGGAGAGGCAGCTTTGCTGGGACGAAGCCTGATACTCTCTACAACATGCGCAGAACACTGGGTCTTGCCTTCTGGGTCTGAACCAGGGGGCCCTTGGAGTTGCTTGATCCAACCACCCATTGTGCAGATGAGGAAGCTGACAGCAGAGGAAAGGAACTTGCCCATTAGCTTCTAAATCAGCAGGACTAGAGCAAAGACTCTTTCAGGGGCTCCCAGAATAGCCTTAGACTTCAGTTCAGAAGCCCCACCCACAGGAGAAGGTAGAAATGCAGGAGGAGGCTGCAGGATGGGGTAGAGTCCCCTCCCCCTCCTGCACAGAGCAGCCAGGTCCTTCTCCCGGACTTCTCAGCCTCCCCTGCATGCCCAGCGCAGGGCCCTGCCCTCCAGGGGAAAGCGACAAGGGACCTTCCTACCTTTGCAGGCAGCTTCCACCGACCCCACTTCCCCATCCTCCACTTTCTCCACCCTGCCTTCTGCTCCAGGGGGCTGACTGGTGTAGAGCTGAGCTGTCCCCCAGCTGTAGCCCCCCCCCCCACTTCCATGAGGTTAGGCCAGCCGTATGGGCGCCCTGGCACCCTGGCAGGAGATGGGGGGAGGGGAAGAGTCCCCCAGTGGCTGCCTCCCTCCACTGACGGTTCCAGCTCCTAACAAGGTGACCCTGTCCCCCATGCACTCCCACGTCTCCCCTCCCTCAACCTCGGTAGATCATCCCTCCAGGTTATCACTAGCTCTGGGGCCCCGCACCCCTCAACCCGGTTCCCCACACCCGCCCACGCCTCCAGCCTCCAATCATCCCAGCGCTGCTAAGTGCCATCCGCTTCCTGCTGGGCCCTGACTGGTCCACCAGGTAGGATCCCTGCTCCTTTACAGAGGAGTGGGAGAACCAGACTAGGAAGGAAGCTGTGTCGGGGGGGGGGGGGGGGGGGGGGGGGGGGGGGGGGGGGGGGGCTTCAGGGCCAGGCTCTCTCCCCCTCTGACACCGCAAAGGGCTTTCCCAAGCCTGCCAGAAGCTTGAAACGCTAACAGTAAGTTCGTGGATCGCAGAGTTCTGAACCAGCATATCTTTACCTTCTATTGCTTATCGCGTACCCTAAGGGGTCCTTTTAGACACTTTTTTTAGTTCCCCCCCATAAAACTTTCATGCCACCTATACAGTAGCTATCTTTATGTACTGTACATATATTGGGCTTTTATACGGTGAAAAGGGAGAGATATTTTTTTTCCCCTTCCCTTCTGAGAACCAACAACTGTTTCACCTACTTGGGGCAGGATGGCCCCCCGCTGAGAAGGCATGTTCTGGACCCATTCAAACAGAATCCCCACAGGACATCTTGGACAGCTAAGGTGAGCTCCGCCTTCCAGATGGGGAAACTGAGGTTCTGTGAGGCAAAAAACCACTTCCTCTAAATTTCCCGCAGGGAGGAAGTAAGAGTAGGTGTTGAAGCCCCTTAAACTGTCCCCCTGACCACCCACACGGAGGACCTCAGAGAAGGCTGAGGGTGCCTGGAGCGTGGGGATGGGGAAGCAGGCAAGGCTGGCGCTAGGAGACAGGATGCGGCCTGGCCTCTGCTGTGTGACTCCAGGCAAACCCCTTTCCGTCTCTGAGCCCACGATTTCTCAATCCAGTGAGTGTGGAGGGGGTCTTGGCAGGGACTCTCTCTGTTCTCCACCACCAAAACCAGAGCGAAGACAAAACACCAAATCTTTCTTTATGGAGAGTTGACCGCCGTCCCCCATCCCAATTCTGCCTGTAAGGGATCAGAGTCCTTGACAAACACAGATGCCCGGGGCCTTTGATTAAGTGGTGCTTGTTTTCTAGTTTGGGGAAGCGGACACTGGGAATAAAATCGGTTTCATTCATTCATCCTCAGAGGTCTGAGCAATACAGCTGGTGCTGAGCAGAACCCGGAGACCTGAGGGGACCTAACACAGTGTGGCGTGAAGGCGACATCCCTAGATCTTTGGCGCACTGGTCCAGGAGTCTCCTCTCAGCTCAGACTCCCTCTGTGACCTCCACATGACCTCACAGCTCCCAACCTGCAAAACTAGGCCACCAGCTGAGCTGATCCCAGATGCCCTTACCACAAGGAGGTCAAAAAAAGTCTCCATTTTCCCAGAAGCGCCAGGCTGTCTTCCCGTTCTTGGAAGCCCCGGCCAGAGACATGCATTTTAACCTTCATGTGTTTGCAAAAAAAAAAATAATAATAATGAAATAAAATAAAATCGGTTTCATTCAAATGCTACTGGCTTGGTTGCCATGGATACCACCTAATCATGAAGGATGACTGTTACTTGTTCCCATGGAAACACGGAGGCCTGAGGAACATCCTGTAATTTCAGACAAGACACCAAATTTCAGTTGTCGGGTTGTACTGCCCAGATCTTAATGTCTAAAAACAGGTAGAGGCATTGCCCTCTAACACTCACATCAGGAGAAAAGTAGTTGGCGTGAGTACAGAAAAAGGAGACGAGAGAGAGGTGTGTGGGTGTGTATGTGCTGGACCTAAACAGTGACAAGGAAAATGCAAATCAAAACTACCAGTTACCATTCCCCACCTTTCAGATGGGCAAAAATAAAAAAAAAGAACAGTGACCCCCGTGTTGACAGGGATGGGGAGGGCTCTGGGGAGTGGAAAGGGTTTGGAAGACCACTGGACTAGAGAAAACAGAAACTGATACGCACACGCCCTAGGACCAGAATTCCCCCACACCCCCCACACGTCCAGTCTAGATTGATGCCTCATCCTTGCACGTGGACATCTGCACGAAGATGCCTCCTGCAGCCCTGCTTGCAGTAGCAAAATATTGGGAGCAACCTAAATGTCCACCAAGAGGGCAATAGATGACCCCAGGGCAATCATTTGGCGGAACACTATACAGCAAGGAAGAGGGTACGACTCCAGGGGCTCTGTCCACGTGACGCACAATGGCACTACGAAGGATCCAGTGGTGTAAGATCAACAGGAAGCACACCCAGAAATATGACGTTGAGTGAAAAAAAGTATGCTGTCGAAGGGAACAATGGAATCCACTTACATGCCTTTTTTTTAATAAGAATGTTCATAACATTTGTAATAGCCAGAAACCAAAACAACAAAACACCCCTCTGTAGGCAGATGGTTAAACGGTGGTCCATCCACAAGGTACGAGGCTGAATGATGCCCCGCCCCCTTGCCCCCCACCCCCCACAAGAAGTCCACTCTTCTTCCTAATTCCCAGAACCTGAGAGTATGTTACTTTACATGGGGACTTTGCAGACGTGATCAAGGTTACGGAGACGGGAGTTTATCATGAATTATCCAGGGGGAAACAGTCGTAAATGCGGAAGAGGAAGGCAGGAAGATGAGTCAGAGACATGCAATGATGACAGAGGCAGGAGACATTCTGAGCTCGAGAGGAACGATGGAAGAAGGGATCACAAGCCAAGAAATATCTAGAACCTGGGAGCACTCCTCTGTTGACAGCCAGCAAGAAAACGGGACCCCAGTCCTATGACCACATGGAACTGGATTCAGCCAACGAAATGGATTTTTTGAAAGGAACCCAACCTGCTAACATCTCGATTTTAGTTCTGCAGGACCATGGTAGACTTCCAACCTACAGACTGTAAGATGGTAGATCTGTGTTTGTTTAAGCTGCTAATTTTTTTAAGGTTTTTTGTTTGTTTGTTTTTTAGTAATCTCTGTACCCAACATGGGGCTCAAACTCACATCCAGAGATCAAGAATCGTGAGCTCTTCTGACTGAGCCAGCCAGGCACCCCTAAGTGCTAAACGTTAATCTGTTGTGGCAGCAATAAGAAAGAAACACACATACCATGAAATATTACACAACAATGAGAAAAGAACGCACTAATAGATTTCCACAACTTGGGTGGGTCTCAAGGGCATTATGCTTAGGGGGGAAAGCCAATATCAAAAGGCCACGTAGTGTCTGATTGCATTTATATGGCATTCTTAAAGTGGCAAAGTTCTAGAGATGGACAGTTGAATAGTAGTTGCCTGGGGTTAGGAATGGTGGGGGAGGGGGGTGGGCAGGTGGGTGTAGCTATAAAAGGGCAGCACCATGGGGCACCTGGGTGGCTCAGTCGGTTAAGCATCTGGCTTCGGCTCGGGTCATGATCTCACAGTTCGTGGGTTCAAGCCCCGCGTTGGGCTCTGTGCTGACAGCTAGCTCAGAGCCTGGAGCTTGCTTCGCATTCTGTGTCTCCCTCTCTCCCTGTGTCTCCCTGACCCTCACCTTCTCACACTGTCTCTCTTTCTTTCAAAAATAAATAAAAAATTTAAAAAAAATTTTTAAAGGGCAGCACCAGAGATCTTTGTGGTAACAGAATAGTCTGGTGTCTTGATTGCAATGGTGGTCACATGAATGTACACACGTGATCAAAACGGCACAGAATTATACGCACACGGTACCAAGTCCCAGAAGGGGAGGGAAAGAGTGGATGAACACAGCCGCTGGCATCCAGAAGCTGACCTGACATTCACAGCCACGCCGTGTTAGTCTCCTTCCGGACATAAACAATCGAATAGGGTCCCAGCCTGAGACAAGGTTACCATGATAAAGTGAGACAAAACAAGGCCACTTCATAATTTTGTCTAAGCAACTGACAAAAGCCAGGTCACCGCACCGCCCGCAAAACAGCAAACACCCTCCTGTGTTGGCTAAAATGACTGCTGCTTCTTGACAATGACAGCTTTATTATCATCATGCTTGCCTCCCCCCCACCCCCGACCAGAAAGATAAATTTTGAGATAACCTATCAGAGAAGTGGCCGCTTTCTGGTAGCAGCCACGCTAGAGCGAACCCCGCTTCCCGAGACTTCCCCAAAAGCACCCAATCAAAGCCCAAATCCTAGGGCAGGTTGTTTTTCCCTACCATATTCGGACTGAGGTGCCCTGTGGTTCCCAGTGGTATATGTTGTCCCTTGATGCCACAATAAAAAATAAATCCAACTTGTCTCGCTAGAGGTGTGCTCCCAGGGGATTTCTGACTGGAGGGCATTGATGCTGAAAGGTAGTGTATGACAGTCACGTGAGATGTAACCATCAGGGGAAACCAGGTGAAGGGTACAAGGAAACTGTTCTGCACTCTTTTTGCCACTGCCTAAATAGCTGTGATCATTTCAAAATGGAAAGTTAATAAATAGCCTATTTAAAATATATGGAGTCAAGGCTGTGTGTAATTAATTGAGATTTTCCATCCCAAGAAACTAATTGCAGAAATATATTGGTATCCGGTGTTACCTAGAGAGAGTAGCCAGCGATGTAGAGGCAAGAGGCACAGAAATATAAAAATCACTGCCAAGACTTACCCTCGACAATGGAGGCGCAAGTACATTTGCTATGTGATTAAACTAATACGATGTTTTACCTTCTCTTTGTATGTCTGTGTATACACTCATAAAGAAAAAAACCCCATCAACAGTACTCAAAACATTATATCGAGGTTCTCTTTGAATGGGATGGGCTGTGGGTAGGAACAGATGACTGTACCATTTGCTTAATGAAGAATAATTCAGACTTCCAAACACTAACAGTAAAATTAAAATATACATGGGCGGTATAATGATTCAGTACGAATTGTGCCTCATGAACACATTAGAAAAAACAAAATCAGAAAACGAAACAAATAACTCAGTAATGGCAGCCGAAATGACCAGTTCCAGAAAGTGGATCAAAAGAGTTCAAAAAGCAGACTTAGGAACAGACCGGTGGGTGAGGGCACATAGCTCCCCATCCCTGAGAGCCAGAAGACGGGTCCCCACCCGCCTCCCCTCTCTCCGATTCGGGAGTGGCCAGGTAAACAGCAGGAAGAGCCAAAGGTAACATCACCATGGCAACAGGCCATGGAATCTTCACATTGTTAGAACTTTCCAGACACAGCAGTCCAACTATGATGCCTCTGTGTCTATCTTTGTGTGTGTTAATGAAGAACATCCATCCCTTATTAGTATCTGCTTCTAATAGCTAAATAAAGAGTGCTTCCCACTGCACACTTTTTCCAGTTCAGCCTTTGGTCATCTGCCGTTGGGAAAAGGACAGGTGTTCCCCAGAGGTTACTAAACCTTACCCACCTGCGGTAGGCAGAATAATGGGCCCCTAAGAACCCATATCTTGATCCCTAGAACTTGTGAATATGTCACACATGTGGTAAAAGGGACTCTGCAGATGTGATTAAGTCAAGGATCCTGAGATGGGGAGTCTACCTTGGATTACCTCCTGAGCCCAATGTTTTTTGGGTTTTTTAAAGTTTTTTACTTATTTTTGAGGGACAGAGAGAGACAGCTTGAGCAGGGGAGGGTCAGAGAGAGAGGGAGACACAGAATGCGAAGCAGGCTCCAGGCTCTGCGCTGTCAGCACAGAGCCCAACGCAGGGCTCAAACCCACACACCATGAGATCGTGACCTGAGCTGAAGCCAGACGCTTAATCAACTGAGCCACCCAGGTGCCCCTCCTGGGCCCAATGTGATCCCAACAAGAGAAAGATAGGAAGGTCAGAGAATGCAGTGCCAGCACTGTGGTACAGGAAGCAGAGGTTGGGGGGGGCGGGGATGGGTCAAAGACTTCCAGGGAGCAGCTTCTAGAAGCTGGACAAGACAAGGAGACTGACTCTGCCCTAGAGCCTCCATGAGCAAGAGTGTCCTGCCACCACCTGGATTCTAGCCGAGGGACACTGGTTTCAGACTTCTGACCTCCAGAACCGTAAGGTCATCAATCTGTGTTGTGTTAGGACACCGAATTTATGGTCATTGTCACAGTAGCAACAGAAAACCAACAGAGGCACTGATAAAAGCACAGCCTGTTCTAATTACATGAAAGTCAAGACAGAGGGATAGCGCTGTCAGATCGCTGGCCGATTTAAGACAGGGGACACTCAAGGTCTCTCATCTCTCATTCTCCAAATGTACAGCTGCTTTAAAAAAAGGAGACGGGTTTCCTTCTAGAAATATCCATCACCGTGTATGATGTAAACCTGTGTCTTTCTCCATGAGGTACTTGTTATCAGATGACTTACATGATAACCAGAGACACCTGGAAACGACAAGAGGGTAGGGTCCCTTTGCTGGTTATTCTACAATACAACTTAGAGACGTTTTCACATCTGTTGCGTGGAGAACATTTCATCTTCCCGTACTCAGCACCCTGTGTATTTATCCTCAGTATAGATACTATTTACATCAATCATACTTCTCTAGGGCATACACGTTCTAATGTTGGCACCCCAGAGGAATCGTGATCATCTAAACCTAAAATATTCAGATGTATTATTAAATTCATCCTATCTTTCAATTCATTCAGTAAATATAAGCGATTTATTTTTGCCCCAGAAGTTGACCTCAGGACTTAATGTTTTACACTTTTGTTTAAAACCTGCATTATTAAATTAGAACACGGCTCCAGATATAACAGCTTTTATTTTTTCTGACAAATTAAAACAGGCATAAAGCTTTAAGGGGGTATATATTGATTTTTACATATAACTTTAAAACTCTCTTTACCTTTCAGTACATGACAACTTGGAATTCAAATTTTAAATTATCTCCAAGTTTCTAATTTAATGGTTTAATGGTAACGCAAACTGACTTTCAGTTCTTTGTATAATTCTTGGTCTGAGCAACAGCCGACCTTCTGGATTGTATATCAGATCCTGTAAGGGACATGATGCTGTAATTTGGAAAAACAACAGCGCGATCATTTTATGTTCTAGAACAGGCCATCTGTGACTGCCCTAGGAACTTGGGGGGAAAGGGGACCAGTGTAAACATGAGGCTCATGCTACCTGCTACACACAGAGTCCTTTGTCTCTGACCCATGGGTCTCGTGTCTTTTGCCAGCACCCATGAAACTACCAAGCTAAACAGCAAGTGTACGAGTAGGCTAACATCTCCGTCCTTCATGGTCATTAACAAAAACCATCAAACATACTTAGGAATGGGGTGCCTGGGTGGCTCAGTCAGTTGAGCGTCTGACTTCAGCTCAGGTCATGATCTCACGGTTTGTGAGTTCAAGCCTTGTGTCAGGCTCTCTGCTGACAGCTCAGAGCCTGGAGCCTGCTTCAGATTCTGTGTGTCCCTCTCTCTCTGCCCCTCCCTTGCTCATGCTCTATCTGTCAAAAATAAATAAATGTTTAAAAAAATTTTTTAAATACTTAGGAACAAATTTAATAAAAGAAGTACAAGACTAATAACTAAAAATATATTACTGGGAGACTTTTTTTAAAAAGACCTAAATAAATGGAGAGACACACCATGTTTGAGGATTGGGAAGACTCAGTGCTGTTAAGGTGACATTTCTCCCAAACTGATCTATAGATTCAATGAGATCCCAACTAAAATCCTAGCAGGCTTTTCTGAAGACACCAACAAACTCAATTTTAAAGTTAGATGGCAAAGAAAGGACCTAGAATAGCCAAACAACTAGAATAAGAAGAAACAGGTTGGGAGACTTACATGACTTGGTTTCAAGACACACTTTATAGTCTTGAAATATAGCTAAAGTAATCAGGACCACGTGGTATTAGCAGAAGGACATAGATCAATGGAACAGAAGAGCATGCAGAAATAGTACAACACATATATGGCCAATTGATTTTTGGGAAAAAGGTGCAACAGTAAACTGATGGCATGAAAGAGTTTTTCTCAACAGATAGCACTAGAACAATTGGATATCTATAGTAATAAAAAATGGACCACTAGGAAATGCAGATCTGGGGATGGTGACTATGTCATATATGTATATTTTTATCCTAAAACTGATTCTCAGAGTAGGAAACAGCAACTCCAGCTTTGCCAGGAAGAAACAGGTTCAAAACCCTGACCACACGGCCAGGAATGCAGAAGGCGGGATTCAGGCCCCATAATCTCTGAACCCAAGGGTTTTGCCACGTGATGGGAAGTGAGCCTCTATGCACAGATGAGTGACAGGACAACGGGTCCCACCAGGAAGCTGAGTTTCCTCCCTGCCCTTGGCTTCTCTCTACATTTCCAGATCCCATCACAGCCCTAGCAACAAGCAGAAAAAGAAGAGGAAGGCCTCACTGCGTATCACTTTGTCTCCATGATGGCGGTGTGGGGACGGGAAGGGGTCTGGAGACACAGAACTGTAACAGTCTGTGGTCTCTCCAATGGAACTGGGATCAGAGTTCAAGTTGTCTTCAAGTTCAGGATGTGGTTCAAAGTCAGGCGACGTTGCCCACTGTTGCTGGGGGTGGGTCTGCTGGGAGAGGGGCATGTCCAGGGTACCCATCCCCGCCCAGAGCATTTGGTGGGGGGCACAGCAACTCCCCAGAGGGGACGTGGAGGGGTCAGGCCGGCACTCAGGAGGTGGCAGGAAGTCAAGGAGATGCCATTCCCCTCAGTTACATCCCGGGACCTCATGAAAGGGCCTCTCCAAGAGCACAGCAGGGGGATCCACCCCCTGGTCCCCTGGCCGCCCTCATGGACAGTCCAGGATAAGTCCTGCAAACTTCTCTGCATCTTGTAGACACTGTCACCAGCTCTTCTTGAGGACCCTCTTCTCAAGCCTCTTAAGGATCGCCTTTGACAGCGATGCTTCCTGTTCCTCATCCTAACAGGCACCTCACGTTCAAGGACTTCCCAGCCTTCCAGAAAACTGCAGAGTTCCTGGTCACTCTGAGGACTCATGAGCTGCCTAACGGCTTCTCTTGTCCCCGAATCTCTTTCCTCCTTTGCTTTCTGAGGATTTCTAGGAACTTTGGCGTGTGGTGCCGCGTCCTATGTCAGCTCGGTGCTCTGCAGCCTCAGGGCCTCGGGGCCTATCCCAGGGCGGGCAGAGCTCCTGGCCTTCCGCACCCGCCGGGAAAGCAAGCAGGTCCCAGGTGGAGACACGTGTTTGCAGCTTCTCCACATCCGTTCTTGAAAATAATGCCTTATTACACCTTCGGAAGCCTTTGCATACGCAGTAAAAGTATAAAAGTGCAGGTAGGTCAGACACACACTGCCTTTGGGAGGCTGGTCATCCTTGGGGAGAGGATGGGGCACTTTAGCCACACCCCATGGGTCAGGAAACTTTTCCCATAAAGGATCAGAAAGCAATGAACTCTCTCAATGACTCAACTCTGTCAAAGGGACATGAAAACAGCCACAGGGGCGCCTGGGTGGCTCAGTCAGTTAAGCATCCAACTTTGGCTCAGGTCATGATCTCATGACTTGTGGGTTTGAGCCCCGTGTCGGGCTCTGTGCTGACAGCTCAGAGCCTCGAGCCTGCCTAGGATTCTGTGTGTCCCTCGCTCTCTGCCCCTCCCCCGCTCCCATTCTGTCTGTCTTTCCCTCTCAAAAATAAACATTAAAAAAATTTAAAAAAGGAAATAAGCACAGACAATATGTAAATGATAAGCATGGCTGTGTTCTAATAAACTTTACTTATGAACACAGAAATTTGAATTTCTTTTTTTTAATTTTTTAAAAAATTTTAAATATTTTTAAAAGTTTATTTATTTTGAGAGAGAGAGAGACAGAAGGAGCGTGCAAGTGGGGGAGGGGCAGAGGAGGGAGACAGAACATCCCAAGCAGGCTCTGCATGGCCGGTGCAGAGCCCGACATGGGGCTCGAACCCATGAGCCGTGAGATCACGACCTGAGCCGAAATCAAGGGTTGGATGCTTAATTGACCAAGCCACCTAGGCACCCCAGAAATTTGAATTTCATATAAGTCTCACATTATGGGACATTATTCCTCTTTTGATTTTTGTTTCAACCATCAAACAATGTAAAAACTATGCTTCACGCACAGATCACACAGAAGCAGGTGGCGGGCTGGGTTTGGCTTGTGGGCTCTATACCTTGGGGCCCCTGCTGTACCTGAATCATACTATTTCTAGGAAAGAGAGAAGGAAAGAGGAGCAAATATGGCGACGTTAACGTTTGTTACAGCTGAGAAGTGAATGCATGGATGTCTGCAATTTTGTTTTCTATACTTTCAAAGAGTTTAGGATATTTTAAAAATTCAAGAACAGGAAAAACCAAAAAACAACCCTGGAAATAACCCTCACATGCTCCCAGAGCTTATCATTGGGTCCTGGGAATAAAGGGGATTTTATCACTTTCTTCTCATCCAAAATGGATATTTATTGCTTTTGTAATCCTGGGAGTTGCGGTGTGGGAGGAGAAACAGCAACATAAACATTATACTTTCAGAAGAAGAGGAGACAGAGGGGTGTAGCTCCTGGGGTCTCCCCTGGGGACTGTGGGTAACCCATGAGCATCCTCCAAAACGCCCCCAGGCCCCCAGCCCCAGCGCTGTCTGTGTGGGTGGACCGATGGCCACAGCCTAGCTCCTACACAGCTCAGGGCGCCATCCGGGGAGAACTGCTGGGGGAGGGCCTCGGGCCCCAACTTGCTTGCTGGCAAACCTGCGAGTCCAATCAGGTTCCCAGACACCAGTGAATCTGTGCCCGCAAAGTGAGTTCGGGAAACTCAAGCTTTCTCTTGGACCTCGGCTCCCACCGAACTTCTCCAATGGTCCAGTTCGGCACCCCACGCCCCACCCTCTGCCCGGGCATCGAGAGCCCAAGAGGGCTTGTCCGTCGTGCCCACAGCTCTGCCGGCTCCCAACCCACCCCAAGCGCTCCAAACTCACTTAGCTCTTTCCAAAGGCCTCATCATCCCACCACTTTCTTGCTCTCCTGAGTGCCAGGCTCCCATCGATTTGGAATTTCAGGACCCAGTTCAATCTTCATAAATAACAACAAGGCCATAGCATAATATGGGAACAGGCAACCACAGAATCTCTGACTTCCTGTGTTGCCAAATACAACGTTCGAACAACCATCACCGTCTTGGGGCACCTGGGTGGCTCAGTCGGTTGAGTGTCCAACTTTGGCTCAGGTCACCATCTCTCCGTTCGTGAGTTCAAGCCCACACTGGGCTCACTGCTATCAGCACGGAGCCCGCTTCAGATCCTCTGTCCCCCTCTCTCTGCCCCTCCCACCTTGCACTCTCTCAAAAACAAAACATTAAAAAAAATTATCACCATCTTGCCTCTCGTAAAAGGAATGTTCTATCCCCCAAAAGAGTCCCCAGCCCATTATCTCAGAATAAAGAAACATGACTAAAATGAGGTACATGGAAATGGATGTCACGGGAAACTCACTGCACTGGCCTTACTCTTCTTATTTAGCTGTCGGTCGGAGCAGATGTGGCCTGTCTGCCCAGCACTGGTCCTCAGATGGGGATGGCATCCCCTGTACCCCCTCCTCCAATCTTGTCAGCTTGTCTCAACTTGACCTCTGCCTCCCCGAACCCCAAACCCACTGGCCTCCCTCTGGAGGCCTCCTAAAGGAAGCATGAATGACCTCCATGCTAGTCCTCCCCCGTCTCCCCTAAACGGGTCTGGTCCTTCTCTCCTTCTCCCAGCTCACATCCACGGCTTCCTGATTCTGGACAGCCAACACGGCCACTTATGCTCAATGATCCACACTCCCTTCTCCGCGCCCCCCCCCCCCCCCCCCCCCCCCCCCCCCCC
>NC_043712.1:12714221-12721772 GCF_006229205.1 Suricata suricatta
TGGCATTACCATTACCATTATTTTCAAAAGCTTTCCTTTGATTCCCTGCGGCTTACTAAGGGGAGTTGCAACCTCTTGGCTCATCGTTCAAGGCCCTGCCTATCCTTCCAGTCATGTCACCGCTAACCAGATTGCAGGATACCTTCCCCCATGCTCAGCTTCCTGAGGGCAGGGACTGGCTGCATCCTCCACATCAGCCCCTGGCACTGGATTTGCAAACAGTAGGTGGCTCACCAAAGCTCTGCTGCTCTGAACAAGTACAAGTGACACTTGTAGCAGCCTCTGGGGGCAGGGATGCCAAGGAACCATCTGGATGGCTCCCATCCCCACAGGCATCACATTTTATTTCTAGATCAGCCCAATAAAGGTGCATTTAGCCCCTCAGGCTTTGGATGTACAGATCATGACAATTCACCCACCCTATAATAATAATCTATGCCAGGTCACACCTATTTGTTAGAAGTGCTTCTGCACCCAGAGACATTTAGTGACTCCTCTGAGGTCACACAGCATTTATGATATGCATTCAGAGCTCCAACCCTAGCCACCCGCCTAAGCCAAACTCAGTCCCCAGAATAGAAGTATAAATGGGTAAGAAATGTTTTTTTGCCCTCAGACTATCCCTAACCAATTTACTGGCTTCCAATCTCTACAGACCCCCCACTCGAAGAGGGACTCCCAGAAGGAGCCCCATCTCCATCTCTGGTTGCCAGGCTCCTCTGACCCTCTCTTTCCTCTCCCCTCTGCTCCCTCATCCGCCAGGGGCTGAGCAGGGGATGGAGCCTCTCACAGCCCCACATTTTCCTCCCCGTCCTCCCTGCACTCTGCCTTTTTCATTTCACAGCCACATCAACTCATCACCTCCAAGGGCCAAGAAAAAAGAAAGAACATGGCCCAGATGCCAAAAGTACTCTCCTGTCTGTCAGGGAGAAGAGAGGAGGGAAATAAAAGCTAACAAGACTTCTAAAAGCAAAATCCCCAAACCGCCTCTCGGGCACCCAGCAGCTGTCAAAGTCAACACAGGAACCTGGCAAAGGAGGGAAAGCCCATCCCAGACAAAACCCAGGCAGCCGTGGAGTCTGGGGTGGATAGACCCAGCGAGGCTACATTTCCAAGGGCGAGACGGGCGTCTTTTCTGCTAACGTACAGGTGGGTCTGTCTAGACTGCAGAACCCAGCCAGTCTTTTCTGAATATCAAGGCTACTGGGCGTTTTTGGGTTTTTTTTCATTATCATTCTTTGGAGGGCCAATTGAGATTCCCCTCGCTTCCTTATTTATGCAGTCAGAGGAAATCACAGCACAGAGAGCCGCTTCCAAACTCAAGGCCACGTGGGCCAATTTCAGATGGATAATTAAATATTGAACAAACGCTGAAATGCCTCTGCCGGATCGGGATGGCTAAAAATAGCCACCCTGCCACTCCACGCGAAAACCACCCTGCCACTCCGCGTGGCATCGCGCCGGCTCACTCGCCCGTCCCTCCTCCCAGCGGCTGCCAGGTACACCCTCCCGAGTAACAGTGGGGCAGGGGGCGGGGAGCTGGGGACGGACTGCCCGAATTCCCAGTCCACAGAAAACAAAACCTGAGCTCCCGGGGAGCTCTGAATGTTCCTGACCAGGAAATACTCTCCCTTTCCTGACATTTAAACTGAGTGGCCTCAAGAGGAAGGATATCACAGCCGTCGCTTTTCTTTTAAAAACAGTCAAAAGGCTTCTTGTCGTTTTCTAAAGCAAAACATGCTTGTAGTCCGGGATGTGAGCGCAGTGCCATCGGGTTACGCACGAGTTCAACCCCCCATCCCCTTCCCCAAGAAGACCAGCGAGGAGCCCAGCTGCCTCCGTCTCCCTATCTGTGCTACCCTTAGGAAAAGTAAGAAAACCAACGCAGAAACAGAACGCAAGGGTCAGAATTCCAGATCTGGATCTCTCATTAACTTCTTTACATAACCTTGAGCAAGCGGACTTGGCTCTGCGGGTCCCCAGCTGTCAAGGAAAACAGTTAGCGCCCCCAGCCCCGGTGGTGGAGCTGCCGGGGACCCTCCAAGCTCCATCAGCAGCTGAGCCAAGCAGGCTCCGGCCCCTCATGCCACTCGGCTTCAGTAAGAAAAGACGGAGCCGCAGAGCTGACCCAGTGAGCCCGAGAGAGCGCCCCCAGCTCTCCGCATCCCACCAACGATAGGAAAGAGGGAGCACGGGGCTCCTGGACACAGTCCTGAGTGGGAGCGAGCTTTGGAGGCTAGCGGCCTCCGTTCCAACCTTCCCTCTCATGGCCACTTATTTCACATGGCAACCCAGCTTTGTCACTGGGCAAAGGGCGGTGACGAGAGGCCCCCTACCTCCTAGGGAGGTTGGGGGAGGGGGGTCCAAAAAAGATATAAGATGATCAGACCCAGGTCTCGGCACAGGGCCTGGCACCAATCCAGTCATTATCTTCCTTCTTATTAAAGGTGATAAAGATGAGCCAAGAGGCTAACATTCCAGCAAATCAACAGGGATCTGGGGCCTCCGGCCTCCCTCGAGGACAGGAATAGCTCTGCGGAGTGGGCCTTAGGCTGTCTGCCCCTCTTTAGGGACCTCTCACAAGGTACCCCGGAACCCTTTCAAGGGAAAGCACGTGGTTGGCAGAACACGAGTGGGGATACAGGGGTGGGGGGCGCGGAGTGAGACTAGGCCAAGAGGATCACCTGAGTGGTCCCGGGCAGGTGGGTGGAAGAGCCAACCAGGAAGACCGACCCCAACAGATGCCAACAGGATCATTCCCCCACCCGCCTCCCAAGTCATGGCCAGGATTTAGGGAGATGATGGCTGAGAACACTTGGTGGAGTCATTGTACAAATCAGATAGAAGAAAGAGGTCTCATCAGAGCCAAGGCCTGACCTCGGAAAGATCTGCCTGCACCCAGAACAGCGAGGCACTGCGTTTGTAAGCTTGGGATCTGGAGTCTTGCAGAGCTGGGCTCTACCATTTCTGAGCTGTGAGATGCTGGACAAGGCTCCCCACTCTTTGGGCTGCGGTCCCCTCCCCCATAGCATGAGGATAATGCCAGGATCCAATGTATAACGACAGACGTTGTGTTTGGGCCAGAGAGTTGGGCCTTGGGCCCTTGGGGACAAAAGACACAACCAGCCCCCAGGCTCAGAGCTGTTCCCAGGCTTGCTGGCCCGCAGGGCACCTCGGCAGGTCTCAGTGAAGCCAGGGTCCCTAGGAGTGGTTCTGGCCCCTTCCCTAGCCCATCACCCCCAAGAGGGAGGTGGCTCTGTCAAACCAGCACCCTCCCCAACTTTATGTCACCGTCTTCCTGGGGGCCGCAGCCCTGGGCTCCCCACCTAGTTCTATGAAGGTGCTTCTGAGCCTCAGGGTCCTCATCTGGACCCCGGGGCGGGGGGGGGGGGGGGGGGGGGGGGGGGGGGGGGAGGCAGTTATCAGCTGCCATATCACCTCAGGAAGTCAGTCTCAGCCTTCCTGGGCACCACTGTGAGGCCCTCCTGCCTGCCTTCCTCCAAATGTGCTGGGGTGTCCCTGGAAAGCCCTTCCAGAGGCCCCCCAGACAGACCCCAGCACACCCTGAATGGAAGGGGCCCGGGGAAAGGGATAAGGGACCACACAGCAGCTGAGATACAAGGCCATGCAAATGGGGCTTGTGTGGACACGGAGGAGGGACTGCCCAGCTCAGGAGAAAACATCAGCAAGTCCCCAGTGCCCAGGCAGGGTCTGGCATGTGGCTGGACCCCCAGAAAAACTCAGACAAAAACACGAAGAAAGGTATCAAAACCTGCCATGAATACAGGTATGGGCATTTCAGGTCTCCTGACGTGTCAGGCCACAGGGGCAAGATTAGCCCTACTTGACAGAGGGGAAAACTGATGCCCTAGGAGGTACCCAGAGTTACACAACCATCTTGTTGCTGAGCTGGGAATAGAGCCTGTCTCCCACTAACCACTGCTCTGTACCCTCAAAAGGGGCTCT
Organism: Suricata suricatta; assembly: GCF_006229205.1. Lineage (NCBI taxonomy): Eukaryota > Metazoa > Chordata > Mammalia > Carnivora > Herpestidae > Suricata > Suricata suricatta. Next base: position 12,718,188 of record NC_043712.1, read on the forward strand.
GGGCCCCAGGGCACCTCAAAGAGCCAGCCTCCTCAACCATGGTGGAGGGGAGCTTGGTGAGGGCTGGGAGCACGTGCCATGCATCCATGTGCCCCCCAGTGCCCAGGCTGGAGCCCAGCACATAGCAGGTGCTCAAGACATGTTTGCTAGTTGGGTAAATGGGCCATACTTTATCCAGAGCAAGAGGAAAGCTTGAATTTTCCCTCAGCAGCCCTGGGGAGGGCGGGGAGGGGGGAAGGGGACAGATAGGTCAGATAGACAGACAACACTCCTTGACCTTGGGGAAGGTAGGTGGGAAGGCACCTGAGCTGATGACACTTTACTGGGGACAGGACCTTCTCATATCCAAGAACTATGCCTAGCGTCTGCATGGACTCAGGGTCAAAGAGCACAGTGTGAAATGGCCAGATGACCCGTACCATCTGGAAGGCACTGTTTCCACCTGCTTCTGGCCATTGCCAACCACGGGTCTCACTCTGCCCATTCCTCGGATGGGGAATCGGGGCCCAGTGAAGGAAGAGCTCTGCTTAGTGCCCCCCTTTGCTCAAAGCTGGGGGCAGGAGGGAGGTGCTGTGGACACTGTCCTGCACTTGCAGCCCTGCCAAGGACAAAGTCCTGCTCCCCAGTCCACAGTGAGGCCCCCCAGCCACCCCTGCAGGGGGCCGGGGGGGCTGGGTGCATGGGGCTTCCCCAGAGGTGGCAACCTGACCACAACCCTTCCAGAGCCCTGGCCAGCTGCAGATCCCCGCAGCCGGCCACCACTCTCCTACACTTCGCTGCTTCTGAACAAACACAGCCCCTGAGTTCTCATTGTCTTTCCTTGCTAGTGTGGGGTGTGGGGTAAAGGGTGTGGGTGATTGGGCTGGGGCGCTGGACAGCCCCCGCCGGGATCTGATGTCCCCACTAGGGGACCAAGCACCGTGTAAATGAGGGACTGGGGCCTGAGGTCAGAGAGACTGGCTCAAGGCCACAGGAAGGGAGCTCCCCTGGCATGAGCTACCACCTAAGTTTGGGCGCTGGCTTCAGGAGGAGGGGTGGCCCTGGGGGACAGAGGCAAGGGTCTGGGGATTTAGTGGAAGGAGGTCAGTGGCTGTTTTAGGTGGCCCACGGGCCTCCAGCCTCCACCTCTCACCCTGCCAGCTGGCTGTCATCCCCATCCGTGACTCCCCATCATTCAAGGCTCTTTTTCTGGCCCAAACTACTGCTCCCCACTATCCCCCTCCGGGTCCTTCCCCTCCCCCACCCCAGGACGAACTCTATCCACAACACCCAAGACACTTTCCTCTCCATGTCGTCGCGCCTAGGCTGCATCTCTGTCCAGAGTAAGAACGCCAGCAGTGACCCTAGTCGCAGGCAGCCAGGCTTCTAGCTTCCTGTGCCTTTGCTCTCATTCTTAAATGACCCTTCTGTCACTACACCTGTTTACCAGACAGAGCCCCTGAGGCTTAGAGAGGTAACTGGCCAAAGGAGAGTTTTGTGCAGAGCTGGGGTTTGCGCACACATCTGACTCAACCACGGCCTCTGCCGAGGGAAATTCTATCTACCTTGTGACACCCTGCCCAAATGTCACTTCCCCGGTGAAGTGCTCCCTGATTTCCCCAGATGAAACTTCTGTTCAGTGACAGTCTCTACCCCAATCCCTTCAGGCTTTGAGCTCCTTCAAGGCTGGGACACAAAGCAGGGGCTCCTGCACAGGTGGGGACTGGAAGCGGGGGCTCAGGTGTCCCCTGGGCACAGCGCCTCCCGCTCAGTCAGCTGAGCAGAGGGGGACTTCCGTTTCTCTCTGTGCCTCTGCGGTCAGGGACAGAAGGGCACTGAGGTGCAGAGGAGGTCATGCAGGGCATCTGCAAAGGGGAGGGGAGTGGTGGAGGCCTCAGGGTGGCCTGAGCGTTACTGGGCATTTGTACACGCCCATTTCTCCCAGCATGAACCCATTTCCTCACCGAGCCCTAGGAGCCCTGCCAGCCCTCTTCACAGCTCAAGAAACTGAGGCACAGAAAAGGGAAGAGACTTGCCCAAAGTCTCAGTGCTTGAACCCAGATCCCTGGTCTCTCAGGCTAAGCCTGGACGGGGTGGAGTGACCAGAGGCCACGTCAAGGAAGGCAAGGGGCGGAGTGGCCAGAGGCCACTTCAAGGAAGGCAAGGGGCAGTGGGTCACAGGCCATGAGAGGCCCTGGAGGACTAACTCCCAGTGCACACCTGTGCACACTCCCAGTCTCGGTTTGAACCCATGCACGCATGGGGAACTGACTACCTCAGGAACTCACTACTTCCTGAGGAAGCCTTGTATGTTGTTATTCAGCCCTGACTGTGGGAAAAGTCTTCTCCACTGTGGCGGGGGAGGAGGGGCAAATGGACGTGTGCTGCCTGACTTACCCTCAAGCTGATGGTTCAGGGGGCAACACTACAGGGCTCAAACCAGCACCCAGGGGGGTGGGGTTTGACCTCAGGTCTGCTGGATTCCAAGCAAACTCAGCAGGCGACCAGCCTTCTGGACCAGGCTTCCCATTTCCCAAGATAACTTACTCAGCCCAGGTCCCTGATGGGCCCTACCAACTGCATTCTCTCTCTCTCTCTCTTCCCCTCCCCGCCCCCGTCCCTGCCCTTGACCAGGACTTTGGCCTCCCCAGGGCTCCTTCGAAGCCCTCCTCTTTCCAGGGAGTCCTCTCCCTAAATTCCATTCGCACCCAACCTGGCATCCAGCTTCGGATGGAAATTGTGCCCCCACCGGGCCCAACAAGCAGCCTCCTGGATCACAGGCGCTTGCAGTGCTATTCCCACCCCACCCCCTCCTGCCTGCTGACTTGAAAGAGAGAAACTTTTCCAAGGAAGTGGGCCCACCCACTCGGAGGGGTCCCAGGCTGATTCAAAAGCCGCAGCCCCTTCAGAGTCAAGGACTCCTGGGACAGGACCCTCTGAAGGCCAGCCACAGGTCCCTCCATCCAAGAGGAGAAGCCCGTTAAGTCCCGGGGGAGAGAAGGTGTGTGGGGGACGCTGAGAAAGGCCCCCAGCCCTAAACTGAGAGGCTGAAGCCCTCAAGGCAAGGTAAGGAAAAGCCAAGATCCACTCGAAATTACTTCATTGCCAGGCTGCTGAGTAAACTGAGGCACAGAGGTGCAAAAGGTGTAATCTGAGAAACGGAACCCCGGATTGCAATCTCCCCTTTCCCTGCCCCAGGTACAAGGCGAGACTGGAACATCGGATTCCCCAGGACGCTGGCGGACGAGGGAGAGGTTTGGCGGGTGGGGGGATGGGGATCAAGCAGACACGGTAATGGGCAGCCAGAAAGAGCGACAGGGGGACCCGGCAGATAGATTGAAGGAGGATCAGGGGTCCCCGGCATTCCGCGCATCAGGTGGTGAAGTGGCAGTTTAGGGGACCCAGGGGTCAGGGGTCGGGGTGGCGCCTACCCCTGGCGGGCCGGGTCCGGCTGCGGGAGCGGCTCCTCTGTCGCTGCAGCCGGGGCCGCCGCAGCAGCCGGTAGTAGTAGGAGGGCCTCCCGGTGCTCTTCCTGGCGCCGCCGCCCGCGGACATGCTGCCGCCCGCCGGGCACCGGGCCGGGCCTGGGCGCGCTCACACGGGCCC